>NC_134582.1:106625233-106990233 GCF_037038515.1 Microtus pennsylvanicus
GGACTTTGTGCAAAACGGGATAGCAGAGGATGGTTTCGATCCATCGACCTCTGGGTTATGGGCCCAGCACGCTTCCGCTGCGCCACTCTGCTTCCACGTCTTAAGGGCTTCTATTTCACTCTCTAATGGTGAATATCGCTATTCTCACGTTCGGTTTTTATTTCTGATTGTTTTTCTGACTTTCACCACCACATTAACCCAAACCCAGGCCTCTTCTTGGACTCACGCGGCCTTCTCACTGGTTTCCGCACAAGTCTTATAAGCGATCGTTGTGGTTTAAAAAAAAAAAGTTTTCATTTGGTTTCACGGGCACAGGGTTCACAGGGTTTCCAAAAACCACGGATTCTCGATCCAAATGGGTACGTGGCTACGGCAATTTCGATCGAATTCCGTGTGGGATAGTTTCAATAAAGATAAAAAGATAAAAGGTAACAAGCTAAAATAGGCCCTTCCTCTTGCTTTGGCTTCTGTCGGGGGCCGGGGCTTTCAGGAAGGCTGTGGACAAAAGTCCTTGCGTGAATCCAGCCTCGCGTTTCCAAAACCGAACAAACCTTAGTCTCTAGCGGTGGAAGACAGCCTGATGCCATTAAGCTACTTTTTCATTTCATTTTATTTTTTTATTATTTTATTTTATTCTGCGGTGCTTCTCCGGGTTCACAAGAAAATCAGCTTCTCTGCCGGTCGAAGAAAACAGCGAGAAATCCTAGGACTCCGCCCCGCGAGGCCGCCCCAGTTCCGGGAACGCGCGCCCCCTAGAGGACTCAAACGCACTGGTCTTTTTGTAGCCCACTCGAGGCTCTGCTTTCGTGGGCACAATCTCCTGGAGCCTCCCGGCCTTCTGCGGTTAGGACAGCGCTTCTTTCTCTCTGCGAAGATTTCCTCAAGCCAACACTAAACAGCACATGCTTGAATTCTGACATGTCTGTCAAACTTGGGAGGAAGAGACCAGAGACAGGGAATCAGGCATACAGGCAGGCAGGCAGTGTCTCTGGAGTTGTTCTGAATCCAAAGATGGTAAGGTTTTGTTGTCTCATCTGGCCTG
The DNA here is from genome assembly GCF_037038515.1 of Microtus pennsylvanicus. Taxonomy (NCBI): domain Eukaryota; kingdom Metazoa; phylum Chordata; class Mammalia; order Rodentia; family Cricetidae; genus Microtus; species Microtus pennsylvanicus. The sequence goes on from NC_134582.1 coordinate 106,626,276, forward strand.
GTGTCCTCAGAGCTCAGAAGATGGCGCCAGATCTCCTAAAACCGGAGTTTCCTATGAGCTATGGTATAGGTAGCTCAAGTTCTTTGGGAATTGACATCCTTTTAAGACCTCTGTGACACCAGGCACACATGTAGTATGCAAGCAAACACTCTTAGACACAAAATTCAAATATTTTTTTAAAAAAGAAATTATCAAATATTTTCCAAAATGCCTAAACCATTTTACATTTTTACCAGTAATATATAAGAGATGTGAGTCTCTGCACTTTTGCCAGCCTAGCATTTATTATTTTATTCTTACTTGATTAGTGTATAAAGACAAAACATGATCTTATGGACATTTCCCAAACTGTTAATGACGTTTGGCCTCTTCTGATTTCCCTTGTATATCCTCATCAACGAGTCTTTTGCCAGCTGGATCATTGTTTCAATATTGTTTCAACAGCGAGAGTTCCTGTGGGTTCTCACTGAGTCCATTGTCACACATGTAGTTTGCCATTCTTTCTCCAGATCTGTGGCCTGTCTTTTGATCTGCCTAACAAAGTCTTTCTAGAACAAATTTTTAATTTCGATGAACCACAATTAATTATTTTTCATTTATTTATGGGTTGTGATTTTGATGTCAAGCCTAAGAATCTTTTACATTGTAAAAACACTCTTGTTTTTGCTTTTTCTCCTAAAATTTTTATAATTTTGTACTTTGCTTTAAACCTATGATCCATTTTGAGTTTTTAAAACAACAGTCTAGCTGGTCCATGGTGGTGCATGTCTTAAATTCCAGCACTTGGGAGGCAGAAGCAGGCATATCTTTGTGTAAAGTGAGTTCTGTCTCAAAACACACACACAAATCCAAACCAAAAAAAAAAAAACAGTCTAAAATTTAGGTAAATATTTTCTTCAGCATCATTACTTTCTTAAGTTGTTACACAAAGTAATATGTTCCATTATGACATTTTCTCGTGTGTGTGTGTGTGAGTGTATGTGTGTGTGTATGTGTGTGTGTGTGTTTGAGTGTGTGTGTGTGTATACTGTCCTATCCACTGTGAAGAGACACCATGATTAAGGCAACTTATAAAGAAAGCATTTAATTAGGGGCTTGCTTGCAGTTTCAGAGGGAGAGTCGATGACCGTCAGGGCAGAGAGCAAGGCAGCAGGCAGGCAGGCATGGCAGTGGCACACTAACAGCTTACATCCTGATCCTCAAGTTAGAGGCAAACAGAGACAGGGCCTGGTGTGGCCTTTCTGAAACCTCAAAATCCACCCCTAGTGACACACCTCATCCAAACAAGGGCCACATTTTCTAATCCTTCCCAAAATAGCTACATCAACTAGTGACCAAGCATTCAAATAAATGAACCCGTGCAGACCATTATTATTCCACCCAGCACAACATGTGTCATTGTATTTCTTCTAACTCACTCCTCACCCCATCCCCCACACACTACCTTTGAATCCTCCCCGAACCACTCTTGTCCAGCATCATTTAAACAAGCAGACAAGGGGCTGGAGAAACGGTTCAGTGGTTAAGAGTACTAATGACTCCTACAGAGAACTGAAACTTCGTTCCCCTGTACCCATAAGGTGACTCACAACCACTCATAACTCTAGGGGAACCAACATCCTCTTCTGACCTCTGTAGGTACCAGACACACATGTGGTACACATACATACATGTAGACAAAGACTTATGCATATAAAATAAATTTTAAAAATTTAAAAAACAAAATTCATTCTTGATCTTTGATTTGGCTGAACATAGTCATCTAGGAGGTTGTTTTGTTTTATTTGCTCCTTAGAATTGTCCATGGAGATTTTATTATCTGCAAATTATAATCCTCTCGTAGGTAGGGAAAACACATATTATCTTTAAAACAAAAGCAAACAAAAACCCACAATCTACTCTTCTGTCAACCACACTGTGAACACTCAGTTGACCTAAACTGTGAAGGTGAAGAGTAAAGAGGCGCACTATTTCTCGTAGGCTGAATATTTCGTCACCCCACAGAACTTGTTAGTAACCTCTTGATGCTTGGGCTTATCATTGCAATATGATATGACCACAATTTGACAGAGACCTTTCCATCTTCCAAGGATTTTGGCTGTGAGAGGGAGGATAGAAAAATCCAAGTTTTGCATTTTAGCAGAGTATATATTTGTTTTAGAAACGGTATTCAAGAAGCAAAGTTCTGCCATGATCTGTAAGCTTTCTTTTCCTGCTATTATATCTTTGTTTGTTTGTTTTAGGGGTATGTTTTGTTTCGCTGATTCTTTGGAGTATAGTTTCTCCAGTATATCTTCTTGGAAGAGAATAAAAGCACAACACTACTGATTGCCTTAGTTTCAGAAGGGAAGAGTTATGAATGCCTGAACAGGGACTTGAACCCTGAACCCTCAGATTAAAAGTCTGATGCTCTACCAATTGAGCTATCCAGGCCCTCATATGGCAGGTTTGTTCGCATGTAGCAATCAATAACTACCAATTTCACTGATAGTATAGACCAGTTCTTGTACTGGAAAAGTGATGGAGTTGATCTGTAACTGTGAAGGGTGGTTCCATCAGCATTCGGTTACAAGTTCTGTGGGTTGGCCTATGGAGCAGGAACATGAGTGACATGAAAAAAACAAGCCCTTAATTGCAAACAGTTGTGGAAGAGGGACATAAACAGAAGAAAACAATGGACTGCTTCTGCTAAATATCTGTAGTTAAATCTGCCACCAACAGCCTGATGATTACTGGATACCAGAAAACAAACAGAATGACATAAAGAGAAGCAAAGAAAACACTAAGAGAAGCAAGAAGCAACCAGAGGACGACAATGGTATCTGAAAAGCTGAATAAAGATTCTTTTGGACAAGAACGTTACAGTGAGTGCGTGTGGCCCTGCCTGCCCTTTCCACAGCTGGGCGCTCCTCTCCTTGAACTTGGACAGATTCATTGTGTTCACTGGGCACCTGCCACCTTTTCTCAGAACGCTGAATTTGGAAGGAGACCACTGGACTACATCACAGGACTCTAAAGGCCATGGAAATGCTTCCCAGCATCCTTTCAAGAGAGCGAACAGCTGCAGTTGTAGTGCAATGGTAGATGCTAACCTAGAACATGTGACCCTGTGGTTGATGCCCCAGAAATCCATATAATCCATTTTCCCAAAACTACTCATCTAGCAAGTATATTCAGGCATGTTCTTGTTGAGCTTCCTGAAGACACATCTACAGAAGTTCTCCATCCAGCTGGGTCTTTGAATTCAAATCACTTGCCAGAATTCCTATCAGATATAACATAGGGATGATGGTGCTGGAGGCATAGAGAGATTCAGAGCTTGGTCTCAATTATTTGATCTATAAAAAAAGGTGACCTGAACTTTCCCAAAGGCAGAGGCAGAAGAGGCTGGAGAAAACAGGGATATAAAAGATACTTCAAAATACAGGACAGATTTTCACTCTCCTATGTAATTGACAGTTTCTTTCCCACCTGCCAATTCCCAAATAACCACTCAGAGGCTTAACATTACTAATAAATGCTTGACCAGTGGCTCTGGCTCACTATTGGCTAGCTCTTACATTTAAATTAACCCATAGTTTTCAACTATGCTTTAACCATGTGGTTTGTGGCTTGTTATCTCATTTTTTACATGTCTTGCTTCTTCGACAGCTGGCTAGTATCTCACAGACTCTGCCCTTCTTCTCCTGTATCTCTGTTGGATTTCATGCCTGGTTTTATTCTTCCTTGTCACAGGCCAAAGCAACTTTATTTATTAACCAATGAGAACAACATATACTCTCAGCATACAGAAAGACCATCCCACAGAATTTCCCCCTTTCTGTCTAATCAAAAAATGTTTTCATTTTAACATAGTAAAATTACATATAACAAAATATTTATCAAGAATCAGTTACAATATACAGTCTATTTGTATCTGGCAAAATTAAAGAACATACTATATCACTTATCCAATTTTTGTAAGTCCAAAGTTTCATATATAATTTATCTTTTATCACAACTAAGGAAAACTATAATTGTAACTATCTAGTCTTCAACTCCATCAAAGACCCCAGAAAAATATAATATTACCCTAGTAAGCAGGAAATGCATTGTAAGCAAAATCCAAAACTCTAGAAGTGGCAGAGACACCTGACTGCCTAGACAGTCATCCAAAGTTCTTCTGTAACATTGGGGCATCCATCTTCAGTCTACAGGCCTAGAGTATCTGGCAGACATTTCAATAAAACAGAAAATCTGAAGGACTGTCCTGCCTGTATTATAAAAGTTCATCAGTCACTTTCCTCTGTAGCCACAGAATGTCTGGCAGTTTCTCCTGTGATGCAGAAACCTGAAGGGCCAACCCACTTTGTTTTTGCAAAGTTTAGCAGGCATTTTCCGGTGGGTCCTGAATGTCCAGTTTATACAGCATACTGTCAAGCAGTCCAGGCACAGGCAGTTTCTTGTCCAAATTGTTAGCCTTGCCACATTAAAAGCAAATTCCATAAGGTGTTTTTTTCAATGCCCTATCATCCTCTTTTAAGTAATTGATGCAGCCAGGAGCAGACATGTCTCACAGTCAAGAAATGTCTAAGTTCCTAAAACATTTTAAATGTCATATTCTGTAGGTCTTTGAAGTGTTTGAAGATTACCAACATAATTGAAATATATCTTTGGGCCAGGCGGTAGTAGCACATACCTTTAACCCAGTACTTGGGAGGCAGAGGCAGGTGGGGATCTCTGTGAGTTTAAGGCCAGTCTAGTCTACAAAGCAAGTTTCAGAAGAGCCAGGACTGTTACACAGAAAAACCCTGTCTCAAAAAAACAAAAAAGAAAAATAAATATATCTTTTTATATTTAGAAAACCTAACTAATATGACTAAAGTTTGACTATTATAGATGTCTAGATATTAATCTGAATTTTAATTATATATTACATTTTAAAATGAGCTGCATAAACATAATAATAAGAGTAGAAATATACATATAGCATAATAAAATTGACCTTAAGTTTATATCAACAAATCAAAATCATTACCAATGCAAAGTATTTTGAGATTAATAGTTGTTTTTTGGATTAAAGTAGATTCAGTAATCTACCCCCTTTTTAAAATCATAATAATCTACACTTTTTCCCATCATTTCTATATTATATGCCCCTTCCTACTTTAGAAAAAGATTGGATATGACCAAAAACAATTTATAACCAACCCCTCTTAAATGAAAATAAACATTCATGAATAATATTTTGGGAATTTTGGTGTAGTTCTCTAGGCAATATCCTGCTGATTGTTGGGTACTGGTGATCTTGAGGGACTGAGAAAAATTGAGATAATGATTAAATCCTGGGAAACCAGTTATAACCTGTTAATATCGCCTGTCAAGGTTCAGGAGGTCTCCCTTCATCAAACCTGGTCCATCTTAACCTGGAACGAACCCATAACCTCTTGTTTCCTGCTTCTCCATAGCAATCATCTTTTCATTCCATTTGACAAATATATTTTTGGCTTCTGTTTTAAAGCTAAGGCATTTTTAAATACTTAGGTTGGTGTATTTCATCATTCTCTCAATCCCATGTCTCTCGGCAGCTGTTTGCTTGTCAACATTCAAAATCAGCACAGTACTGTGTAGGGTCCAGATGCCCTGTGTATTTCCCATTTCTATGTGACTAATTTTTTACTTTATTTCTGTCTTTAACTATTTTATTTTTAAACTATTCTGTAGTAGTATGAGCAGCGGGCTGAGTTCCCGCACCCAGCTGCCTGAACGGCTAGCTTTACCCGAAATAATTACACGGAAACTGTATTCTTTTAAACACTGCCTGACCCATTAGTTTCAGTTTCTTATTGGCTAGCTTTTACATATTGATCTAACCCATTTCTATTAATCTGTGTAGCCCACAAGCTGGCTTACCAGGAATGATCTTAACCTGTGTCTGTCTGGAGTGGGAGAACCATGGCGACTCCTTGACTCAGCTTCTTTCTCCCAGCATTCCATTCTGTTTACTCCGCCTACCTAAGGGTTGGCCTATCAAATGGGTCTAGGCAGTTTCTTTATTAATAAGAAATCACTCCCACATCATTTCCCCTTTTTCTGTTTAAACAAAAAAGAAAGGCTTTAACTTTAACATAATAAAATTACATATAGCAAAACAGTTATTAAGCAAGAATCACAGTTACAATATTTATATCTATTTTATCTTTTATCATAACAATGGAAAACTATAACTACCTATCCATTCTTCAACTCCATCAAAGACTCCAGAAGGATATAATATTACCTAAGTAAACAAGAAAATGACAGAGACATCTCGCTGCCTGTACAGTCACCCAAAGTTCCTCTGTACCATTGGGGCATCCATCTTCAGCCTTTAGGCCCATAGTATCCAGGAGACATTTCCATGAAGCAGGCAATTTCAAAGACAGTTCAGTCACTATCTGCTGTGTCCTGCAGAATGTCTCGCAGACTCTTTCATGAGTCATGAACCCCAAAAGACCGTCTTACCTTTAGGCAAGTTCAGCAGTCCTCTCTCTGCGGGTTCTCTGTGTCCATTTTATGCAACAGTCCAGGCAAGAGCAGTTTCTTGCCCAAATGGCTATCAAACTCCATAAGGATCCTCTTCGATGCCCATCTTCCTCTTGAAGTAGATTGGTGCCGCCAGGAGCAGACATGTCTCATTGTCATGAAAAGTCCTAAGTTATTAAAATATTTTAAATGCCATATTCTGTAGCCTTTGAGAGATATGAAGAATGCCTATCTGAAATATATCTCTATATATCTAGAAAATCTAACTAACATGACTACAAGCTTGACTATTATTGATGATTATCCATTAACCTATATTTCTTAATTATACATTACATTTTAAAAATGAACTACACAATCACACCTTATTCAAGATCAAAAATACATATACATATAACAAAACTGACCTTAAAATCCATACCAATGCAAATTATTCATACCTATATCATACCCCCCTTTAAATGTAAAAGAACATTTATAAACAATTTTTGGGAATATGGGCGCAGTTTTTTCTCTCCAAACTGCTTCCTGCTGAATGGGGGCGTCGTTAATTAGGTCTTTCATGGTATAACCTGTGTGCTAGTTTCATTTCAGTTGGCAGTTGAGTGAAGCAATTTTTTGAAGATGTTCACAACAACCTTTCAGGAGGGCGTGGTCTATCATACCAAATTGTAATAGAAGAAATCCATAGGGTCTGGTCCTCTGTGAAAACAAAAGAAGACCCTCTCCAAAGCATCATATTCTTAGACCCAAATTTTGAAATCGTAATACCCTTATATCCATTCTGGTTTAGCTTGGCAGCCCATGTAATGAAATGTCTCTCTGTACTTAGCTCCTTTAGAGTAAAAAATTTTAAAGAAAGCACAATGTACATAATCCAGACTCTCTGTGAATTTTCCATTTTTATGTGGCTTATTTTTCTTTATTTCTTTTAATCTCTTAACTATCTGTATTCTGTCTCTTTAAAGACTTTACCTTATTTTTTTTAAACCATTAACTTTATTCTCTATATTCTTTTTCTTCTCTCTCTCAAGCCTATGTACATTCATCCAACAGTATGGTCTTTTGTGTCTGAATCTGTTTTATTGTGAATCTGTAACATTTTTTTACTATCCAGGAGCATTTCTTAAAATGTTAAGCAGTTCTTAAAAACTTAAGTTGCACCATGTACAGATAATACGGTAATAAGGTACAGCCTGTTTCCTGCCCAATCTAAACCTTAATTGCGCTGTTTTTATGGTAATTACGGTAGTTCCTACCTGAGACCAGCACAGTTCAGCATGGCGGAGCTGAGCAGCTCCTGCCTCAGAGTCATTTGGTGCCCCTGAGCCACACACAGTTCCAGGCACACAGCAGTCCACATTGCCATCAACCAAGCCATAGAGCTTTACTCCAAATGCTCCATTCAAAAGCTCTGTCTCCCACAGGGGCCAGACAGAGATCGCAATGGCGGCACAGCCCAGAAAGCGGCAGTTTAAAACTGCAGCTTTTTTCCTGTTGCAGATGCTGAGTCAGGAAATTCTCTCTGTAGCATGCCACCCACAAGCCACAAAAGAACTGTGTTAAACTCTCTCTCACACCTTTTTAAAGCCCTCTCAGGTTTTACGTGGAGTTCATTAGCACGTTGGGTGCCACTCTGTAGTAGTATGAGCAGCGGGCTGAGTTCCCGCACCCAGCTGCCTGAACGGCTAGCTTTACCCGAAATAATTACACGGAAACTGTATTCTTTTAAACACTGCCTGACCCATTAGTTTCAGTTTCTTATTGGCTAGCTTTTACATATTGATCTAACCCATTTCTATTAATCTGTGTAGCCCACAAGCTGGCTTACCAGGAATGATCTTAACCTGTGTCTGTCTGGAGTGGGAGAACCATGGCGACTCCTTGACTCAGCTTCTTTCTCCCAGCATTCCATTCTGTTTACTCCGCCTACCTAAGGGTTGGCCTATCAAATGGGTCTAGGCAGTTTCTTTATTAATAAGAAATCACTCCCACATCACTATTCTTTTTTATGACTATACTCTTTTTCTTTTCTTAAGCCTACAAACAGTTTTCAAACGTGTGGTGACCTATTTAGAGCCCTTTTGTCTAAATCTGTTTCTCCCATCCAACCCTGCTTAGCTTCCGAGATCAGACAAGATCAGGCACATTCAGGATGGTATGGCCATAGACTAAATCTGTTTCTATTGTGTATCTTTAACCCTTTGTCTTTATGAGCAAAAGCTAAATCTGCCACCTAGGTTGTGGCTGATTAGCTCCTCTGTACCAAGGCCGGTGTGAGACTGCAGAAATCTGCCATGCCACTTAGCTTGTGGTTCATGGCTAGTTGCCTCATTTTTTACATCTTGCTTCCTCGGTGGCTGACTGACATCTCCTAGACTCTGCCCTTGATCTTATAGACAAAAAGAGGAAATGCTGTGGAATAATCCTCTTGTACACTGTAAAGATCTGTCACTGGAATTGGTTTAATAGGACACTGATTGGTCAGTAGCCAGGTAGGAAGTATAGGTAGGGTGACCAAACTAAGGATGATGGGAAGAAGAAGGGCAGAGTCAGGAGTCTCTGAGCAGATGTAGAGAAAGCAAGATGTACAAGCCATAGCAGAAATCTGCCTGCCCAAATGCCAAGGGTACAAGGAGCTCAGCGCACACACCATTATCCTAGTGGGATCTGATGGTGTCTGCAGGAACTCATTTCCTTACCACACAGAGGGCTATCAAGCACTGCTGGTCCCACTTCTGAAATGTCCTTCTGTCCTTTGTGACCGTCACTGACTTAGTTCACATATGAGCTTCCAACACATGAGCAAAGTCATAATGTGGCTTTTGGTGTTTCCTGCTCTTCGCATCTCTGTAGGAAACATTTGATGGTGACACTTTTCATTATACATGTACAGCCTAGCAGGAAGTCATCTCACTTTTGAGATGAGGGATTGCCACCTATGCATGGTCTTCTGGAAAAGGATAAGGGCTGTAGAAAACATGTCCTAGACTGACGCTGCTAAGATTTCTATGCAAATTAACCAAATAAATTACTATCCTATTTTCCAAAGGTTGCCTTCCTATGCTGCAAAGATCAAGATTTACCTTCTACGAATTAGAGATGGACCAAGAGCATAGTACCTGGTTCCCGTGAATAAATGTCAGCCCAGGAAACAAGCCACATGTGCTGATTCTTTTTCCCGCTTGATTGGACTCACGTGGCATTGGTTAGCAGAACTTTCCCCAAACCATCCTGCCTGAAAAGTTACGTGAAGAAACAAATGCCAAGTTACTCTCTAGTCACAGAGAATTAAAATACCAGTTTCACAAGGTGGGGTTGGCCTGGGAATGGATGTAAGTTCTGGGAAGCCAAGATTCTAGCTTCTGTGGATAACACCTGCCTCTTATCTCTCTAAAACTCCTGTAAGTGTGAGAAACCGGCCGGGCGGTGGTGGCGCACGCCTTTAATCCCAGCACTCAGGAGGCAGAGGCAGGCGGATCTCTGTGAGTTCAAGGCCAGCCTGGTCTACAAAGGGAGTTCCAGGACAGGCTCCAAAGCTACAGAGAAACCCTGTCTTCAAAAAAAAAAGAAAAAGAAAAAGAAAAAAAAAGAGTGTGAGAAACCATAACATTTATAAATGAAAGGCAATTTTCCCCAACTTTGCTGAATCCAAAACACCACCAGCTTCTGGACTACATTTTAATTGGTGAGGTGGAAGTGCATGCTTTCCAGGGCTGGAGAGATGGTTCAGTGGTTAGGTAGGAGTGCTCACTGCTTCTAAAGAGGGCAGGAATTCGGCACCCAGCACCCACTGTGGGCAGCTCACAGCTGCCTGTCCCAGGCCCTTTTCTTACCTTCAGGGACACCCACACACACCATTCACTCAGAGATACACACGTAAGTAAAAATAAATCTTAAAAAAAAACTTTCCACTTTGGCGACAAATAGACTAAATTTGGAACAATACACAGGTTGTCGTGGCTCCTTGTATATCTTTTGCTTGCTATATACTTACTGAATTCACTCATTCAAAACTGAAAACATGGCTAATGTAGGTCATTCTCTGGGATGTTTAAAATGCTGTTATCTGATTCTGATACAAGGAAACCAAGCATACAAGAAGTAACTTTACACTGTGGCCTAGTTTCTGTACTTTGGTAAAGAAGCAAATTAACCTGCCTCCCAGAGCTTGGGAGACTCTGTATAAACAGGGCGACACTCAAAAGCTGCATAGTGTGGGCTGAATAAACTGTGAACAGCCTAGGGAAGAAAAACTAACTAAAGGATTGGGTACTGAAGTCTAGGTCAATTATTCTTTCCAGGGAACAAATTAGAAGTTAAATAGCCAGGAATGGTGGCATATGCTGTTAATCCCAGCACTCAAAAGAGGCAAAGACAGGAAGATGTCTGTGAGTTCTAGGCCAGCCTGGTCTACACAATGAGTTCTAGGACAACCAGGGCTACATAACAGAGATAACATCCCAAAAAGTGAGGACTAGGAGCTGGCAGGATTTTCTGAAGCTTGGGCCAACTGAAATGAGTCTTAAGTGCAGCCTCGGCACTAAATCTTGTTCTCAGTTGTTAGGACTGAATTATCTCCAAACTCATAAGCTGAAAACTCCCCCATACAATGTTATTAGGAATGAGTGTCTAGAAGGTTCAATCCTAGAACATTCAAGAACAGGATTTTGTAAAAACCTTTTTCTCTCTGTTTTCTGCATGTAAGAGCATAAGAGCATAGCTGACCATAGACAGACAGTGGACCCTTTCCAGACTCTAGTTTCCAGAACTGTGAGAAATAAAACTCTGTTGTCTAAACTATACCTGTCTATTTGTTATTGCAACCCAACAAAGACACCACGTGCAAACAGGGTCAAACACCAGTACATACTGTAGAAGTGGATCTCTCTGATTGTAACTCCTAGAAAAAAATATTTAAAGCTACAAGAGGAAATAACTGATTTTTGAGATAAGAGTTCACTGTACTGTCCAGTCTACTTTAGACTCCAGGGCTTGTAACCATCTCATTTCAGCCTAAGAAGATGGAAATACAGGTACAATGAACCTGCTGCCAAATTTTAATAGTCACAGTTAATTGAGTTTGGTTGTATTTTATAATTATTTTTATTTAAGGGGCCAATTTCCTGAATAATGTTTAGTGCATTAGAACAGGAGCAAAACAAAATCCTAGTTACTGAAGCACAGATTTCTTCTCCTAGAAAAACATGCATAAACATGTAGATCCAAGACAAAATGTGGATGCATAATGCAACTATTTAGGAATAGATTGTAAATATACAAAACTGAGTATAAAACTCCAGATACCTTTCAAATCATCTCTCAATCTTTTATTTCACCTCATCCACACAAGACGCTTGTTCCAATGTTGTTTAATAACATATCTGGATTAGTTCAGCCCAATAGCCTATCTCATCATGAGACAGGGAAAACTTAAAATACTTTAAGGAGTTCCTCACCCCACTCTGATTCACTATAAACCAAAGCAAGTAAAGCAGCCATTTATGATGTTCCTAGTGCAGCTATGCCAGGATGCAGTCTCTGGTGTTTGGTGAGAGAGGAGCGATACCTGAAGGCTTTTCCACAGTCACCACACCCAAAAACCTCTCCTGACTGAATCTTCTGATGCTGAGTAGAGTAAGTGTTCCGGCTCAAAGTCCTTGGGCATCTGTTACAGCTGTCCAGTTTCTCTCCAGTGTGAGCACTCTGCTGCTCGGGTAAGAGCACACTCTGGGGAAACGATTCACGTTCATTGCACTCATAGGGCTTCTCTCCGGCATGAGTCCGCTGATGCTGAGTCAGGTGGGAGTTCTGGCTAAAGGTTTTTTCAGATTTGTTACACTGGTAGGGTTTTTCTTCTGTGTGAGTTTTTTGATGTTGCGCAAGAGATGAACAGTGTCGGAAGGTCTTACCACACTTGGAACACGCGTACGGCTTTGCTCCTGTATGAATTCTCTTGTGTTGTGTAAGGTGTATTTTCTGGTTAAAAGCTCTGCCACATTCATTACACTTGTAAGGTCTCTCACCAGTATGGATTTTCTTATGCTGAATAAGTGATGAGCCGTAGCTGAAGGTTTTCCCACATTCAGGACACTGATAAGGCTTCTCTCCGGTATGAATTCTCTCATGCTTAGCGAGAGATGAGCTCCGAATAAAGGCTTTCCCACATTCCTTACATGCATAGGCTTTCTCCTGGGAGTGGGTTTTCTGGTGCTGATGCAGGTTGGACAGGTAACTGAAAGCCTTCCCACACTCACCGCACTCAAAGGGTTTTTCTCGAGTATGAATTCTTCGGTGCTGAGTGAGGGATGAGCAGTAACTGAAGGCCTTTCCACAGTCACTGCACTTGTAGGGTTTCTCTCCTGTATGGATTTTCAGATGCTGGGCAAGGGATGACCAGTAACTGAAGGCTTTTCCACATTCTGCACAGTCATAGGGCTTCTCACCAGTGTGTGTCTTCTGATGCTGAGTCAGGTTTGAGTGCTGACTGAAGGCTTTGCCACACTCATTGCATTCGTAAGGCTTCTCTCCAGTGTGAATCATATGGTGACGGATAAATGTTGAAGGCCCGTTGAAGGCCTTCCCACACTCGTTACACTTATAGGTTTTCTCTCCAGTGTGAATCTTTTGATGCTGAGTAAGGTGTGTGCTCCTGGTGAAGGTCTTTTCACATTCTTCACATTTGAAGGGTTTTTCTCCCGTATGAATTTTCTGGTGTTCCATAAAGTGACCTCTCTGGCTGAAGGACTTTCCACATTCATTACAAGTGTATGGCTTCTCTCCGGTGTGGATTCTCTGATGCTGAACAAGATGGGTCCTCTGACTAAAGGCTTTTCCACATTCGTCACATTTGTAGGGCTTTTCTCCAGTGTGAATCCTTTGATGCTGAGTGAGAGACGGGCCCTCAATGAAGCCCTTTCCACACTGCTCACATTTGTATGGCTTATCTCCTGTATGGATTCTCTGATGATTGATAAGGTTTTCACTTCGGCTGAAAGCCTTGTTACATTCGTTACACTTGTAGGGCTTTTCTCCAGTGTGCGTTCTCCGATGGCGAGCGAGAGCGGAGCAGTAGGTAAAGGCTTTGCCACATTCGCCGCACTTACACAGCTTCTCTTTCAGGGCGGGCTGTGAGTTCTGCTTGACTCTTGTTTTGGTGGAAGTTTGTTCGAGAACTCCTTCCGTTTGTGATACAAGGCTTGAACTCACGCCGAGACTGCTCTCACACGAGGGTACTGTTTTTGCGGTTATTGGCAGAGTCTGCTGGTTTGCCTGGAGCGACTCTAAACTCCCGCCAGCCTTCCACGTTTCTAAGACACCGGAGCTGTAAGAACCAGCCCTTTTGCAGCTGTTTGTTAGGGCCTCAGAAGACAGATGTCCTTCAGAAATGTCACGCTCTAAGGGTGACACACTATTTTCAGGTCTTATCTTCCAGTCTGAAAGAAAAAAAAAAAAGATGCCAGTATTTTCTGGACAGAGTGAAAGAAAACTTGTTGGAGATTATCAAATTCTTTGAGGGTTACTACCTGGGAAGAGAGTGGAAAGAGCTAAGGGAAACAAACTGAAAGTGCGAAGAGAATGCTCACTTCAATCCCACAGACGACCTCTAAGTCAAGTAAGGGTGACAGTTAAAGGGATAGGTAAATCTAAGAGGTGAGCAGGGTGTGGTCTTACACACCTATAATCTCAGCACCTGGAAGACTGAGGTTCTACTACCACAAAGACAGCCCTCACATTTTTGCAAATGACACCCTGCTTCAGTAGTCTAAGTGCCAACCTGACCTCACTGCTACAAGGTTGGCTGTGGTCACCGAGGGCCTTGAAGACCTTTGTGCATGACAAACCTCATGTGAATGTGAGTAGCACTGGCCACATGGAATCCCAGGCAAGACTCCCCTGACCACAGCCATCACAAAACTTCTAGTTGAGCAATGTGGGGCTAAGTTCAAGAAGTATAAGGACACAGACAATTCTCAAAAGAGAGGGTTTGGGGTATCACTATCAGTGCAGCCCAGACGGGGTACAGCATTCCTGCCTGCCACCATGCCCACAGACTTCCCAAGGATGGTGGATCACTTAAAGCATATGGTCAGGGCACTCTCCCTCTGGGTGACTGCACTCTGATGGGGGCACCGTACCCCAGACGCAAAAGCACAACGACTAAACAGATTGGGGCCAAGCATGCTGTGGTGTGTGAACAAGGGAGACACTATGCAGGCCTCAGAGATGGTGGGGTCAGCACAGCTGGAAATCCAGGAGCTGCTCACCTAGTTTGGCTTTGATGGAGACTCCAGTCATTACAGGTCTGTGCCCTTGAGCACTGTGATTCTGAGCTAGGTGGAAATCGCTGCAAAAGCTGCTGGATGCTGTGGACACTTACATCCTGGCGCCCACCTGAGACTTGGAGAAGCCCTGTCTGCTACCTGCAGAGTCAGTTTACTCTGTTCTTGGCTGGGACACAGTGGTGACCGGTACATTAGAGCCTGGCATTTTGAAGACGGGAGATGTGTATGAGTAGCTGGGATAACACGGGCATTTACACTGTGGTGATAGGCACTGAAACATCCCATAAGAGCTTGGAGAGGACTGAGGCAGGGGTTAATCTAGGGATGCTCTGGTACAAGGTAGAGGCGGAAAAATTTGAGTATGATTCGGTCATAGTTAAGCCAGGCTCAGCCCGAAGTCACCAAAGGGTGGAGGCCTATGCTTACATCCTTGGCAAGGAGGAGGACAGCCACCACAAACCCTCTGTGTCTCATTGTATGCCTATTGTGTTCTTTCTGAATTGGGGAATGGTGTTATCTTCTCTCTGGGGAAGGAATGTGCCATGCCAGAGGAAGAGCTGAAGCTCAATCTACGCTTGTGGCAGCCCATGCTGTAAGAGAGAGGATGACAACAAAGCTACTGCCACTGTCCCCATCACTGAAACACTTGCCATGACAAAGGAGAACAGAATTTCAGATGGAGATGATCAGGTTCTTGAGCTTAGGGCTGCCCTGATCAGTGCCCCTTCCTGTGGACACAAGCTGGGTCCAAGCAGAGTACAGTAGACATGTCTGCTCACGAGAAGTGGCCTGCTAGGTGAAATAGCTAATTGTTCCATGAATTTAGAAAAAAAAAGGTAACCAGAGACCATTGAGGGTACAAAGAAAATGACTGACTCTGAAAGATGCAGTATGAACTGAAATTCCTTGTTAATGAGCAACAAAGCAAAATTTTAAGGATGCTGAGATAAACTCCAGACAAATAGGAGAGACTTAACTAAGACTTATGATTGTTAGCCTGGAAACCAGAAGTATTCATCTTTGCTAAAAATTTAGAAGGAAATAATAATAATAATAAATAACAAATTCAAATCTACCATTTTGGAATTTGGAAGTAAGAAATGGAGGACTATATGGTGTAGGAGTGGAAGATGCCAAAATCAGCATTACACTAGGATGCTCATGTGTAAGATACAGAATTCCAGTTTAAGAGGAAAGAAAATAGTTGAAGCCACAGGAATGTTTATGAGAACAGGACAGAGGTGAGGAAAACCCTCAAGGGTGATAGAGTAAAATAAAACACTTCTTTACTGGGTGGTGGCGGTGCATGCCCTTAATCCCAGCACTTGGGAGACAGAGGCAGGCAGATTTCTGTGAGTTCCAGGACAGGTTCCAAAGCCACAGAGAAACCCTGTCTCAAAACAAACAAACAAACAAAAACAAAAAACAAAACAAAACAAAAAAAATCCCACTTCTCTAGTTTCACTGGTAACAGGACGGTAAGAAAAGACACTGTATTGGAAGTACAGTCACAACCACTGCAAGCAGGAACAGAATGCAGACCCCATGCTGCCCACTGTCTCCTCCCCATATCTCCACAGACAATGGGATAGTGTGCACAAGTGTAGTTAGATTAACAGTAGCAGAACTTCTTCAGCAAAAACATGGTCACTGCACACAGCTTTAGCAATGTGTTTCAGACATGTTTTCACCAAGAGGAATGATACCCGGGGAAATATGTTTGTATAGCAAATAATCATAAAGAGTATCTTCTGACGCTGAGGGTAACTCTTGCTGCTGGGCCTGATAATGAGTCCAATCACCGTGCCCCATACAGAAGGAGACTGTTGCAAGTTGTCCTCTGGCCTCCACATAAACCTGCACTCTTGGGCAACACACAAATAAAATAAATTCAATAAAGAATCTTCTGGATATACTGTAGGCACTGTGTGGCACATGAAGGCCATAAAGCCTTGGGCTGTTAAGAAAGAGAAAAGCAAGTGAGCTGAATGGTGGTGGCGCACGCCTTTAATCCTAACACTTGGGAGGCAGAGGCAGGTGGAACTCTGTGAGTGTGAGGCCAGCCTGGACCACAGAGCAAGTGCCAGGACAGGCTCCAAAGCTATACAGAGAAACTGTCTCAAAAAACAAAAAGGAGAGAGAAAAGTGTTTGATAACCAATCACAAGTATGAAACACATGAAGGAAGGCAAAGTGATATCAACTACAACCAATGCTTTAGAGCAATCAGGAAGGATGCCTCCTAAAAGAGAATGTAGAACAGAATCTCCTCTGAGTGACGTCTACACCGTCACCTCTCACCAGGCTGGCAGCTGGAGAGCAGTCCTCTGTTGTCACACACTGCTCACCTTCCATGGAACCAACAGGAACGCACGACTCCTCAGTCCATGGCTCTGTCCCTTGTTCTAGCTGGGAAATCATATCAGGTTTGGAAACCTGGAGTCCTGCTCAGAGGGAGGAAAAAAAGGAATCTGTCTGCAATAAGGAAAAAGCACCACATCAGAACGCAATCTCACCACTCTGGAAGATATTCCACTTGGGAAAAATCTGGTGGGATTGACAGCATATGACTGTCATGAACAATGGGGCAGCCGAGAAGCTGATCTGAAGCTGTTCCACTTAATAATGAGGAGAAACTTCCAAAATTTAGAATTGTTGGTTCCTAAACTTAGATATCAGTCACATCTAAGCACCTAAAGTGTCTCTCATATCCCGTCTAACTTTGGGGCCACCCCCATCTGCAGAAACCAGGTGTGTTCCCTCCTCCACATAACCCATCAAAACTTGGGGCTACCCTACCCACAGAGACAAGGTGTATGTTTGCCTCCCACCGTTTCTGGTACCTACAGAGACCAGGTCCATACCCTCTCCCCACATCCTAATCTTTACTTGGGGCATTCCCCTCACCTATAGAGACGAGGTGTGTATAATTTTCCAGTGTCACATCTCTGAACAAATCTCTCTGGGTGGGATCCAGGTGTCTCCATTCCTCCTGGGTGAAGTTCACGACAACATCCTTAAAGGTCACTGATTCCTAGAACATCAAATGTTCTACTGCTTAGATTCAGGAAATAAGAAAAATTATAATACCCATAAAAGCAAAGCCGGTGATGTAAGTGAGACTAGTAGGTCACTAGGATGTTCACTTTCAGAAGAACTTAAAATAGAGCTGTTGTGTGATGTTTGCGCACTGCATGAAAACGTATTGCTGTAATTGGTGTAATAAAAGCTGAATGGCCAACAGCTAGGCAGGAGGCATAGGTGGGACTTCCACGCAGAGAACTCTGGGAAGAAGGCAAAGTGGCCAGCCAGACATAGAAGGGAGCTGAGGTAACAAGCCACATGACAGAATGTAGATTAAAATAAATGGGTTAATTTAAGTTATAAGAGCTAGTAGGAGGGCTGTAGAGATGGCTCAGTGAGTTCAATTCCCGGCAACCACATGGTGGCTCACAACCATCTGTAATGAGGTCTGGTGCCCTCTTCTGGCCTGCAGACATACACACAGACAGAATATTGTAACCATAATGAATAAATAAATAAATAAATATAAAAAAAACTAGTAGGATGAGCTTAAGCTAAGGCTGAGCTTTCATAATTAATAAGGAATCTCTATGTCATTATTTGTGAGCTGGCAGTCAAAAATAATTTCATCTATATAGTACCTTGCTCATAGGATTGGTGTCAAGACTGAAATAAATGCGCCCATGTGGAGGGTGGTAATGTAGCTCACTGGCAAAGCATGGACATGGCCTTAGGTTCAATCCTCAGCACCAAAACCAAAACCTTTTTTCCCTGAGAAGTACTTTATTTAGGTATCTAAGTAGGTGCTCAGGTGTTACTGGCCAATGCTGCACTTGTTCTTTCTCTATACCTCCGAGTACTAAGACATAGCAAATATTAATATTATAGCTGCTATCATCAATAACACTTTTACTATATATAATGTGCAGGAATATCCAACAACTTTATTACAGAATGGGATGGATGAGACTTGCCCTCATTGCATTTGTGGGGGGGGGGGGTGTGAGTGGGTGAGTTTTGAGACAGGGTTTCTCTGTGTGACAACCCTGGCTGGCCCTGGCTGGCCTAAAACTCAGAGATTAGACTGCCACTGCCTCCCCAGTGCTGCGACTAAACGCATGTGCCACCGTACCCAGCTGCTCTATTACATTCAAAGGACACCAAAGTATAAAGTAACTGAAACAGTGCCATGTTATAGAATAAAATTCAGTACGAAGACAACAGCTCAGAATAGGCCCCTGTGTTTAAGCATTTCTCAAATTAATTAAGATACCATCAATTAATCACTAAATCATATCATTACAATTAACTTGGCCAAAAAAAAATGAAAGTAAGATCTTTACATGTTCACAACATACCTAAATATTCCTGTGGGCTTAAAGATTATGTTATGGGGTAGTTCGTTTGAGAGACGGTCCTGCTATATTATCCTGGCTGGCCACTGCCTCCCAAGTGTTAGGAAATTAAAAGTCTGTGCCACTATTACCAGCTTCATTTTGGATTTTCGATCTCTCCAGCTTTGAGCAAACTAAGCTTCTGTGATTATAGTAACGATAGGAAATTAACGTATGTATTGGACATGTCAACCAATATGAACAAATTCACCTTCCTTTATAGTACTCTTTGATTATTCATATGATGGCTAATATTCTAAGAAAAAGAAAAGTCAAAACAAATCTTAGTAAATTTGAAAAGATTCAAATTTAAGATACAAAAGTGTGTTTTTTGACCATGGATCTGTTCACTCACCACTTAGAACATGATAATGGTTTTATGAATTTCCATGTATGTTAAAACTTATCCAGTTACAGGTGGCCTCTACATCTGTGGATTCAAGAAACTGTGGATTAAATATGTTCAAAGAACGTGCAGATATTGTTCTTGTCATTATCCCCTAAACAACACAGCAGGACAACTACATAATGTTTATGCTGTCTTTACAGTGTATTAGCTAAGTGTCTAGGATGACTAGTGTACACAGCAGGCTGGGGACAGGTCATATGCAGATATTGTGCCCTAAGAGAAGGGCTTGAGGATCTACATGTTTTGGAATCTGTTAGGTGTCTTAGAACCAATTCCTCCAGGATACAGAAGAATGACAGTATACTTTAAATACATGCAGTTTATTGTCACAGTATTTCTCAAAAAAAGTGATGCCAGAAGTACTCAAGTTGAAATTGGGAAGAACTGGGGTGGGCGGGCTCAATAAGAATAGGGAACTTGATGAAGGTGAGGGGGTTGATTAAGGCCTGTGGGAAAATTCTCTCTCTCTCTTCCTTCCTTCCTTCCAAGTTCTCAAGAAGATACATTTTTCTAAGAACTTTATGAGATCCTATTTCCTACGCTGAAAACTATTATGAATCACAGATGCCCTAGAGAATAAAGCCTTCACACTTCTTATTAAATATTCAACATCTTTCATATTCTGACCAATTCAATTATTTTTTTAATTTTTCAAAAGAAGTCATCTCAGCTGGGCAGTGGTGGTGCATGCCTTTAATCCCAGCACTCAGGAGGCAGAGGCAGGAGGATCTTTGTGAGTTAGAGGCCAGCCTGGTCTACAAAAGCTACTTCCAGGACAGCCAAGCTACAGAGAAACCCTGTCTCGAAAAAACAAAACAAAAAAGTCATCTCCTCCAAATCTTTCTCAATCTATGACTATTAGCAGTACGTACCTGTACACCTCTACTTATAAAAACCTCTCCATACCTAGACTCGGTTTCTCACTCCAATTTTCACATGTCACTTGTCCTTCAGAGTACAATTCCCCACCATCTGTCCCCCAACGCTCTGTCCCTTACAAACCGCACACACCTCTCCATTCCTTCAGATCCGCAGCCCTCATTTCACCTTCCATAAATTCACATATTTAGATTTTTATTGACTATTTTACTCTAGTCAAGTAAAGAATTAAATGTACTTCTCCCTCCATACCTGTAGTGTTCCAAGATACTAAGTAAGAGGTAAATGGTGACTACATCATTGAAAGTGGAGAGGCAGAGAGGGATCCAGGCAGATGAGAGCCCAGAAAGACTCACCAGTGATGATTTGGGGGTAAACACACCTCACAATAAAAGATACATTATTCTAAGAAGTTACATGGCACTTAAGAAAATCTCAACTTACCCGAAAACTAGTTGATGGGAGTAGAGGGTGTCCCTCGTGGAGACCGGTGGATTCTGCAAAGGACAGACCTAAATGAGAAAGAGGCCATGGTGAAGATGACTAGTCCGTTGCTGCAAGCAATCCAGAAAAAAAAAATACCCTCACCTTTCTTCCTAGAAATAACAACCATGTCTCTCCATCCTTTATGTCTGAATCCCCCTATGCCAAAAGAGTCAGCTGAGGCCTCTGTTCTGTCCTGAGTAGGCTCAGAAGGAAAAACACACTGCCTAAAGATTCAGCTTTCTCTCTTGATGTTTAACTACTCACATGGTTCATACAGCTAAATCTGAAGTCCTCCTTAAGTAAGGCAAGACATTCCTGCTCCCTTTTCTCTGCTACACAGAAAATGTCAATAAACAGCAGGAAATGAAGGTGAATGCCTTTAATCCCAGCACTAAGGAAGCAAAAACTTGTGGATCTCTGTGAGTTTAGCGACACACACAATGTACACAGTTGTGCAACCACACACACCTAATGAAAGAAAAGACGTGCAGGCGAGTACTAATACACATAAGATAAAAATAAATCTAAAAAATTTTAACAAATAGTAACATATTATACTCTCAGGTATTTTTAAAGGAACATTTAAAGAACTGTATTTTTAGGCACCACAATGTAAGAAATATGTTAACTAGGAAGTCTAGAGAGCTTACATGGACCTATCTAAAGAAATGAGGCCAGGTTTCTTGAAGGAGAACTTGGGAGGAGCTCTAGGAGCTGAATTCGCAGGTAAGGGCAGCATCGTGGAAGAATGGACAGCCTTTAGTGGTTTTTAGATCACAAGAACAGGCATTTTTGGTAAAAGGAACTAAAAACCAAACGTGTTGTTTGCACCCAAAATGGCGAGTTTAGGGCCACAGTTGCACAAGCTTGAAAAATTGCTATCTGCAAGGTATTTCAAAACTTATCTTTGCATTGGAGAAATAAAACCCTTTTTTTTCTGACTACAATTTATTATTCTAAAATGTAATAAAGAAAAATATCAAGAGGATCAGATATTTTGAACTGTTGTTATGTCCGGGAGACAGAATTAATTCTTCCAAGGCTCTTCCGATGATGTAATCAGTTTCTTTACCCCTAACCACATTGCTTCCTCCTCCCACCTCTCAGTTCGGGCCCCCTCCAGCCGGCTCTGCCGTGTTGGTCCCCATTACCTGCCATCTCAGGAGCTCTACGTGTTCCGCTAGAACTTGGACACGTGGGGTACCCACGCAGCTTCAGTCTGGGGCTTGAATGTCCCGCTCCCCTCCCAGGGTAGGTTGCCTTATGCCCTCCGTGGTTGGCCTACAAGGCACAGGATTCAGTCTGCAGCAAGCGTCTTACTGTCGCACCTCAGACCCTTACAGGGTAGCCAGGAGATCCTGCCCAAGAGCGGAGAGCACAGGGGAGGACTGAATTACTACAGAGAAACACACAGTAGAACGGGAAGAAGCAGCTCTGCCCTGTAGCAGAGACTCCACACAGTCTGGCTAGGCTCCCTCCACCGGGTCCGCGACCTCCTACTTCCCAGGCGGCAATCAGACACCTGTTGCGGGGAACGCCAGAAGGCGGGCGGCCCCGCAACTCAGCGTGCCCGGCCCAGAACAAAGGAACAAAGCCTTGGGGAACAGGCGGGCCCCGGCATCGCCGAGGGGAGGCGCGCCCCCTTCCCTGACTTCCCAGCTTCCTCCCTGGCAGGCCTCATTACGCCGTGACGTCACACTCCTAGGGCACTGGCGGTTGCCATGGTGATACCTGGACTCCAATCTAGTGATGCATTCCTTAGGCTCCTGGATCCAGAAGCATGGGGTGGTCACTTTGGACTCAGGACGGGAGCCAAAGCCGTAGAACTGGCCAAATACCCACCTCTTTCCACGCCCACAGTCGGCTTAGCGGTCACTTCCGGTCGGGCAGACCCTTCCCCTTCTTTCCCCCCTCCCTCTAGCACAGACGCGCGCCTCACCGGGGAGCACAGAGGACCACAATTCCTAGAATGCAACGCGCGGCGTTTCTCAATTACTTTTCCCAGGCTTCCACTAACCTTGCAGCCTCACCTGGTGAGTCGGGAGGTTGCGCCTAGCTAATATATTTGTCTGATTGCTGGGATTGTGAGCAGAGGTAGTCATACTGGTCTTTAAAACGAAGACGATGGTGGCGCACGCCTTCAATCCCAGCACTCGGGAAGCAGAGGCAGGTGGATCTCTGTGAGTTCGAGACCAGCCTGGTCTATAGAGCTAGTTCCAGGACAGGCTCCAAAGCCACAGAGAAACCCTGTCTCGAAAAAGAAAAAAAAAAAAAAAAAAAAAAAAAAAACGAAGACAGATACACACACCTGCAAGGTTTTGGGTTCAGGATGTTGGCGCACGGCATCACGCTCCTCAGAAAGACCGCGAACTTGTTAAGTAGATATGACTGGCCTTGAATTCAGGGTCCGCCTTCTCCACCTCCCAAAGGTCAGGACCTCCCACTCTGAAAATTTCAAAATCAAGCACACATTTCACCATTCTGCCCCACGTTTATTACCTGGCCTGCATTCTTCTTTTTAGGATTTTTGTCTTTTTGAAAAATATCTGTCGTTACCCACTGAATTGTTTTCATGTCTTCGAAAAACGACCCACTTTTATTTTTAATGCTAAATAAAACAGAAGGAGATGGTGGTACAGTATTTTAATGCTCTCTGCTTGTTTCTTTGCCTAGCACCTAAGGAGAATCTGCTGGTGTGCCCTTGACGTACACAAAAGACTCCAACAAATAGATTTTTTTTCTTCACAGGTGTGGCGCACACAACTAAAGGCCTTTTATGTTCCCAGTTATTTGACAGAAGGGCTAAAATGTCTCCCCACCTTGGATGACAGCACCAGACCTAGAAGTGGTATGCTACCCATGAAGAAGTTAAGGAAAGGGAAGAATATTTAGAGAAATGATTGCAACAAGACATTAGATAAAAACAAAATGCAAACATAGCAAGCGTGTGTTTTTTTTTTAAGATTTGTTATGTGCCTGTGTTTGTGCAGGTTTGTGAATGGGGAATAATTCAGTGTTCAGAGAATGATGTGGGAGCCCTTGGAACTGGAGTTACAGGAGATTGTGATCCATGGGACATGGCTACTAGAAACCCCTGAACCGTCTCTCCGGCCCCCAGCATGTTTTATATGTGGCAACTCTTGGAGGCATATTGGAGAAAACAGAACTGCTGGCAAGGAACAGTACAGGAAACTGGAAGTGTCTCTATGATTTCAAAGAAAAATGAAACTGAATAAAAGAAGGAATAGACACGAAGACAGAAAGCCAAAGCATGCATAATAGTCAGGAAGGAGGGATCGGATAAATAGCAGCTGTCAACATTTCCTGTGTGGCAGCCCAAGTAACAAGTGTCTTGCATGTAGTAAGTCAATTCTTAAAGCAATTAAGTGGAGATACTTTTCTCTATTGTTCCTATTGTGCACAATGGACATTAAGTAACAGCTTTAGTAATTTGCTTTAGGTTGCATAGACAGCAAACAGGAAAGCTGGGTTACTATAGATAGTTGGTAGACAAGGGAAGGAATTAGGAGTTTACCTAAGGCCTTTTCAGGAATAAGTAATTTTATTTCTGAGGCTTTAAATATGGGAGAAACTTGGGTAGCATAAAGTTCTTGGGTAACAAATTTTCACTAAATTTCTTTCTGTTTTCTTTGTTTCTCTGGTGTAACATAACAGAGATAAAAAAGCCACTAGCAGCTTGGGGTTGTTGGACCTTTCCTCTCCTCCCCTTGAACTTTTTCAACAGCAATAATCTAGTTGTCTCTGAAGTGCTCTTATATGAAGGTCAGGTTTTGTTCTGCTTGTCCTAGGAAGGGAACCTAGTGCCTCAAGGAAGCCAGGGAGGCGCTCTACCAGCGAGTCACACACATAGCCACTGTTCTTTTTTAAATTCAGGATATACTTCAATTCTATAAGGGAGACTACTGTTATGGGTTAAGGATGCTTGGGCACAGACATCTAACATTAGCTTCTTTGTTTGCTGGTTACGAACACTACACAGGTTTCAGTCGTAGAAATGAGGTTCTGCTGATTTAAATGCCTGGAAATACAAAAGTGACTTTGGAATTTGATAATGAATAGAGGCTAGAAGGACTATTGGGTTATATAGTTTAAACTAAATTGTTTTGAAAAGATGGATGCAATATCCATTAAGTTCATGTGACGGCGCAGATGCAAGTGGGGAGCATGAGAGAGAGCTGCAGCCACCTAAGACATTCCATACATCGCCACTAGTAGAGTTATAGTCGAGGCGTGTATGCTTCCTAGAATGAAAAGTCCACAGACTGGGAGGTGGCATTTGAATAAAAGGGTTTTTACCAATAATCAAAGATGATGTTTACAGAAGACAGAGCTATGAAAAGGACTCCACAGCTTAGTTCTAGGAAATGTGGATTGAAACGAGGGCACACCACGGTACTCCTGCCCAGAATGCTCAAGATCTAGGACACTGACAAGAAAGCGGAACAAAAGGAGCTCTCCCTCACTGACAGCAGCAGTGCCAACCGATGCGTCCCATCTGGAGGACAGTTTCTTATAAGACTATTCATACTCTTAACTTCTATTCAATAATTCTTCTGCCCCTTAGTGTTTCTGCAAAGGAATAACAAACTGACATCCAAAGAGTATTTGTGTATATGTTTGTAGTAAGAGTACAAGACTGAGCAGACTGTTGGACATAGGTTAGTGGAATATTAGTCAGCAAATAACAGAAATAAGTTACCAAGCTACAAAAAGGGGGTGGGGGAGGTAAAATTAGTCACTCTGGAAAAGGTTGCATACAGTATAATTCCATCTATATAGCAAAAAAACAAAAACAAAAACAAAAAAACCCCACAAAGATTAAGTAAAACTCACTGTCTGTTGGGGATTTGGGGGTTAGGTTTAGCAAAGGGTGTGTGTGAAACATATAGTAGTTTATGTTTATGACACATACCAATCCCAAAGACTGTACAACATTGAGCAAGCCCTAATGTAAACTGTGGTATTAATAATAATTCACTATTACTGGCTTATCAATGACAAATGTGCCATAGGAAAACAAGATGTCAACAATAGGGAAACTGGGGGAAGAGAAGGCGAGATGGAGCATATTGAAATTATATTTGCCCTCCAATTTTTTTCTATAAATCTAAAATTGTCCTTGTCTCCCAAAGGCTGTTAATGTAGAAATATAGAAATGTTAAAGGTGCTTCCCGTAAGGTCAGAAACCCAGGACCGGAAATTAGAAGCTGAGGGTCTGGTGATCCTTTTGATTAAGTAGCAGTCATTTAGTTGACTGTGTTATACTGGTGGGTGGAAGACAGAATTTAAATATTTAGTTGAGAATTCCAAGTGAAGTAGTCGAGGGACCATCCCTCCCCCTGGGCACTGCTTAACTTTGTTTGTTTGAGGTAGGTTTTCTTCTGTCCTGGAACTCACTCTGTGCACTCGGTTGGCCTTTGAACTCGGATATCCTCCAGTTTCTGCCTCCGAAGTGCTGAGATTAAAGGTGTGCACCCCCACCACCCATCTGTCTATCATTCTTTAATGCAATTGAGAGTATTATTTTTGTATTGGGCTTAAGTCTTTTTTGGTAAACAGCCTTTTAAAGCTTTCTGTAAATTATTAAAATCGGATGTTTGATTAAGGGCTCAGAACAAGAGCAGTACTTGTGATAATGAAGTCTGATTACACTTTATTTTTATTTAGACAAAATTATGTATGTACACCATATAGCCAGGTTGACCCCAAACTGACAATAGTCTCGTTTCAATAGCAGTGCGGGGACACAGGAATGAGCCACCACACTTGGCCTGACAGTACTTCTTTGTGAGGTCAGTTGGGATCTGGTGAGGAAAGAGAAACCTCCAGTAGTCTGAAGACGCTGTCTGGACTCCTCTTGTCACGCTCTCCGTTCCGAGACTGTAAAGAGATTGTAGCCTTTAGTATCTCCCGTACACGTTGGAGGATATTCTCTTTCTTTAGTGACCTGTAGTTCCTTACAAATTTGACAACCTGTTGCTTTTTCTTTGAATCTTGAGTCACAGCAGGTACCAGAATTTACCTTTATGGATTTCAAGGACGCGTATAAAGTCACGTAGTCGTGGCCGAGTGGTTAAGGCGATGGACTAGAAATCCATTGGGGTCTCCCCGCGCAGGTTCGAATCCTGCCGACTACGGGCTATTTTAAATCCAGATTTAATTTCAGCCAGGTTTCTCCATTGACCTCCACAGAGAGCCCATCTCTATCACTTCCATGTATTCAGCGACTGGTTCCCCTTACTCGGTCTCTGTTAGGCGGGCACATTCACCGGAGACTTTTTTTTTCTCATCCCGGTCCAGTTCCCATTTCCAGTCTCACAACACACCTAGTTTGAAGCTTCAGGGACTTGACTGTGATTCCACAAGAATTAATGCAGGAACTGTCTTTCTCCTTTTTCTAGTTAAGGCTCTCAGCGCCAGCCATCCCATCACTCAGGCGCGGCTCCCTTAGCGTGAGTAGCGAACAAAAGTATACTAGGCACATGCGCCGAGTTGCGTGGTGCGTGGTAAATACCTAAAATACAAATGCACACGTGGGACTCTGGAACCTCAGAAACTTCCTGTACAGTCCCTGAGCAGACATGCTTATCTCTTCCTCGTTAGTATAGTGGTGAGTATCCCCGCCTGTCACGCGGGAGACCGGGGTTCGATTCCCCGACGGGGAGAGCATTGTCAGCTTTTTATAAAATACGTCTACTTTTGAAAAATTCAATTCTCAGTTAATTACATTCCTTCTCTCTTTATTAGAATTCTTCCAAACTAAAGAAATACCACCTAAGAATAAACTGTAGAAATCACAAGGATTTTGCTACTATGCATTCACCATACTTATAAACACCAACTCTACCAAGAAGATAGACAAATACAGTAACCAAGAAATCAGTATTGAACTAGGAAATTCCTTGCCCCTCCTGAGTTTATGTACTAACTAACAGAGCCAATGCCCACAATTTTGATATTCCTGTCAAAAAAATGTGTAGCCTAATTAGAGGAAATATTAAACAAACTATGAAACAATCTACAAAATAGCTGGGTCAGCTAGGCGATGGTGGTGCATGCGCCACACATGATCCGGACCTTTTTCTCTCGATATGTTGATCATTGGGGGGACAACTGGTGAAATCTGAATAGTCTATTGATTATTCTGTCATTGTTAATTCCTACTTGTGTTCCTTGTTCAGTGGCGATATGACAATGTTATAAGGCAATGCATACATATAAAATGCATATGTATTAAAGGTTAAGTATCTTCAAACTACCACAAATAGTTCAGAAAAATATATACATGCCTCTCAGAGCATGAGAGAGAAAAATTAGTAATGTGCTAAGTATGTTAACGGGGAATGTTGTGAAGGATATTCAGGAGTTCTCTTCACTGAAACATTACTGTCTGAATTTTTACAAATGAGTTAAAACAAACCTTTATTATTAATTTTTAAAGTTCACTCCATGCTACAGTATGCATGTGGAAGCTAGAGGGACAACTTGCAAGGGTATGTTGTCCTCTGGGGATCGAACTCAGACTTTTAGGCTTGGTTGGCAGGTTCCCTTGCTCTCCAAGTTATCTTGCTAGCCCCTAAGAACTTTAAGCTGAGGGTGGTAGTGTACACCTTTAATGCCTTCAATCCTGGGCAGAGACAAGAGTATCTCTGCACGTTCCAAATCAGTCCAGTCTACATAGCACAAACTACAAGGCAGCCAAGACTACAGTGTGAGAAAGAAACCAACTATACTACACGTAATAAGAAGCCTGGGTAGAGAGACTGATAAACGTGTGTCATAATAGAGTCTTCATTAATGGTGTTGACCAGCCTACACTTGGGGCAACGCTGATATTTGTAAATATTTGAGAAGAGCCTCCATTAGAAGAACATTTTCGCCTCATATATGCACAGCATATAGATTGGCATAAATCATCCATTTCCACCTACAAGCGAGTCCTCCTGGACTTCGGAGGCTAGCAATGAGAAATGTTTTCCTAACACCCTTGCTGTTAGGGTTCTAGATGTGACATACCTAGAGTTTCCCAACGCAGAAATAAGGTGTTATTGCGGTTGTGTGATTGCGTTCACAAGCATTGCCATGGACGCAGTGGGATTTTCCCAGAATGGAGGGGGACAAGGACTGTTTGGCTAATTTCACAGCTAGAAGGTGTGGTGTGTCGTCGGACGCTGCTTCTCAAGGTATGGCAGCCCAAAAAGTTCTGCAACTTGCTAAGAAGTGTAAATTGCCGTTGGAGCATTCTGTGTTTTCTTCTCTTCTGAATCTGCTGGGCACCCATCAGTCACAGGACCAAACTCTGTCCAAAGTTTTTCTACTTTCAATACACATCAAACCAATATTTCTCTCAATCAACAAGAGAGTAAAGAGCAAGAGACAGTCCTTACATCCCAAACTGTTCAGCTGACTTTACTCAAACTTGTCAGTCCCGAGGTGTTTATTATGACCTGTGCTGCTTTAGGACGTTCACTAAAACCTTATGTGCTTGTCAAGACTGTAGGTCACAGAAGTGAGGCATGCTGTGACTAATGGCTACTGCATCCATACTTAGTTAGCCTTAAATGTCACAATCAGATGCAACTACAAAGAGTGTCCTTGAGAGCAAAGGTTTCATTTCAAGAGTGCTGGAAGCTCAGGGTCACACAAAACTTTGACTTAACCAGCAACTGCACCCAGGGTTCTTCTGTCTCAAAGAGTGAAATTAGAAAAAAAAAAAGAGTGAAATTAGTAGACCACAGAAGGGAGTGCTTAAAAAGCAGTGTTTATTATAGAAAGAAAACTGAAAAGACAAAGATTAAAGACCTATTGCAGGGATAGGCATGGTGGCACATGCCTTTCATTTTAGAACCTGGGAGGCGGAGGCAGTTTGAGGCCAGTCAGAGCTGCCTTATGAGAGCATCTTAAAAACAAATACAATAAAACAAATGACCCCTTGCAGCAAGAGAAGCTTTGGAAAGCAAGGCAAGCCCTGAAGAAAGTGGGGGAGAAAAAAGTTGAGCTAATTGTCTACGGACTTTTTATAGGACTTGTGGCAGAAACTGGGCAAAGAATGAGGTCATTTCGATTAAGATTAGTTAATTCTCTGAGCGTATCACAAATTGAGGCAATGCAGGGCCCAAATGTCCTGTGCATGTCTCCAAGGCTCAAACAGGGAGGCAAGACATGTTCACCTGCTGTTCATTTAGGAGAGAAGTCACGTTTTATCTTTCACTTGTCAACGGTTAACCTTGATTGTCTGTTGGCAATGCACAGGCCAGCACTGCCAGCCCTACTGGCCTTGTAGGTGTTGTTTGGCTTAGCCCATTTTTCTCAACCTTCTTAATGCTTCTCACTTTAATACACTTCTTCATGTTGTAGTGACCCCTACCATAAAATTATTTTCTTTGCTACTTCATTGCTGTAATTTTGCTCCAATTATTAATTGCAATGTAAATATCTGTTTTCTGATGGTCTTAGCCTACTCCTATGAAAGAGTCATTCGACCTTCTTCCTAAGGGTCATGACCCACAGTTGAGAACCATTGTCCTACTGACCGTTAGGCTATGCTCTGGGTTCTCATGTTTACATGATTAGCTTGCAATTTTGCCGTGGAGCTAACTCCTATCACAGCTTCCGAGACATCGGTTACCTCACTTTTAGTTCCCCATGCCAGTACTCCTCCAAGAGGCAGAAGCAGGAGGATCATCGTGAGTTCAAGGCCATCCTGGGCTATAGCGTCTGTCTTTAATAGAGGGTCGTTGGCAGAGGTGGTTAAACTAGGAGGGTGGGATGGGGTTGGGGGGATCCAGAAGGGGAAACACACCTGCATCTGACTAAAAAGTCAAACTGTGGTGTGCTCCTAAACCACACAGCAGGGAAAATGAGGAGGCTTCCTATGCCTTTCTCGCCTTTAGTCTGGAACACAAATCCACAGAAGCAATTCTTCACAGGGCCTGCACAGGCCGTGTACTCCGACTGGTAGCAGAAAACTCTGCGACGATCTGGTTTTCTGTCTGAGTGTTCTAATAGTGACCCGCGAGGCTCCTCCTCTCCAACTCAATGTCACCGCAGCCTGCCCCTACTAGATAGACGCTAGGTTTTAACAAATAATTTGCCACGAATCTGTATCAGCCTACTCCCTGACATCATTGTAGTCGTGGCCGAGTGGTTAAGGCGATGGACTAGAAATCCATTGGGGTCTCCCCGCGCAGGTTCGAATCCTGCCGACTACGAGTCCTTTCTTTGGCTTCTTTGTGGTTAAAGGGTTTCTTTGTCTCCTTTGTTTGCGGTTTAAGTTGATAAACTGGTTTTCTTATGTGTTTCCACGGTTCAAGGTACAGGCCTAATTTAGAATTAAGCTTGGATTACCAGTTTGAGGGTTTTGTGCAATTTGTTGTTGTTGGATTTATTTTGAGGAAAAAAAAATAAAGACCATCTTTTTCTCTGAGAGAAACGTCTCCTTTCCAGCCATTGAAATCCCTTCTTCAGTAACCCAGTGAAAGCGAGTCCTTAGGTTCAATCCCCTCAGCAGAAAAAAAGGAAAGAGAAGGAAGAGGAAAAGATGCCATTTTACCTACTTTGAGAGGACACAAGGATAGTTCAGAAAACTAAAGACCCGTGAGATGCTCTGCTCAGTGCCATGCTTGCAATGACTCCACCCTAAGATGCCCTGCTTTTAAGTCTGGTCTAAGCACCAAATAAGCGGAAGCTATCTAACCAAGACAGCCAGTCAAGACTCAGGCTGAGCTGAGAGAAATGCCTCCCCCGCCGATGCTGCTTCTGTCACTGTATCCGACACCTCATCTGCGAATTGGACTATTCTTTCTAAGTTATAAGGGAAGATATAATAGTAAAACAAACAAACAAAACAAAACAAAAAACCAAAAACAAACAGAAAACAAAAAAACAGATGGCCGAAATAGCTTGAGCTCACGGACATCGAGACCCGCCTCCCTTTGTCTTCCAAGTGCTGGGGTTGAAGATATGTGCCCCCCATACTCTGCAACACTTTTTAAAAAGCAAATATTCAGGGCTGGAGAGAGGACCTGGATTCAGTTTCCAGAACGTTCCTTGGAACTGTAACTCCAGTTCCAGGGGAATCCAAGGTCCTATTCTGAACAATGTGGGCAACGGGCACTCGTACACACCTCCTCCCTGGCACACACACGCATACACTTAATTAAAAATAAAATCTTTAAAAGCAGATTTTCAAGTTTAACTCCAGCATTTAAGAGGTCGAAAAAAGACCTTTAATCACTGAGTCATTTCTCCAGACTCTATTATAGTTTTTTGAGAGTCTCACTAGGCAGCCCAGGCTGGCCTTGACCTCCAGATAATCCTCCTGCCTCAGTCTCTGGAGTGCTGGGGTTAAAGGTATGAGCACCACGCCAGTCTCTGACTGTTCAGGTGGCGTGGAGGTCATTGAGTCTTGGGACGGGGGAGGGGTTTAATCAAATCATCTTTTATCCTGAAAAAATGATCTTTTTTTATCCTACAAAGGGGTTTTATTCCTTTATTCTAAAAAGTTTTTTTTAATCCTAAAAAGAATTTTTATCCTAAAAGTGTTGTGTTTTAATCAAATCATCTTTTATCCTAAAAAAAAAAACCTGTGTGCCATTAGAGAATCTGATTTTGTATTAGACAATCGTTGAAAGTAATTTTTGCTCCTTCATCTCTATCATGTAACAATAAAAAGGTTCAAAAATTTATGTTTGTGGCCAAGTGGTTAAGATGGTGGTCATTAGGGTCTTCTAACGCCTAGTTTGATTCTGTACAGTACACTTTTTTTTTTTTTTACCAATTCAGGATAATTATAGTATCTGGAGTTACAGAGGGGAAAAAAGTGTAAGCGAAATCATTCGCGTCGAATTCTTCACCAAACTTATCCAGCATGTCGCTCAGGCTATGATTATACTTTGGTGTATTCTTTCCTAAATAGGTCAACACTGATAAACAAAAGTAAGACCTCCTCAATTGTATCTAATGTACACAAAAAACAAACCTCGTCAGTCGTCTTCCTTGTTAGTATAGTGGTGAGTATCCCCGCCTGTCACGCGGGAGACCGGGGTTCGATTCCCCGACAAGGAGATCAAAGGGATATTTTTAAAAACAAAGCAGTCAGGAATGTCATTTTAAAGCTACGTAAGAGGAATCTAGGTTTATATAGTGCAGAGCTTAGCAAGCGCTTTGCAAGCTAAGAACAAACGGAGAGAACCAACAACAAATAAAGTTGCATTAATTGCCCATGTTCGTTTTAGGCACCGAAACCTAAATGCAACCTTGTAGCCTACTGAGCTGCAAGTGTGCTCGATGACCTGACCAAGTTCTCTTAACACCTGAAGTCGCCAGCAAAGTGTTTGTAAATGCTCATAAAACATAATTAGCAGAAAGAATAGCTTTCGGAGTGGAAAACAACTACCATAAAGCCACAGCCAACAATGTATGGCTCCTGCTCAGGGAAATTCACAGATTAGGGGGAGATAAACACATCCCAAGTGGAACTACTCAAGCAATCACTTGATTAAAAACAAATGTGACTCTGCTTTGCACTAGAAATTCCAATAAGTGAAGTCATAAATGAGTGTTTCAACTGGCCATCGGCATGGAAATAGATTAATCACATCAAAAACAAACCCAGGTAAAATGCACACGGAATGAAGAAAGGTAGGAGGACAGTAAAGTCTCTGAAAAACAACCTAGAGACTACTCTATGGAGACTGTATATGCAACTTCCAATGCAGAAAGAAACCAGTCACTACATCCAGGCAAATACGATACCAACGCTTCATCAGCATTAGTAGTTTTTCTCACTGTTAGACACCATGAGTGAGGGCAGCAGAGCCAGAGAATTGTTACACTGCATATGCCGAACAAAATGTCCATCCCGAATATAGAACCAGAGATAGACAAGCGGGCACAAGAGGACAGACAGAATGACCATGAAAAAGGAAAAGAGGCAAAATATTTCACTGGGTTTTCCAAAAGAGAATACCAAACAAACATAATGGGATGCTCCCCTAGTCCCTTAACATTAAAACAGTTAAATGCCAGAAGAGAAAGTCAAAGCTTCCTCAGCGAGATATAGATACACAAACTTGCACTCAAACTTTTTCTAGTTCTTGCTGAATCTTTCTAGCTCTAGCCGCAATTCTCCTGCGTGCAGGGTTACGGAGTGCGCCACCACACCCTCCCTGAATATTAACTTTCCGTGTGTCTTAGCTTGTCGAGAGGTGACTGAGCCTTCCTAGGATCTGGAACCTCCCCGCCCCCTAAGAAGTCGGCCACAAATCGAACTCGACGGAAATTAACTTTCACTCATTCCTTTGACAGTACAAAGACTCCCGAGTCCTCAAAGGCGACTGCGCAGCCGCAGGTTCGAGGATGACGCCATCCGTTCCCTGCTGGGTCCTCAGAGCTGTGGAAGAAGGCTGGGACGTTGGAGATTGAGGACCCAGATCAACCTTACCGTCTGTCCAGAGCGACTTTGGCTTCCACGTTGCAGGAATAGACCCGAGCACAACTGAGAAGGAAGGTGTGCTGCAGCGACGGATAGTAAAACCTAAAATGGAAGATTAAATTAGATTCTTTTTACTGTAGCAATCCGAATTCGGCAATGGAATTATACCTCATCATTGAGCAGTCCAGAGCTCTTTTGTGTGTGTGGTTCCATGGTGTAATGGTTAGCACTCTGGACTCTGAATCCAGCGATCCGAGTTCAAATCTCGGTGGAACCTACTTTTGCAGAGCAGATTCTTTAAATCCTCCAAATAATCTAAACTCTAATCCTTATATATTCACAACGGACTGCTTCTACCTGTTGTCCTCCACTGCTTCTACCCGTCCCCCACCCCCGCGCCCATACACAATTAGAGGGTCTCATTAATTTTTAAAGTCAGCATTAGAAATAATCAGATTCATTATATCATTTTTATACAGACGTTATTCTACTTTGTTCTTACTCATCCCTCTTCCTCATCCGTCCTGCCCTTTGCTTACCTCACCCGCCCCAAATCCTGCTTCTTCCATGTCATGTATTCTGTTACAGATTTCTTTTTCTGAGGGTCTCCCTTTCTGCTTTGATGACATAACACACACACACACACACACACACACACACACACACACGTATATATATATATATAAACACGTGTGCACACTTAAAACTAGATTGTTTTATTTTGTTGTTCTGAGTCTGGTTTGTTTCACTTAAAATATCTGCAGTTTCATCCTACAATAGGTACGACTTCATATTTATTTATTATAGAAATTAAATTTCACAGTGCTTCTGCACCGCATTTTCTTTGTGCGTTCACCTGCTGGTGAACACATTATCTGGCGGCTCCATCCTAAGAGACAGTCTGAGATGGCAGTCTTGGGCTGCCACGGCTGGCTAGCTGGTTTCATTTTCGCGGATCAACAAGATAAGGAGTCTGGTCCTGAACTAACCTCAAAGTCATCTAAAGAACAAGAGGTAGAAAACACTGGCTCTGAATGTTTTAGCTTCTGGTTAAACCTTGAAAGGGACAAAAACAACAAAAACAAACAAACAAAAAACTGGTGGTGGTGCACACCTTTAATCCCAGTAATCCCCCAACTCAGGAGGCAGAGGGAGGCAGATCTCTGTGAGCTCGAGGCCAGCCTGGACTACAAGAGCTAGTTTAGGGACAGGCCCCAAAGTTACAGAGAGACCCTGTGTCGAAAGACAACAAACAGAGAAACAAACAAAAAAATCTTGCAATGGGATCTACCTTTAATGACAGCTATTTTATTTAAACACAACAGTAATTTGTGTAGTTGTGACTGAGGAATTAAAGTGATGGACTAGGAGTCCATTTGGGCCTCTGACTTTACAAAATCAAACCTAACTAGATTCAAAACATGCAGAAGTTTGGGGAGAAATTCTGGGATAAATAAAAAAGAAAAAGAAACGTGACCTATTCTAAACAAAAACCTCACCCTAAGGCTCACCCTTCTTTACCAAATTTAACCTGTTTGTGGTGCTGGGATTGAGTCCTTCCCTCCAAGAAACTCAGGGAATCATCCAACCTCTTACAGAGACCTAGAATACTACCTAACCTGTCTGAGATATAAGGAAGTCCCAGATGGAAGTTCTACAAGGAAACACTTTTTGCTTCCATCTGACTGAAAAACTAAAAGATTTAAATTCTCAGAATGGCAAAAATAAATAAATAAATAAACAAACAAATCATTAGTATAGCGTTTATTTTCTTTTGTATGTCAGGAATTTTTAAAATGCAGTGTTTTAAACATTTAATGGTGACATGAATCTCATTATTCATTATTTATTTAAATGTATTTATTTAAATATTTGTTTCCCTTTTGCATTAGAGTCTTTGTAAACTACTCTGATTTGGAACTCAAGGCAATCCTCCTGCCTCAACCTCTGAGTGCTGGTACTTAGAATACAGTCCCAAGCTGCAAGCTCAGGCTGAAGTTTGGACATGTAGTAAATTTGTCCAATTGGTGGGAATAGGCGCCTGGAAGACGGAGGGACATGGGATCCTTAAGAAGAGGTGGAGGTAGACCAGACGAGGCAGCTTTGGTGGTTAAGGACACGACTGTTAAAAAATTTGGAAGGACTTAGCAGGTTTCTTCCTCTGGAAAGTCGACATCCGCCGGCAAAAATTCATGCTGGTAACGACCCCGAAGAACTCCAAACCCGGGGAAGTCGTTCTTGATCCAGTCTTTGAACTCTTAATTTCCGTCCCAGGAAAATCCCTTTGGCAATCTCGGTCAGATCTGGATCACAAAGACTAAGTGCAAAGGAGGCAGTGGGGGGAAAAAAACACTACGGGCACAGAATAAATTATTCCTAGACTGGATGAAACTATATCTTATCTTAGGGACGCTTCCCCACAGGAGCAGAGTGGCGCAGCGGAAGCGTGCTGGGCCCATAACCCAGAGGTCGATGGATCGAAACCATCCTCTGCTATGAGATTATTTTCTTGGAGCAGAAGATCTTTAGTCATGGCTCTTTATCGTGGTAAATTCTGAGTCAACTGATCCTCCAGACGAGCTATTTTGTGTTTGTTTTGAGGAAGCCGTGCGTTGTAGTCAAGGCTAGCCTTGACCTCAAGACAACCCTGCCGCAGTCTCCTAGTTCTAATTTTTTAATAGAATAAGTGTAAGACAACACGTGGAGAGAAAGAACTTCTAGAAGACCTGGATCATACATGTCGTGTGTACAGGGCATAGACCTGGTAATGAGATTCTGGCTTGCCTTTTAGAGGGAGAGAAGAAGAGAGGAAGGGGATTCCGTAGGACATTATAAAGGGAGGAAGAGGGAAGACAGAAAGCAGAGGGGAGTTGAGAGGTCGTGTGCAGAGTAGATGCACAGAAGGGAGAAAACAAGACGCACAGAAGAGAGACCCAAGTGGGGATGCAGGGACAACTGAATGGGACTGTAGGAGGAGGGAGGAGGGGTGTAAGGGACGCTCATGGCCCACATTAGGTTAAGGAAAACAGATTCTTATGCACTGAACACAATCTGTGAAAGTAAACTCTGAATCCTGTTCCCACGAGGGAACTCAAGACTCAAGAATGACTTCCCCATTTGAAATGACATCATGAAAATGTACGTACAGGTCCTCTAATGACCTTCAGTCTTTGTCAACAGCTCTAGTCTGTGTTTTGTGGTCTTGGAAACAGAACCTAAAGCACGGTGCTTGTTGAGCAGACGCTTTGCCACTGAACTTTATCTCCCGCCCTGGTTTTGCTTTATCTTGAGACAAAACTCACTAAGTTGCCTATGGTAAGCTTGAACTCACTCTGTAGTCCAGACAAGCCTAGAATTTGAAATCTTCTTTTCAGTCTCTCAAATACCTGGAATTATAAACCTGTAACACCATTATAATATATATGTGGGTGTATACTATGAATATATATATCACAGGAATCCACTACTTTTCTCCTGACTCTTAATGTCACAATTCTATGTAATACAAACCTCTATTTTTTTTCTTTTTTTTTTTTTTTTTTTTGTTTTTTTGTTTTTGTTTTTTCGAGACAGGGTTTCTCTGTGGTTTTGGAGCCTGTCCTGGAACTAGCTCTTGTAGACCAGGCTGGTCTCGAACTCACAAAGATCCGCCTGCCTCTGCCTCCCAAGTGCTGGGATTAAAGGCGTGCGCCACCACCGCCCGGCTATTTTTTTTTCTTTAAAGGCAAGGTCTCTTGGGGTAGTGGTGGCCCACACCTTTAATCCCAGTGCTGGGAAGGCAGAGACAGGTGGATTTCTGTGAGTTGAGGCCAGTCTAATCTATAAAGTGAGTTTCAGGACAGTCGGGGTACAGAAAATCCCTGTCTTGGGAGAAAAAAAAAGATAGTTGAAGCTGGCCTTAAGCTTGCTCTGCAGTGGCGGCTGACCTTAACTTCCGATCCAGTTTCCTGCCACTCTGTTGTCCCTCCCCACCTCCCACTGTCCATCCCCATCCCTCAGTTAAAGTTATTGATTCTGGATGGTGTGACTGTCACCTTGTGACTCTGACTCCCGCCTGTGTAAGTCCTAAACTACTGCACCCTGTCCGGTTGTTTCTAGACAGACAGAGAGAAAGCAAATGCTCACCTTGTTCCTCCTGCAAAGGTCTCCATTATATGCCACCAGGAACATGAAATTCTGCATGCTGTCCGTGTCTGTAATCACAGCATTTGGGAAGCAGAGGGAGGAAGACTACACGTCCGTGTCACAGCATTTGGGAAGCAGAGGGAGGAAGACTACACGTCCGTGTCAGCATTTGGGAAGCAGAGGGAGGAAGACTATGCGTCCGTGAAGAAGGACCAGGAGCTCCAGGTCATTGTTGCCAGCTATCAAGTTTGAGGGCTACAAATGAACCTTTCTCACAAAACAAAGAAAAGATTTTTGAGAAGAAAAATAAATAACAAGATAAAGAAAACACTGGGTAACAAGAGGGTTTTAGATTTTCTTTCGTATTGCATAACGTAACTAAAGAGATTAAAAAGTGTCAAAGTGTAATTGAAGCACAAAGCCGCTGAAGTAAAAAGCTTCGAGTTGCTACTGATTCATAAACACAATGTGGTGAATTAGGAGGTGACAAGTTCACCCGTGCCCACATCCGTGATTTCTCAAATCAGTTCTGTGAGTTCACTTCCTCAGAAAAGGTTCCTGAATAGTTCCTCTCTTTTTTATTTGTTTGGTTTTTCTAGACAGGGTTTCTCTGTGTAGTCCTGGCTGTCCTGGAACTATTTCTGTAGACCAAGCTGGCCTCCAGCTAGAGATTGCCCGCTTCTTCAGTGCTGGGATTAAAGGTGTGAAGCACCACTGCCCAGCTTTGTTCCTCACATTTAGACCACTCACCTGAGACACTTTGGGATCTAGTAGAAAAGACTCAAGGTCATTGTTGCCCATGGGTAGAGGGCTATCGAGTTCATTTTCAAAACATTGTGAGAGCCCCACTCTGAACACACCCTCACTTTCTGATATCTTCCCATATCGAGAGCAGCATGAGGGGATGTAGCGGAATTCCAGTAGAATCATTATATCTAGGGTAAACACTGAAATGAAATCGCTGTTTTCACTGTATCTAGGGCAAACACCAGAACAGTTGTTTTCTTTTTTATTGTTTTTACTGAGCTTTTTCCTCTGCTCCCCTCCCTTCCTCTCTCCTTCCCTCTTACCCTCTCCCATGGTCCCCATGCTCCCAATTTACTCAGAAGATCTTGTCTTTCTCTACTTCCCGTGTATATTAGATCCATGCATGTCTCTCTTAGAATCCTCATTGTTGTCTGGGTTCTCTGGGATTGTGAATTGTAAGCTGGTTTTTCTTTGCTTTGTGTCTAAAAACTACTTATGAGTGAGTACATGTGATATTTGTCTGTCTGGGTTTGGGTTGCCTCACTCCAAAACAGGTACTTTTCTAGAAGTACTTTGACCTTGAAGAAATCATTGTATAGAACAGCGATTATTTTCTGTTATCTACAGAGTTGTTTTTCTGAGGGAACTTTAGAGCCTTTGCTCGACTTTGGTCACAAGATGTTCCGGGCATACCTGGGGCATCTTGCACTATTGGGTACTGCAAACAGTACACAATAAGGACTAAAATTTCCCGGGTGTGATGTTTTCCTTCACAAAACACCTAGATTAGAATGAGGAACTTTGTTTTATTCAAAAGCCAATTTTTTTTGTGTGTGTAACAAACTGTAAATGCGCTTCCGCTCGGCTCTTTGAAGATCAGTTAGTTCATCAAGACTGCTCCTCCCAGCTGCCACAGTCTTGGTTACATTCTGGGGTAACCCGCTTTCTTTGATCATTAATGCCAACAGGAAGGCGTGTAAATAGAAACAGAATTTCCTTGTCTTGTCGCTTTCTGTGTGTCATCAGTTCTATGTAAGTGGAGCCTATATACATACATACGCACATGCATATATATGACAAGGTCTCAGGCAACCAAGGCTGGTCTCAAGCTTGCTCTGCACTGGAGGACCTTGAACTTCTGATCCTTCAGCCTCTACCTTTCAAGTGCTGGCATTAAAAATATACCCTGAAGGCAGAAACAACCTCTTAAAACAAAAAAGCAAACAAAACAAAACAAACAAAAACAAGCTTCTGCCTTGCTAATTATACAGAAAATTTGCATTAATGGTTATGAAAGGTAATATTAATACTTAATGGTAATACAATTGATTCTAATATAAATTAAAAATTTTAAACTGGTTAGGTGTGTTGGTCCATGCCTTTAATCCCAGCACTTGTGAGGCAGAGGCAAGTGTATCTTTGTCAGTTCAAAGCCAACCAGATCTACAAAACCAGTTTCAGAACAGCCAAGGCTGTTACACAGAGAAACCCCGTCTTGGGTGATGGGGTGGGGGGGAGAAAAATAAATGAATTTTTTAAAAAAATGACATTAATGCTAGTACTTCCCAAACTTTTTATTCAGCCACACATAGCTGTATTAAAATGAATTTGCTAATTTGAACGTAAATAATTTAAAAAGCTGAATACAAATGTCCTATGATTCAACAGGAGAAATTAGAAATCAGCCAAGCAGATGGATCTTTTAGTCGGAGGCCAGCCTGGTCTACAGAGGGAGTTCCAGAACAGCTGGGTCTACATGGAGATGTGTCACAAAAAATAAAAAAAAAAAAAAAAAAAAGAAAAAGAAAAAGAAAAAAAAGAAAAAGAAAAAGTAAAGAAAGAAGTCAACTAGCACAAGATAAAAATAGAAACAACAAAACGATAACAACAGTAGTTACTGCTAATAACACCAGCATTTGGAACACAGAAATGAAAGCTCAGCATTAAAGGCCACATAGTGAACTTCATAGTAGAAGAAAAGAAAACCTCTCTAGGTCTATGATCTAATTGTGTTTAAAAAGCTTCCACAATTTTTCCCCGTCATTGATCTGATTGCTTTTAAAGCTTTTATAATTCTTTCAAGTAGTACTGAGCTCGGTACTGTGAAAACATGCAGAGGTGTTTTTATTGGGTCACCTAAAGAACTTATAAGTCATTGAAGAAATCTTCTGAAAAGCAATAGCCTCACAATTCGTGAACCTTCAATAAGACATCGTAGTCGGCAGGATTCGAACCTGCGCGGGGAGACCCCAATGGATTTCTAGTCCATCGCCTTAACCACTCGGCCACGACTACATGAGAGTAAACAGAGGTGGAAGGGTAAGGAACCTGGCTTAACTTTAGTCTTCTAAAGTCTAACTTTTCTAGTAGTGTTGTATTTTCTTTATATATACAATATAATATATAATTTATTTTATTTGAACTACTTGAGGCCTCTCCGACAGAAATAATGATTTAGTGACAAACTGACATACAGCTCTTCATCTTCAGAGCTGATGTTCCTTCCAGGGAAAGAGATATTTCCAGAGACTAGCTTTCCTATCTTCTGTACTAGCAATCCTCGAGGTACAGCCAACAACTGGGACACGATCTAAATCCTCTGTGGGATTGTGAATGATGGAAACAATTCACAAAACCTGAGTGGCTACCCATTTTTAGCCTTCTAAGTAAGTTTTGGAACTCCTTGAGATTAAAGTTCTGAAGCTAATAAAGACAAGTGAAATGTAAATCTACATTACTGAGACAAGGTAAACAGCGGGGTTCACCTTAACAAAATAATGCTAGCTACTAAAATTTACTTTGGATTTTGCAAAATAACTTCATGTATAAACATGATATCACTTAATCCTTGTGTCTCAATTGAGGAAAAAGAGGCAGGGAGAAGGATCCGTGCTCACATGGTACTTGGAAATTAGCTTTCTTCAGTGATATGTACTGGTTTTTTGCCCTTGGATGCTGTCTATGCCTTCAGCAATGTTTCCAGTTGCCTTACAGAAGTGCGGTTTGCTATGTGGTTAAGCATGGATAGCTGCACATTTTCCTCAAGCACTTATGGAACTAAACTGATAAGCAAGTCTTTAAAGGGGACAGACACCTTTATCATACAATGCTACTCACAAGCCAGATCTCCACTTCCCTTTGTACCAGACTTTTGCTTTTTATAATTTGAGTAATTTGCAAATATGGACTCTGCCTTAGGAAAATATCAAATAGCAGGTGAAGACTTTAACTGGTTTGGCCCCTACCCACTTGCAAAAGATGTGCAGTGATGCAGTCTGCGAACAACACACGCTTATTAAGTTATAGGTAGAATTGGAGGCAGTTAAGAAAACAGAAAAAAATTACCAAGTTTGTTCTGTAAAAATTAATTTGAACTACCAAAAGTGTCTTTTAAAGTAGTGTTCAGTTTTCATTAGATTACAATCAAAGATATTCTTGTGTCTCTTCTGAAAATTGGGTGTAATTCAAGATAAAATAGTTTTGGTTTTTGCATGTACATAGCTAAATCAGCTGTGCAACCCTCTGATGGCTGGGAATATCACACCGTCAAGAGAGAAATGTACTGTTTGATGTTTGAATAATACATTCAACATATGTGTGTGCATGCCTGTGTAAGGCAGGGGCCCGACTCAGGGCTTCACAGATGCTAGGTGTGATCTGCCAGTGAACTACAGTCCCAGCACCTAGGTTTAGAACATTTCCTGTGTGTATTTTATTGTTCTATAACTAGAGAACTGACAGCCATTTGATTTAAGAATGCATCATATGTTTTTAAACGTTCTTTTTCTGCATACATATGTAAGACTAATTTTGAGTTGACCTCAAGAAACACAGCTCTCCAAAACTAAAAAATGTGAGCCTTGGGCTTAGCGGTGGAGCATTTGCCTGCTATGGTCCTGGGTTCAATCCCTTGTAGCACACAAGAAACACACTCACAGGTATGCACACTCACACACACTCACACAGGAATGCACACACACACACACACACACACACACACAGAACTCATACAACTGTCCTCTATCTCCCCCCCTTTTTTAAAAAAAAACTAAACAAGTTATTAAAATAATCCCAGTTAAAGGGGTCGAAGAGATGTCTGCTCTTCCAGAGGATCTGAGATTGGTTCCCAGCATTCAGGCAAGAGGTTCCCACTGACCTATTCCCTCAGCCGCAACTAATACCACAACCTTTTCTGACCTCCGAGGACACTGGTGTACCGTTGTAGAGCGTCCTCAGCTACAGAGCAAATTCAAGGCCAGACTGTTATAGCGACTCCGTTTCAAAAACAGCACAGGAACATACAAAACCAAAGGGAAACACAAGTTGAGAGAACCTCCCTGTGGGTCACGGAGGTCACGTATTCAAGATCTATCTAAATATCTATAGCATTTATATCAATAGCTACATCTCGGATAAATTCTCTGGAATATATATGCTTCGAGATGAAGCACACGATTCAGAATTCCTGACATATATGCGAAGAGAGGGAAAATAAAGTATGCCAGTTCCTTTCCTGATCCTACTCAGACAACCTCCTAAGTGTCGGACATAAGGAATCAGTTACGTCAATTTTATTGGATTTGTTGAAAATTGCGTATCTTTAATCACTTGTCCTTTTCTTAGGCAACAGAGCTACTCTCACTAAGTCAAAATTGTATTGGAAATTGTATTCGGAGTTCCTTCCTCTACCGGACTCAGGCGTCTGGGGGGCGCAGTTTTAGCTACAGTGAGATCTGAGAACACAAGACTCTCTCTCTCGCCCCCCCCTCTCCCCCCCCGTCTTCCCAGCACCCCAGTCCCTCTGCAGTGTAAGGGCAGCGGGGGTTGTAGATTTTAACTCTAAAGTGGCCGGAGTTTTCTCACTTTCCTTGCTCCTTGCGTTGGCACTTCTTGTTTAAGTTTACTTTGAACCGCAGACCCCTCTCCACGGATTCCAGAGAATGAATCAGTAGCGAGGGATCGCCCCTAGAAAGCCTTTACTTTCTTGCAACCGTGTCTGTGGTTCTCTTGTTTCTCTGTATAAGCTAGGAAATTCTTTATCACTAGAGTTCCGTGAAAATTTCACCTATCCATTAGTTTATATTAGCACTTCAGAAGTGGCAAGGAACAGGTAGTCGTGGCCGAGTGGTTAAGGCGATGGACTTGAAATCCATTGGGGTTTCCCCGCGCAGGTTCGAATCCTGCCGACTACGGTTTTACCAAGCATCTGTTGCAGCAGCTATAATCCCCATAATTGAAAATTATGCTGTTAAATTCTTTGGCTCACCGCACCAAACCTTTCCTCTCTGGCCTGCTATGTAAGGCTTGCACTGTAAGCTCTTCCAAAGAGTCAAGACGCATATCCGTGATTCCGGTCTTTGGAAGGCTGAAGCAGCCTGCTTTCCTTGAGCTAAAAATGTTTGAATATCCGAGTTGCATGCTGTCTTTTCC
Source organism: Microtus pennsylvanicus (assembly GCF_037038515.1). Taxonomy (NCBI): domain Eukaryota; kingdom Metazoa; phylum Chordata; class Mammalia; order Rodentia; family Cricetidae; genus Microtus; species Microtus pennsylvanicus. The sequence goes on from NC_134582.1 coordinate 106,671,014, forward strand.
TAGTACTGATATAGGAAAAACTGAGGACATAAATTGATATTATAAAATAGGATCTATTACACTGCTTTTTAAAATACTATATTACACAGAGTGGAATTTAGCTAAAAGAGCACTCCCAGTTCTCTTATCTGCGCAGTCCCACCAGGCACACAGGATGACCCTGGATAGCAGCTCCCTGGGAAAGGCAGCCCCGGTCTGTTTCTAGATAACGACGACAATGCTCTATACTGTAAACCTCCTTGCTTGTCCAAACAACTGAAGCTTGGAATTTCTTCTGTCTTTGTGAAACATGTTTAATTGTTCAGAGTGGAACTTGAGGGACTATAAAACAATATAAGCGAACAGATTTCTGTGCAAGGCTGGCTCCCTTTCTGGATTAGCCAGGACATTGTTACTAATTTCCTGTATTAAGTTCTGAGTGCTGGAGTGATTGATCACCAAGAAGGCATATTAATTCCTTAACAACACTAAGGATGGAACCTAGAGCCTTGAGCCCGCTAGGCAAGCGGTATACCGCTGAACTGCGAGGCTCACCTGGAGCTCACACTGTAGCTCAGACTGGCCTGAAACTCACTGAACGTCTTCTGCCTCAGCTCGCAGGAGCTAGGATTATAGGCCTGTACCACCTTGCCTATTTTTTCCATTCTAGATAAGCTGCTCAATGACACACAACGAAATGAGAAACGAGGGTTTCTAGATAGGATTATGAGGCAGGCCTTACTGAGGAGGGTGGGGCCTAGCACATCTGGTCCATTCCGAGGACTTCCTGAACTGCCTAGGTTCCCCACAGGATAGAATGCCCCCCTACCTGTGTTTACAACACAGGAAAAGCCTGTGTTGTTGGCGCTTTGCCTCTAAGATGCTCTCTGAGGAAACTGCCACACAGCAAGGGCAAGAGCTTGAAAAATGAGGTTTGCTGTATTAGCTATTTGCTATACCTGTTAAATCTAAGTCAGAATCTTCTAATAACAAGATACTTTGGGAGGGTCCTCCTTGGAATCGTGAAATCTGGCCTACAAGGGCCTCTAACTTGATGACTTCCAAGTCCTACAACCAGCTCCAGGCTCCCAGCTTTTGTGAACTGTCACCCCTGCTGTGGGAGACTTTTCTTTCCGTCTCCCCTGGGATAGTGTAGCACAACAGCCGTAGACTACCATGTCAAAGGCTTTGTGCTTTGTAGATCTATTCAATATAACGGATTGCAACTGTCAGTATTAGAAGATTGCTTTTGTGGTGTTTTGTCTTTAAGTTTTGGAGAGGAGCTCTTTCTGTGTAGCCCTGACTGACCTGGAATTCTTGAAAGTAGATGGGCCTTTTATCCTTCTCTCGCCTCTTTAAAGTCCTGTGGTTTCCAGAAATTTGGAATAAAATTATTTGCCTCTAATAATGAAAGACCTAGTTTGGGAGCAAGTTAACACATGATCATCCGAGTGCCGGGGAAGCCATTCAGCACTGAGGGAGAGGAGACAGACCTACGAGATAGTTAATGAAATGAGAGTCAAGGATTTTATATGCCACTAGGATGCATTTTGTGCCAAACAAAGTATTATGAAGTATTTAAAAAGACTGGATCTATATTTAATTCTATGGATAAATATGAACAAAAGGAAGAAGATAACAATTTCAGGAGGAGAATGAAATATATAACAAATTATCATTCATGAAAATAAAAATCACATTAATATGTGCTTTGTAGGAAGTAATAAATTCTATTACAAATGTATGGTTTCATTACTTATTTATTTGATTGATGATTTTATTTATTCTGTGTTATCCTATGTTACTGGTGATTTTATTTATATATTTATTTGTTTACTTACTATAGTGCTGGGCATGGGAGGCTTACATTGATCTGCAACTAGTTTATTATATTTCATTGGGATTCTCTCTTTACCTGATCACCAATGCATTGGGGTAAGGAGTACAGAAGACTTAGAAGGTACAGAATTAATTGTAAATTCACAGATAGACATGAGAAAGACAAAAGCGGCTTTTAAAATCAAGTAGGTCCCACCGAGATTTGAACTCGGATCGCTGGATTCAGAGTCCAGAGTGCTAACCATTACACCATGGAACCACCTGATGGGCGCTGTTTTCTCCTACCATTAATGATGAATAAGAACAGGAGTTTATTAGTCTGAATTCCTGTTTGTGACGGGTTCAGGCCTAGGCTGACCTTCCATGGCCCTGTAGTCACCACCGTCTTTGAGCTCCCTAACCTCATAGCTCCTCCTCCTAAGAGCTGGAATTACGGGATTGTGCTACCACACCCTGTTTTCAAATTCAAAATTCTTAATATGTTTATGTTACTGGTGACATCTTCTAGAAGAAAATCCTCGGGAATTTATTTTGTCCATTTCAGTGTTTTGGTTTTTTTTTTTAAATATTCTAGAGTTGGACGGAATGTTTTAAGTTTTTCATCAATGTAATAAACCTAGAAACCTTGAAGTGGGCATTTTTAGTAGTCATTTTATTTTGAGTGTGTGTATTTGAAATGACAGTCTTCCTGCCACAGGCTCTGGAAAGCTAGTGTCGTGCAGAGATTTCAGATTTCATTTTATCCAGGGAGATCACAAGAAATATCTGCGCTCTTCTGGAGCAGTAATCCCTTGCATTTGGATTTCTCTTCCTACCAATGTACAAACAAACTTGCCATTGGGAACGTGCAAGATGTATTGTAGTTTAAGAAGCTAAGATTTTTTTTCCTTTTTTTTTTTTTTTTGTGTGTGTACATAAATAGCAGCCCTGCTAGGGGTGTTTGGTGGCCAAAACTGACCAGTACGTAGTCGGCAGGATTCGAACCTGCGCGGGGAGACCCCAATGGATTTCTAGTCCATCGCCTTAACCACTCGGCCACGACTACAGCTGCCTACCGTCTTGTTTTCTATTAATAAAGGACATTATTTGTAAACAGAGCTCGTCGTCTGGTGCCAGTGGAACAGGGGCTTTGAGACAAGATTTCGAAGTTGAGAACAGTTTCGTCTCAACAGCAGCGTAGACTCGGGCGTTGTTGAGTAGTTTCGAAGCCTGGATGGTATTATTATTCTTCTGCGACAACTTTCAGGAACATAGCCTCTTGTTTGAACGACATTGCTTATAGTGGTCTTTAGGAAGCAAAGGCTTCCCGTTGCTGTGTCCAAGGTTTCCACGGCCCCCCCTCATCAGGGTCCTCGGTTCCCAAGTATATACCGCTGCCCTCTTCTGTGTTTGGAAAAGCGTTTGCAAACGTGAACGCACTTCACTTGTCGGAGACTATCGAAATAGCCCAGAAACAGCCAACCCGGCAGTTTCTTTTCCTAACTGGGTTTTACTTAAGAATAGACACAATGCGGAAGTCATCCTTCCGTAGTTTATTCGAAGCCTTAGCTCACAAGTCCGAGACACTTGCTAGCACTGAGCCCGAAGCAGAATTGAAGTTGGATAGAAAAGCAAGAAAAAGTAAGGGAACACGGGTCCTCAACCAAGAATCAAGAAACTCTTAAGCAAGATTAAAAACCATATTTACCCCACACACTGAGACAATGGGGATGTTCTACTGGGAACTCACCAAGGCCAGCTGGCCTGGATCTGGAAAAGCCTGGGATAAAACCGGACTCTCTGAACATAGCGGACAATGAGGACTAATGAGAACTCAAGAACAATGGCAATGGGTTTCTGATCCTACTGCACGCACTGGCTTTGTGGGAGCCTAGGCAGTTTGGATGCTCAACTTACTAGACCTGGATGGAGGTGGGGGTTCCTTGGACCTCCCACAGGACAGGGAACCCTGATTGCTTTTTGGGCTGGGGGGGGGGACTTAATTGGGAGAGGGGGAGGGAAATGGGAGGCGGTGGCGGGGAAGAGACAGAAATCTTTAATAAATAAATAAATTTATAAAAAAAACCCATATTTACAACAAAACCATATACCGCCTTGAACCTAGTATAGTTAGTATTTTTTGGCCCTTTTTTACCTGCCTTTGTCTTCCGAGTTTGTAGTCAAAAGGCTTGAAAGTACTTACGAGTTACTATGTTTTGGATCCGGGAAGTAAAAAGTGCCAGAAGTGTATCAGTTACTGCCTCGGGACTACACACCACAATCTGGCTTCCTTCTGATTCTCACTCTTGCGTGTTTCATATTCTATGCTGTATACTACCGTCCGCTTTCTAGTTACTTCCTATTTCTTTCCTTCCATCAGCTGTAAAATGAGGGGAAGTCAGCGGGAGCTAGGAAAGAGATGCAGCAAGTGAAGAAAAGAGTGGACGAAGCTGTAGGAGCGCCGGGAAGAAACGAGCACAGTGTGGAAAGTTCACTCCGCCTGCGTTTGGGGCCCCAGAGTGGGAAAGACGAGATCGTAGAAAAATGCTGAGCACTCGTCGTCTGTCTTCATACTTAAATTCGGGCGCCCGCTCCACCTATCTTGATTCTAAATTAACTTGTTGGAAGAGCACCTGAATACTGCAGGGATGTGTGTCTGAAAAGGGGTAGGAGCATCTCATCTCAGCCACCAAAGAAAACTCCCAGGTGAAAGCCTGGAGAAACCCCAGAGCTGCCAGAACACAGTGTAACATCTCATCCAGGTACCCACTAGAGCTGCTCCCTGAGCCCGTGAAATAAACGCAGGAAATGGCCTTCTCTGAAAGAACTCAGACGCAACATGAGAAAACCTCGAAGCTCCAAGTAAAGGACTTGGCCCGGAGCCCGCGCGAGTTGGACGAGTGTGGCTCTCTCTTTAGCAAAATTGATGATCCGGAACTTGAAACTAGAGATGCCAGATTAAATGTGATAAGGGTTTTGTCTTTGTGATGATTCTCTTTTCCTTCCTTCCTTCCTTCCTTCCTTCCTTCCTTCCTTCCTTCCTTCCTTCCTTCCTCCCTCCCTCCCTCCCTCCCTCCCTCCCTCCCTCCCTCCCTCCCTCCCTCCCTCTCTCCCTCTTTCTCTCTTTCTCTCTTTCTTTCTTCCTTTCAACTTGGAGTCAAGGTCTAGCTGTTATAGCCCAGGATGGCCTGGAATTTAAGGCAATCCTTCTGCCTCAGCCTCTCAAGTGCCAAGGTTACAAGCGTGTGCCCACCAAGCTCGGAAACTCGAGGTGGATCCTCGGTCAAACTTTTCCGTTGTAATAGGCATGGGAAAGGGCCAAAAGTCACGCAGAGGATCGCGTGTCCTTCTGTTTCTTGCACTTTTCCGTGTGAAGTGCTACAAAAATGGAAACAATAGTATTCATAAGAAATAGTGCATGGATAATCAAGTAAATCCTCAAAAGTCTTAGGAAAGGAGTGGTGCACCAGTAGGCTCTGTGGCGCAATGGATAGCGCATTGGACTTCTAGCGTAGTTAAGAGATTCAAAGGTTGCGGGTTCGAGTCCCGCCAGAGTCAGTTTTGCCTGTGAGGTGTCTATCGGTGGTAGTGAGTGCACGATCCACAGCGCTTTCTACTGCTCTTTTAGAAGCACCAGCACTTCTAAAAAGTGTCACCTTGAGAAGCTGTGTGTGCATTTCGCTTTATTTTATTTTATTATAATACTTAAACCTTTTCTTCTCATTTTCTTTTATTGTTTTTTTTACAATATCCGCTTTCTATTCCCTCAAATTCCAGACCTCCACCCTCTCAACTGTAGTAAGTGTTCCTTGGCAGCACAAAGATTTCATCTAAAAAAACGTAATCAAAATTCAATTTTTGATTTAATATACTGTAATTTACTGTTTAATATACTGTGATTTAAAACAAGTATATGTGAAAATTCTCTCATCACCCCAACTGAATAACACATCTTTTTTCATTCTAAAACACTACTTCCTTAATTCCCTTGGCTGGTGCCTTGTTTGAAGTATTCTGTGCCTCGTTTCTGAAAGTTTCCATTGTGATAAATATGTAACATAGAATATGTTAGATAATATGTGTAGGAATATGTATCATATAGATATTACATAGATCCATACATAAACGCAGATTGTCCATCTTTTGTGTTGTGATATGGTTTAGCGTGTGGTGACATCTCATTATTTATATAAATCATATAATATTTCATAAACTGCTTATACTATTCTATTATAAACACCTCACATTTTGCTTTATGAAGCAAAATTGTAATGTATTTATAAAAAATTTTTGATATACAGTTAAACACACACATTCACAGAGAGAGGTGCTCAGAAAAAGGACAAAGCACACTTACTTTGGGGGACGTGTCTCAAGAAAGTGGAATCAGAATGTCGTAAAGATAACTATATATATATTTTTGACACATTGCATTTAAAGGACGGATAGCCTGGCATCAAGGGCTATGGCCCCATCTTTGCTAAAGGCTCCTTGAAAGAGAGAGAAACAGGAAAGCCGTCTTTTTCTGGGCTCTACTCTCATTGGGTTTCTAGCAAGCTTCCGTGCTACTGTGTGGCAGGAAGAGAAAACTCCCTTTGCTGAGCGAAGAATATCTTCCAACATCCTGACCCCGAGAATACTTATTGCTCATCCTAATAAAAATCGTGTGTAGTCAGAAATGGAACACGATGGCTTCACAGGTGCTGACCATGTTTTGAGAAATAAGGAAATAGTGTTTAAGAGGGAAAGGAGACTTACTTTTCAGCTCTCTGTACAATTGGGGCTAGAGGATTATTTACAAAGGTATAGTAAATAAATCATAATGCGTACATTTACACATATGTGTGGATAATTGTAAGCTTTGAATTTTGTAATGTTTGCTATCTTTGCACCAACAATGACCTCTTAATGTTTTGAGACTGCTAATGTCACAGCAACTTGTACTGTATATGACTTGTCTTTTCCTTTGTCAAAACTTTTCTCTGCTGATAAAATCAGTGTAACTCCTTTCTGTGTCTCCCCAAAAACATTGTAGCCCTTTTCTGTGCCCCCAAAATTAGTGTGACCCTTTTCTGTTCACCTTCTCTGAAAAACCACAATCTTGATTTGCCCATTTCCCAAAGTCTATTTTTTAAACATTGTTTCGTACTTTTGTCTTGTTTGTTTGTTTGTTTGTTTTTTGAGTAAAAAAATCTTACACTGTAGCCATAGTTGACCTAGAATTCATTATATAGACACAAGTTTGGCTTCAAGCTTGTGGTGATTCTTCTGCCTCTGCCTCTGCCTCCTGAGCGCTGCATTACAAGTGGGAGTCACCATCAGAATTTTCCTTACTTAAAAAAGGGGTGGGGTGGGGTTGGAGAGATGGCTCAGCTATCAAGAGCTGCCTTCCCAGAGGACCTTTGTTTGGTTTCCAGCAGCCACATGGCTGCTCACAACCAATGCCCTCTCTGGGCCTCTTTGGGCACCAGGTACTCAAGTGGTATGCAGATACACATTTAGCACATTTAGGCAAAACATCCAAACACACAAGAATAAAATCTCAAAAGCACACCACAATGATTAGCAATTATTTTGGCTATGCCAGGGCATATTCATTTTCAGCTTAACTCTGGAGATGTGACTGTTAAGGCTCTCTTAACTGACCCATTTCTTACCTACATATTTCCCCCAGCATCACTCTTCCTCATAAGGAATCCTCATAATGCACCAAGTCTTCACTTTTTTATCTTTGTTTTTTGTCTTTTGAGACAGGCTTTCCTCTGTTTAGCTTTGGAGCCTGTCCTCAAACTCACAGAGATCCACCTGTCTCTGCCTCCCCGAGTGTTGCGATTAAAGGTGTGTGCTACCATGGCCCAGCAATCTTCACATTTTTATAATCATTTATTCTAGCAGAATATGTGATCAACAGCTCCACCTCATGTGTTCTGTTTGTCCAGAAGTGCCTCGGCACTGGCAAAACCAAGGATGGGGGCATCAACCATTGTGTGGTACCCATTGTAAGATATAGCCAAGGATTGCTCTGCAGGTAATAAGTGAATAATAAGGACTAGGTAAATGGACTTTGTAGAACCAACCTGATTTATACCGGAGAATCTAAAAAGGCACAGGTACAAGATCAAAATGTACTGGGAGCCGAAAAAATACATAAACTTGATGCTTGAGAACAGCTGGACTCCTATACACTCTGCAGATGTGCTTCTCCCCCCACCCACTCACCCCTGCTCTTAAGAAAGAGCACTGCAGCACAGTGTTCCAAAAGACCACAGCAGAGGTCAGCTAGAGCAAGGCTGGCGCTGGGGAAGATACAGATGTGCAATGAGGGCAGAAGAAGCTTGACACCCTAATTGTTCTATGTGGCAGACTCTTCTCCCTCAGCTACCTCAGATCTCTGCCAGGTACTCAAGGAGCAAGCTCCTGAGATTAGGACTGGTCCAAAATACGGGTGTAAAATACTCAGAGTCCGCTGTGTGCAGACATCCATGTAATCCAAAAGAAAGCCATTAGTGCACAAGGATGGTGAAATCATTCACCATCCCGTCAAGACTGGTTTTTGATGCTGGGGATGGAGAGAACCCAGAGCCTCCTTTATGCTAGGCAAGTGCTGTGCCCCTGGGTTATAGCCTAAAGCTAGGGTTTATTATAATCTAAAAGACCTTTAGAACAATCTTCACCAAGACAGCACAGCAACAACAGAAAATGAATGAGACTTAAGAGGGACGAACGGAGACGTGGAACAATTACAAACAAGAGAACAAAAGCTCAGCACAGCTGGGCAGCAGTCCCACACATGAGCCAGCCCTGCCTAAAATGGAATGGAGGTCAGCTGGAAGAATAACACTCCCCAAACAAAAACAAAACAAGAGCCGATGCTTTTTTATGTAATTAGATTGATCACAAGCAAAACTGTAACATCTTGTCAATGGGAATAATCAGAGAAAACTCTAAGAACCCTTAAGCATATTTAGGATTTGCCTAGGGGTTTAGTGACAGAGGCAGGAGGATCAGTTTGGGTTCAAGGGCACAAAATAGAATAACAAGAAAAGAATGGATCAAAATACTAGGGTTAAAAAGAAAAAGAAAACAGAAGGTGCAAAACCAGGCGATACTTATCGGAGAAAGTCGTTCCAGGCAGATTCAATCAACAGAGTACGCGTTATGAATGATGCGAGAACAAAAAGAACCAACCGTGTCAGGAGTGGGATTCGAACCCACGCCTCCATTCGGAGACCAGAAACCTCGACAGAGGAAGTGAACACTTGAGTCTGGCGCCTTAGACCACTCGGCCACCCTGACACATGGTCCCACAGGCTAGCATGATCAATTGTTATGAAAACCAGCCAGCTCCTGGTTATGTTTAGAGCTCAGCAATGAAAGTTTTGGCTTTATTGAAAGGATTAAGTGCAAAGAAAGGAACCAGGACAGCCCCGCCCCAGAAGGCGGTGGCTGTGACTTAATGTTAGGATGCCACTGGCATCCTAGCCCGACGCTAAACCCTGCCCCACCGACCAGCTAGCCGCTCCTCAGAGTCGATCCTGGTGTAAATCAGATTATTTGAATCCAAGGCTAGGGTTCTAAAGGACCAAGTACTGCTGGTAGGGACCTCGTCTAACTCTTGTAGCGCTCTCTTTCTGGCAATAAAATTGGTCTTACTATTGCACTTTCTTGCGGGAGTTTTCCACCCTGACCTCATGACTCCTTCCAATTTTCTTCTACGGGTTTTGATACCGTTCATCTTTTTTGTTGTTGTTGTTTGTTTGTTTAAATTATCTGTTAAAGGGGCTGTGAAGTGAAGGCCTGTGATAGATGATTTGAATGAACAGTCTCTTTTCCTCTCTTGTCCCCAGTCTTTTTCCTATCCTCACCCCTTTTGTCTAATCGACCTACTTCCTTTTCTTTCTGAGACGTTCGATCCAATTGCTCCCGCTTGCTTTCTCACACAGCACCATTGTTAAAACCAACGGTAAATCACCTACCGCACTACTTGCTGCAGGTTTCTCTGTGGGTGGACAGAGGTCAAAGGAGAGTCAGACGCTGCTCTTTCCTTCTGTGTAAAGCCCGATTAGTAGAAAGAATGAATTAAAGTCAGAGCCAGTAGGATGTGGTTCACACTTCATCCTCATAACACTGTCATATTCTAGGCAGGAGCTGTGAGGGGGGCTATGAGGGACACAGAAGGGGAAGGGGCGCCAGCAAAAGATGGGGTTCAAGTGCATACAGCTAAGGTGGTTCTACTTCAGAGAAGGGCTATCATACGCTACTGGATCACAGTTTGTCACCTGATGTGTTCACAACAGCACAAGACAAATGGATTAGCAATATGAAGCCACTGGGTGGTGGTGGCGGCGGCGCACGCCTTTAATCCCAGCACTCGGGAGGCAGAGGCAGGTGGATCTTGGTGAGTTTGAGGCCAGCCTGGTCTACAAGAGTTAGTTCCAGGATAGGCACCAAAGCTACAGAGAAACCCTGTCTCAAAACAAACAAACAAATAAATAACAATTAAAATAAAATTGAAACCAAAGTGGAAAGCCTCACCCATGAAACAACTTTTGAATTTTTTTTTAAAGTAGCATTTCCTCCCCGATACAGGAAAGCAGACTTCCTTAGAAGTTCTTTCAAAATTAATTTACATCGTCTGTGTGTGGGCATCTTAAAATACTATCTTAAAATGTTTTATATTTGTTTATGCTGTGGAATATTTGTTTAATGATGCAAAGATGTGTTGCATTCTTTTATGCTGCATTTGTTTAACTCTGTGAAGCTGTGTTACTTTGCCTGTCTAAAACACCTAATAGGCTAATAAAGACCTGAATGGCCAATAGAGAGGCCAGAAGCATGGATAGGCGGGGCTGGCAGAGAGAATAAATAGAAGGGGAAATCAGGGAAGAGAAAAGAAAAGAAGGAGCAAGATAGAACAAGGAGAGGAGGACATCAGGAGTCAGCCACCCAGCTACACAGCAAGCCACAGAGAAGTAAAGAAAGGTATACAGAAATAAAGATAAAAGCCCAGAGGCTAAAAGAAAGATGGGGTATTTTAAGATAAGAAAAGTGGGCCAGAAACAAGCCAAGCTAAGGCTGGGCATTCATAAGTAAGATAAAGTGTGTGTTTGTGTTTGGGAACTGGGTGGTGGGCCCCCCAAAAGCCAAAAGAGTAAAACAACGGTGTTTACATTGTTAAAACCAACGGTGTTTGTTTGTTTATTTATTATGTGTGTGTGTCCAGTTCTATATGGACTTCTTTGAGACTTTAAATGGGGTTTGGGCAAAAAGTCAAGTTTTTACCTGATGGATGGATGGGATGTATATTCAGATCTTATTCAGGCTTTTTCTTCAGTCAAGTCGGGCAGCTCTGGAAATCACATGTTTTCTTGAACACAAACTTTAGATGGAGCTGAGCGGTGGTGGCCCACACCTTTAATCCCAGGACTTGAGGCAGAAGCAGGAAGATCTTTGAGTTCGAGGCCAGCCTGGTCTACAAAGTGAGTTCCAGGACAGCTGAGGCCACACAGGGAAACCCTGTCTGGAAAACAACAACAACAGGTAGGGTGTTTGCGTATTCTAAATCTCTGTACAGGTAAAGGGGGCATGAAGATAAAATTGATAGAAATACAGTCAGAGTCAAATTTTGAAGGGACAGAGGTTTATAATCTTAGGCCTTGATTGACGCCTATGGAGGAGGGTACTAGCCAGTCCTAGGCCAGCCTGGGCTGTCTGTAAAATAAGATCCTATCTCAAAAAAAAAAAAAAAAGAAAGAAAAGAAAAGAAAAAAAGAAAGAAAGAAAAGAAAAGAAAAAAAGCGATGGGGGTGGGGAGGTGGAGGTGGTAAATGTAGTTTTGGTGAGCAAAATAATCAAAATCAAACAAAGCTAATTTCCAGTACAAAGATAACCTAAGACAATACACTTTATTGTAGTCTGCTTTCCCTCGCCTCCTTTGGAACCCTGAGGTGGAAACTGTTGTCTTAAAGTCTCAGACACAAGGCGAGTAGTCACGCAGCTCCGCGCACTGCAGCTCTCCCTGGGCGTTCGTCCATCATCCAGCGGGGCTTCACCTGCTAGCGAATCCTCGGACTAATTCCGAAACAGATGGACACAGCTGAGATCCAAGGGCGTTGGATGAACCTCCCTCTCGGAAAGAAGGCCACGCAGGTTGTCCTAATCAGAGAGCGTGTGGTGATCTGATCCAGAACAATCATGAAAATGCAGCTCCTTTGGTGACCATCAGAAGCACCAAGGTCACCGTCTGTGGTGTCCCAAAACGGGGCAAAAAAACAGACTTATCTGTTGACTCCCCGTCGGGGAATCGAACCCCGGTCTCCCGCGTGACAGGCGGGGATACTCACCACTATACTAACGAGGAGAACAGCTTAGCGACTGGCAACGTTAAGTGAAGTCCAAATAAAAGCTAATTTTCTTTCCCTCGTTTCTTTTTCCTTTTTTTTTATCTTTTTTTTTTCTTTTTGTCTACCCCTTTTTCTCTCCCACCCCCTCCCTGCAAATCCAAAGATTTACACCTGACGGGTATCGCTAAGACATGAACCTTTGTCTCAAGAAATAAAGAAAAAAAAGTTAAAGTGCTGTGTGCATATGTTTAATAAACAGCATTAAAAATATTAAATGCTTTAAAAACTACTTTTTAAAAAAAGTTGTGGGACCAGGTATAGTGGCACAAGCCAGTAATCACAATCAATCTTGTCTACGTAGTAAATTCCAGGCCAGCCAGGGAGGGCACTTAGACCCTAGCTCCAAAAGACAAAGCAAACCAAAGATGGGCTGTGAATGAGGAGGCAGGGAGTAGGGGAGAACGTGTGCTTGTGCACCGTTAAGAGAGCAACGAAGAGCTGGAGAGGTGGTTCAGCCCTTAAAATCTAGGTTCACACCCCAGACACTGTAAGCTATTAAAGAAGGGACCGTCGAAGGAAAGGACGTAAAGGACAAGAACCAGCTCTCCTGTAAAGAGGTGCTAATCCAGACGACGATCACACGGAAATCACAACTTGCTAAAAAAGTTAGAGTAACAGATTAGCCTCCTTCTAAAAAAAGACACCCCCAGCCTAATAATGGGAAAAGGATATTATCATGCTTATGAATAGGAAAAATTAATATCTCAAAGACAGTATTTCTTCCCAAATTACCATAGTTATTTAAGATGATTCCGATTTTATGTTTCTCCCTCTCTCTCATTTCATTTTATGCAGCCCTGGCTGTCCTGGAACACTCTTAAGACCAAATCTGCCCACCTTTGCCTCCGGAGTGCTGGACATTTTTCTTTTTAAAGGCATTCATCTCTGTGGCCCCAGCTGGCCTCCAGTTTGTGGTACTCTTACTGCCTGAGTGTCCCCAGTGCTGGGCTTTCAGGTTTGGGCCACTATACCTGGCTGGACCCAGTTATTTCAAGTGAAAGAGAACGGGCCTGAAAACGAACACAGTGAATTTGTGAATGGAGTATTTTGGCCTAGCAGTGACAAATTCAAGGCGGTGAGATACACGGTTTTGAATCCTAGCACCTTAGTTTCTGTGTAACTTGGCCTGGCACTTTGCAAAGAGAAACGTAAGCTCAAGGGCCAAGATAAGTCACTAGCCAACGTGCAGATTTCCCAGTGAGGACAGAAAAGTAGCAGACACGGAGAGGACTAGTGAACAGAGGCCAGTCTGGACTCAGGTCGGCCCTGCCTGAGAGAAGCAAAACAAAACAACAGGAAAAACCAGGAGGAAATTTCCAAACATGCTTGGGTGTCTTTCAGTCAGGGCTCCCAGTCTTCTTCCTCTTCCCACTTCGTCTCAAGAAGACACAAATGTTCAGCACGGGAGAGCTTGTTCTGAATGGTAAGGACAGAGAAAGGCTCTGCAGATGTTTTAGATTAGAGTCACCAGCCCAGGGATAATGGATGGGTCATTTTCAAGGGATTTTTTTGGAGACATGTTACCTACCACACAACTCATGGTGGCTGAGAACTCAACTGGAGTTTTATTTTATCTGTATTAGATTATGTTAATTATACATAATAGGTTTTGTTATGATGTTTACATGTGTGTACAATATTCACTCCCCATAGTCTTCCCTTATCTCCTCTTAAGTGTAATGCCTCATTCCAACACCAGGGTCGTAAAACAGAGTTAAGGCTTCAAGAAACCAGCTGCCTGTGGAATTCTAGAAAACTCTTTACTCTCCACTCCAAAAACTTGAACGTTGTGCCTAAGGGTTTGCCTTTCGAGTTTTGAGGCACAACTGAATTTTCTTTCTGGTGACATTCCCCCTCCAACGCCCAGCTAAGCCCTTTTCCCCATCCTTTCTTTAAAGGAGACAAAAATAACTGTCTTCCGCCTGAACAGGGACTTGAACCCTGGACCCTCAGATTAAAAGTCTGATGCTCTACCGACTGAGCTATCCAGGCTCTTGGGAGGCTTTTTTTTTTTATCTTGTAATATTGTTGGTCACTAAACTGGGGTTTCAGAATTCACAATTAGAGTGTTTTATTCCAAAGGTGTAGTTTTCTCGTCATGATAACTAAGTTTTGTTTTGTCGGGCGCTGCGTTCAAAACGTGTATTCGTTGCACGATCAACTAGTCATGTAGTATTTATGGCAGGAAGGAAAGACCAATGATAGGGTGACATCCCCTTAGTGGAGCACTTAGGTTATAACCCACGCTAGCTCCTTTCTCAATTCTGCAGAGCGCGTAGAGGTGAGACGCAAGTCTGAAGTTTGAAGGCGCTAAGAAACGTGAGGAAAGGCGAGGTCGTGGCGGGGGCAGGTGCTTCCAGTCTCATCGTCTTCTGTGCTTTCCTAGTTCTTTCAGACTTGAAGCTTAACGCTAAATCGCTAACCAAGCTTTGGTGTGCTTGTACACTTTTGATTTGGTTTTGGGTTTCATTCTGGAGACTGAGCCCAGGGCTTGGGGCAAGCTATGAGAATGAGTCTGAGCCATAGCCTTGCCCGATCACACAGCTCTGGGTCAGAGACGGTGATAGACCCTGCAAAGCGAAAACTAAGCATCGTGGTGTACTGATTCCCAAAATGTTGACCTTAAAGCGTTGAAGATTTTGGTAGCACTCAGTTTTCTGTTTTTTTGTTTTTGTTTTTTTTTTTTTTTTTTGGTCGTATTACCTTTCCTATCTTTCAGGTTCTTTGGATAAGAATATGCAGGTAATGGAAAGGGAAGAAAATTACAACTAGCAGAGGATGGTTTCGATCCATCGACCTCTGGGTTATGGGCCCAGCACGCTTCCGCTGCGCCACTCTGCTGTTTATGCAAGCTGTATCTGATAAGTACTCACAAATACTTCGTCTTTTTCCATTCTCACACTCTCCTATCTTTCATTTGGAGTCAGTCTTATGTTTTATTCCCTACAATGATTTGCAATCTAGTTGAGAAAGTTAAGAAAACAAAATGCCTACCAAAATTGCCCAGGTCTGCCTTGAATTTGAGCTCCTCTTGCCTCTGGGATTATAGATATATATATATATCTAGCCTCGACCGACATTCTTAACTACTTTAATTCTTAATCGCGTTATCTTTTGTTTCGTTCTCTTTGTTTGTTTTGAGGGTCTCTCTGTGGCCTAGGCTTGGAGTTTCAGGAATCCGTACGCCTCAGCCTACTACTGAATGATAAGACTACAGACTTGACCCAATACAGTTCATTCGTTTTATCTTTAAACGTGTGTCTTGTAGGCTAAATTGAAACAATGGCGAATGCACAGTACAGCACAGCACGGCAGGTTAGTCAAAGCCTCAGTCCCTTCTGTGGGAGGTGGGAGGCAGGAGTCAGTTTCCGCCGCCGGCCTGCAGAGCAAAGCCCCCTAGAGAGTCTATGCCTTAGAGGTTAGAGTTCGGAGCCGGCACTTCTCAGAGTGCTCAGAGAGCACAGTGGCTTCTGCCCCTTGTCCCTGGCAGGTATTCTGCCTGGCAGTGGCAGGCTAGGTATCCTTATGTTTACTTCAGCGCAAGGGTTACCTGTCTACATCGTCATGCCTGGATTTACATCCACAATTCCAACAGAGCATTTCAACACTTTTGAACAAGGTTTGCCTACTTCATTGTTCTCTGGGGCTAGGAGTCGCCCAGCTGCTCTGCTGAGACATTTCATGTTTTTTAGTTCTCTTTCCTGGGCTTTCCTGCTTTTTTCCCCTCTTGCCCTTCAACACACATGGCTCTGGGCTCTCAGAGGATGTGCTTAAGGGGTTCATGGAAGAATTTGGAGCCCTCAGTTTGACATCTCAATGCTCAGTGCTACTTAAACTAAGGCCTTGGTAGTTTTTGTGTACATGGTCATAAGACTATATTGGAATGACCTTAAAGTGAATTTCCTTCTAGAGGGGAAATAAAATATAAACATTTAGAAGATACCAAAGAAGAATGTCTGTAGGAAGTAAATGTAGGGAAGAAGTATTGAGTGTGGGGCCTGGTGGATGTTTGGGGAAACAGAGACATCTTCATTCTTTACTGAAGCGAGAAGTGATTTTTCCATTAAATTTTAGTCTACAAAGTAGTGCGTTTCCCTACAGTATTTTCACACACAGGTATCACTACGTTTTGTTTCGTCCCCGTTGTCCCGCTTGCCTTCCTCCTCCTGAGGAGCCCCTCTCACTTCTGCTCTCCCGACACATTATCCATTATTTTCTCTAAGAGGGATTTCTTCTTCTTTCTCTTCTTGTTTTGTTTTTTGAGACAGGGTTTCTCTGTGTAGCCCTAGCTGTCCTAGAACTCCCTCTGTAGACCAGGTTAGGCTTAAACTCAGACATCTGCCTGCTTCTGCCTCCCTGGCACTGGGATTAAAGGTGTTGCCACCATGGCAAACTAAAAGTGATTACTTTCAATGAAAACTTAATCTCTCCCAACTCCTTTTCCTTCTCTCCTGAAACTTTTCCTTTTTCTTCTCCTTCCTTCCTTCTTTCCTCTCTTCTTTCCTCCCTCTCTCTCTCCCTCTTTCTCCCTCTCTTTGTTGTTGTTGTTAATTCAAAGTTTTTCTGTAGTTTGGGTGACCCCAAAGCTCATGACAATTCTCTTGTTTTAGCCTCCTGACTGCTGGAATTACAGATGTAGACCATCTAAAATTGGCTCAAGTTTTTGAAAAACAGGTTTTTTAAAAGCTAACCCCAGACAGTTGGGTGGTGGCGGCGCAGGCTTTTAATCCCAGCACTCAGGAGGGACAGGTAGGCGGATCTCTGTGAGTGCAAGGGACAGCCAGAGTTGTCACACAGAGCAACCCTGACTCAAAACAACAAAAAACGAAACTAATAAACAGTCCTGGTGGTTATCTGCCTCAGTGTTGGATACAAATGGAATGTCTCAGGGATACAGATGGGATATAGGGATATAGGAATAGGAAATGTTCCTGGGAGTTCTTCCTGAGATCCTTTGAAAAATGTCAATAGCAAACAGCGCACCGTCACACACTAGCAAGCAGTGCACCGTCACACACTAACAAGCAGTGTACTGTCACACACTAGCAAGCAGCGCACCGTCACACACTAACAAGCAGTGTACTGTCACACACTAGCAAGCAGCGCACCGTCACACACTGCACCGTCACACAGCGCACCGTCACACAGCACACCGTCACACAGCGCACCGTCACACAGCGCACCGTCACACACTGCACCGTCACACACTGCACCGTCACACAGCACACCGTCACACAGCGCACCGTCACACACTGCACCGTCACACAGCACACCGTCACACACTGCACCGTCACACACTGCACCGTCACACAGCACACCGTCACACAGCGCACCGTCACACAGCACACCGTCACACAGAGCACCGTCACACACTGCACCGTCACACACTGCACCGTCACACAGAGCACCGTCACACAGCGCACCGTCACACACTGCACCGTCACACACTGCACCGTCACACACTGCACCGTCACACACTGCACCGTCACACAGCGCACCGTCACACACTGCACCGTCACACACTGCACCGTCACACAGCACACCGTCACACAGCGCACCGTCACACAGAGCACCGTCACACACTGCACCGTCACACACTGCACCGTCACACACTGCACCGTCACACACTGCACCGTCACACACTGCACCGTCACACACTGCACCGTCACACAGCGCACCGTCACACACTGCACCGTCACACAGAGCACCGTCACACACTGCACCGTCACACACTGCACCGTCACACACAGCACCGTCACACACTGCACCGTCACACAGCGCACAGTCACACACTGCACCGTCACACACTGCACCGTCACACACTGCACCGTCACACAGCGCACAGTCACACACTGCACCGTCACACACTGCACCGTCACACAGAGCACCGTCACACACTGCACCGTCACACAGCGCACCGTCACACAGAGCACCGTCACACACTGCACCGTCACACACTGCACCGTCACACAGCGCACCGTCACACAGAGCACCGTCACACACTGCACCGTCACACAGCGCACCGTCACACAGAGCACCGTCACACACTGCACCGTCACACGGAGCACCGTCACACACTGCACCGTCACACAGAGCACCGTCACACAGAGCACCGTCACACAGCGCACCGTCACACAGCGCACAGTCACACACTGCACCGTCACACACTGCACCGTCACACAGCGCACAGTCACACACTGCACCGTCACACACTGCACCGTCACACAGAGCACCGTCACACAGCGCACCGTCACACAGCGCACCGTCACACACTGCACCGTCACACAGCGCACCGTCACACACTGCACCGTCACACACTGCACCGTCACACACTGCACCGTCACACACTGCACCGTCACACACTGCACCGTCACACAGCGCACCGTCACACAGCGCACCGTCACACAGCGCACCGTCACACAGCGCACCGTCACACACTGCACCGTCACACACTGCACCGTCACACACTGCACCGTCACACAGCGCACCGTCACACACTGCACCGTCACACACTAGCAAGCAGCGCACCGTCACACAGAGCACCGTCACACACTGCACCGTCACACAGAGCACCGTCACACAGAGCACCGTCACACAGAGCACCGTCACACAGAGCACCGTCACACACTGCACCGTCACACAGCACACCGTCACACAGCACACCGTCACACAGAGCACCGTCACACAGAGCACCGTCACACAGAGCACCGTCACACAGAGCACCGTCACACAGAGCACCGTCACACACTGCACCGTCACACAGCGCACCGTCACACAGAGCACCGTCACACAGCGCACCGTCACACACTGCACCGTCACACACTAGCAAGCAGCGCACCGTCACACAGAGCACCGTCACACACTGCACCGTCACACAGAGCACCGTCACACAGAGCACCGTCACACAGAGCACCGTCACACAGAGCACCGTCACACACTGCACCGTCACACAGCACACCGTCACACAGCACACCGTCACACAGAGCACCGTCACACAGAGCACCGTCACACAGAGCACCGTCACACACTAACAAGCAGTGCACCGTCACACACTGCAGTTTCCAAGTCTCCACTTGATGACTCCTTTGGCCACTAATTTTGACAAAACGCAGTGTTCTCTTTATTCTGTTTCCAGACTATTGGCTTTGATCACTGCTAAGAATGGATAAAGCAGAAATACCTATGCCCCGAGACAGGCTGACTTCCGCCTTGCATAATCCAGAATCACATTCTCGAACTACATACACCTATTTGTGGGCTCATTTTCACTGTCACCACAATCACTGAACTGTGAAAAGTCACTTGTTACTATACCGCCTCTCTCTCTTCATTCCATCTGCATGGTTTTACAACTGCAAACATGTGAACTAAAGATTTCATTATAGCTTCACAATTTGAACTTGTTATGGCTTTGTTATTTTGGGTGGTTGAGTGAATTTGAGAAACTGACTTCTAAAGGCTGGTGTCCTGAACTACTATTCAACTGAAAACTTTTTTCGTTGATTTCTTTTTCCTCAGTTATTGCAATGTCCTCATCACCCAGATTCTTCCGGTTCTCCTTTCTGATTTCTGTAGGAGTTGCAACACTGGCCCATTTTTCCTCTCCTACAAGCAAATGGTGGTTTCTAAGTGTCGTTATTACAGAAATTTCTTAGATTTACCTAAGAAAGCGGACTTGTTGGTCACTGAGAGGTCTGTCTAGTGTCTGAGCCTTCCGAATCCACAGATCTGCCATGACTTGCTTTTTATTCCCTGTGACAATCTTACTATTTTTCTTGTGTCCATTCTTGGCTGTTTTCCTAGATGCAATCCCAGAGGATTAAATGTCTGTGCAGGCAACTCAGCCTCACATAGAGCTTCCGCACATGATTTGTGGCTGGAATCTCTTGGAGATTTAGCATTATTTCTTCTGTAGGAGACAGCTATGATAATCTAAGTATAAACAGATCACAGGCTGGGCACCTGGAGGAGACCTCCCCAGGGACCTTCTGCAGAGGGTGTTTCCCTCTGGTAAAACGCATGGGTAGTGGTCTCAATTCTGTATGCACACTGTATACACACTGTATATATACTGGAATGGTCTCAGTTAGATAGAGGGGTGGGTCACACCCTCAAAACACCTTGAAACTGTCGTCTTTGGCTTGGTTTGGCGCCAGTGTCCTGTTCATTGTCCCGCGTGTCTGTGTGTTGTTGCATTTTTGTCCTGACTTAAACTGACGCTGACAAAATGGGACAGACTCAAATCACGACTTCATGACTTTGATATTGTGATCACTTTAGATATAGGGCCATAAGCATAAGGGTATATTTTCCTAAAAGGGATAAGACAAATAACCTCTATCTGCCGCCTTAAACATTTCACGAAAAGGAGTCAGGCTTGGCCCCAAGTACAAGGCTGTGGGGCAGCATGCTTTTATGGATGGGTGGCTGGGCTGTGCAGCCTTTCTGTTGCAATGTAGCAAGGCTGCCAGCCACAGTTGTAGGGGCGGTTGTTCTGCAATAGGATTTCAAACACTGAACAGAGATTCTGGGGTTAATTGCTAAGGCTTAAAGAGGTTAACAACCCCCCCTCCCCCCCGCATGCTGCATACCACCCTGCCTCTTCCCATGCTGGTGGATGAGTTCCCACTACCTGCCCTGGGGACTGTGTGCCTCAACTTCTGGTCAAACCTGACTAAGGTTTGGCTCCGAGGGTCAAGGACTCTGGCCGTAGGTGTTGTTGCAATGGCCACTTTGTGACACTATAGCCAGACTTCCCTGCACCAGAGCTGCTTTGATCATTCAGATCTAATGTGTTAAAAACATCTGTCTTTATTTATCGGGGCTGGTGACAAATTATTATTACTTAGTGTATAAAAAGAACTACTGTTGGTCTCAACTGTTGGTATTTTATGCGATGTAAATTTAAAGCTTTTTTTTGTTGTAGTATATGCAGAGTATATGCATGTTTCTGTTCTTGTTTAAAATATTGTAGGCATGCAATGTCATACACCACTGAGGGAAACCACAAGAAAGACTTTAGTAAGAGTTTTTATGTTGTCTGAAAAGTGAGAGAGATTTCGGTGTGTTGTCTAAAAAGCAAGAGAGATTTTGGTATGTCATCTGGAGAGTGGAAAGCGAGGGAGAAAGCAGGAGACTAAAAAAATAAAGAGAGGAAAAATAGATTAAAGGTATATAAAAAGTTATAAAAGGTCAAAAGAGGACGTAAACTATGTTTGTTGTGGTTTCTCATACATGCAAATACTGAACATGCTTGTTTTGTTAAAAAAGGTGAGTTTCTTACAAACATGGAGCTGAGACAGAAATGGTCTAATTAACTAATGGTTTAAAAATGTATTTCCTTGTTCAAGGTCTATTCAGGCTTAAAAATATATGTTTAGTCTACTTGTCTTTGCTAACTTTGTTGGGTTTAAGCTATTTGGATAAACTGAGTCATATTTGTTTTGCTACTAAGAGGTTTGGACCTCCTCTTCTTGGAAAAGAATGTTGTTTCTGTGTTAGTCACTCTGGGGTAATGAGAGATTCAATGGCCTTGTTAGTGACAGAGAACAGAACACTCACAGAGAAGCTGGATAAAAACTTGCTCGGCTGGTCTCCTTGGTTAACAACCTTGCTTCTAGCTCTAACAGGCCCTAATAATCTTGCTTCTTCTTATCAACCAACTGATGGCTTTTGTTCAAGAACGGGTCAACACTGTTTGACTGATGGTATTGAGGTCCCAGTATCACCCCCTTGAGCCCCTGGACAGACAGGACCCATGATTGAGTCCTGTCAATGGTACTTGTGAAGGGGGAAAAATGTAGGGCTCAGGACAGCTTTCCCAGGGCAACTTGGTACACACCTGCCAAGCTGAGTTCTATAAATCAGCAGGAAGGTAGACCTGAGTCTCAGTTTGCCCTAGGGCAATGCTGTCTCTTAGACTCCCTCCTGTTCCCATTTCACCCTGGGACCTGTTCCTTGCCTTTGCAGGAGACAGCATTAACAGCTAGATACAAACTTGTTCTGTGTTTACCCTCGGAATGATTAGTTCGGTTTCTTTATTAACTTTAATTCAAAATTACTACAGAGTGTGGAGTTCTAGGCTTGTGAAAGCTGCTAACTTACTATAGACTGTTAGAAAATACAAGTTAGTCAATCATCTTTAAAGTACTGGTATAATTAGTTATAGGAATAAGCCTTATTTAGTTCCCTGTATGTTTTCAAAGTCAAACTTAATACAAATAATGAGAAACAAAGTTTATCTAATCAGACATACCTAGGTAGCCCTCATACTTCAGAGATCCACAGAATACGGCATTTAAAATATTGATTAAAAGCTTTTAAAAAAGAATTTATTGATATTTATTGAGCGCTACATTTTTCTCTGCTCCCCTCCCTGCCTCTCTCATCCCCTCTTCAATCCTCTCCCAAAGTCTCCATGCTCCCAATTTACTCAAGAGATCTTGTCGTTTTCTACTTTCTACTTCCCATGTAGATTAGATCTATGTAAGTCTCTCTTAGTGTCTGCATTGTTGTCTAAATTCTCTGGGATTGTGGTTTGTAGGCTGGCTTTCTTTATTTTATGTTTAAAAACCACCTATGAGTGAGTACATGTGATAATTGTCTTTCTGTGTCTGAGTTACCTCACTCAAAATAATGTTTCCTAGCTCCATCCATTTTCCTGCAAAATTCAAGCTGTCGTTATTTTTTTCTACTGTGTAGTACTCCATTGTATAAATGTACTACATTTTTCTTATCCATTCTTCGATCGAGAGGCATTTGGGTTGTTTTCAGGTTCTGGCTATGACAAATAAAGCTGCTATGAACATAGTTGAGCACATGTCCTTGTGGCATGATTGAGCATCCTTTGGATATATACCCAAAAGTAGTATTATTGGGTCTTGAGGAAGGTTGTTTCCTACTTTTCTGAGAAGTCACCACACTGACATCCAAAGGGGTTGTACCAGTTTGCACTCCCACCAGCAATGCAGAAGTGTTCCCTTTACCCCACAACCTCTCCAGCAAAAGTTGTCATCAGTGTTTTTGATCTGGGCCATTCTTACAGATGTAAGATGGAATCTCAGAGTTGTTTTGATTTGCATTTTTCTGATGACTAAGGATGTTGAACATTTCCTTAAGTGTCTTTCAGCCATTTTAGATTCCTCTGTTGAGAGTTAGCTGCTTAGGTCTGTACTATTGTGCCCAGAGCACATTCCCCCCCGCCCCAAACCACCAGAAAGCAAAGTGGATGGGACTGCAAAATGCAATGTTAACTCTTTTATTGCAAGTACAGGCTGGCCAGGAACTTTCTTTTTACTCTTTACTACCCTGAAACAACAAGGTAGAGAGAGAAGTTAAAAATTCCTTTGCAGGGTTAGTTTTTAAAAAATGCAATTTACAAAGAGGCTTTTTGAATTGGCTTTTGGCACGGGTGCAAGGCCTTCTGCCCCTCCAATCCTGATAAATCAGCTTTCTCCTGTTTTACTTGTTATCACCAGGTGGCTGGCTGGCTAAGTGACCTTGTGCTTGGAATCTCCCAGGTGGGAGGGAGAAAGGAAAGCTAATCTGTGTTTCTAATTTTAAAACATTTTGCTAGCAAATTTTTGTCCCTTTGAAAATGAGGGGTGAGGGTCTCTCATGTACTCCTTTTTTTTAATGGATTATGTGATCTTTTGGTGTTCAATTTTTTGAGTTCTTTGTATATTTTGGAGATCAGACCTCTGTCTGATGTGGGGTTAGTGAAGATCTTTTCCCATTCTGTAGGCTGTCGTTTTGTCTTGTTGATCGTGTCCTTTGCTTTACAGAAGCTTTTCAATTTCAGGAGGTCCCATTTATTAATTGTTTCTCTCAGTGTCTGTGCTGCTGGGGTTATATTTAGGAAGTGGTTCCCTGTGCCAATGCGTTCAAGTGTACTTCCCACTTTCTCTTCTGTAAGGTTCAGTGTAGCTGGCTTTATGTTGAGGTCTTTGATCCATTTGTACTTGAGTTTTGTGCATGGTGATAGATATGGGTCTATTTTCATTTTTCTACATGTTGATATCCAGTTATGCCAGCACCACTTGTTAAATATGCTTTCTTTTTTCCATTTGATATTTTTAAAAGCTTAATATATTAGATAGAGAATCTGAGATCCTAGCAGTAACCCAAGATCTCCAAAGAAGACTATGAGACACCATGATGTCTCTACCTGGATTATGACGACGCTGACTACTGGGCAAGATTCCCCAGTGCAACACCAGCTGCCAGGACCCGATCCAGACTGTGGACAAACAGCAGGACATTGGAGAATTGATTGCACCACTTTTGCCTAGACAAAATAAGGTCAGTATTTTTCATGTCCCTCTTCCACAGGGGAAAAAAAAATCACCTTATGAGCCTGGCTTGTACAGTAAGACTGCTGTTCTGGATATTTCTGCCTCCAATGCTACGGAGACCTGGGTATGACTAACTGTGTATGGACTCTGGTCCCTGTCATTTTTAATAGATTTGAAAACTATTTGGTCTGTACTCAGATAAACTTTATTTATCCTTCTGAGATCTCTGATAGTATTAATGGCCAGGACAGTTATAATGTCAGTTTAACAGCAAAAGGTATCCAGAAAAAAAAAAAGGTATCCAGAGTCTTCCATAAAGCTATAGCCAACTTGTTAGCTCATTCTAAAGCTACCATACATGGTTCTCTGGACAGCAGAAAAATATGCATGCTGCTAACCAAAATCTGTAGTTTTTGTTAGGATTCAAAGGTATGAATCCATTTCTTCTGTTTACAGATACCTGTTACCTGCTCTTTTTCTAAATTTTAATTCCTGTTCCTAGTTTAAACTTATCTCAATAGGCTTCTACTTGGCTGGCAGACACTATCTAAGCATCAGTTGCTGACTACAAGCTGCTCTGAATGGTAGCGAGCCCTGAACTTCCTGAAAGCTGGTGTGAACCAGTCCAGCTGACATGAACACTTCCTGTACCTTCAATGAAGTCTGATGACTGCCCCATTGCCTAAATACACCCCACACTGTTAAACTGGGAGCATAGCCCCCAGCCCTTAGGCCTGAGAGTTGTTTTGGTCTGGACTCCAAATCCCAGCATGCCAGGGCCTGACCTCGGGGGGGGGGGGGGGGGGCATTCCCACAAGGTATTTAAGATAGAGCCCAAAGAGAATCACGTGGTCTCTTTTCCTTTCTCCTGGTGGTAGTGTTCGCCCTCCTGGTTCCCCCTTGGGGCCCCGTGAGAGTGCAGGAATCCCATTAAACCTGGATTTTTTTTTTTGTTTGTTTTTTTGAGACAGGGTTTCTCGCACTCGGGAGACAGGCGGATCTCTTGGAGTTCAAGGCCAGCTAGTTCCTAGTTGAGGGACAGGCACCAAAGCTACAAACTTGGATATTTTTAAATTTGGCTTGTTGTTATTTGGCTTGATTGAGATTTTTGTGTCAGCAAAGAGCTTGTGTTAGGAAAAATCCTAACATCTGGAGGTTCCACCGGGTAAGGCGGCCTTTCCGCGTGGCTCTAGGCCAGGCGTCAAAAGCCCACTAGTCCACAATCTGAGCTCTCCACACCACGCTAAAACCGGCACCTGGGCTACAGTGGCTGCATCTTGGTGAGTCCCTTTTTCTTGTCTATGCTATCGGGTTTTGGGAGGACCCACTCATACTTATTTTTGTCGATTATCAGATTCTTGAAGCTGCGTGCTCGCGCCAAGAGTTTGATCTCAGCAGTGGCCAGACCGGCAAGACTGGGCTTGGCTGAGGTGGACTTTGTTTGCTTTGGGACGCTTAGCATTCAATTTGCATGGTCCCATTAGGCCTAAGAGCTATTTTAGCAGACACACTGTAATAGGTTTAGGCCACTTGGTTGGGCACAGACTTTAAAATGGGCACTCGCAGTTTAAAGCCAGATCTGCTGTCGCCCCTGGGATGCCTCTTACAAGATCTCTATAAATTGAGCCTGTCCGATACAATCTGTCCCAAATGGCTAATTTCCCTATGCACTAAGATTTGGCCTCGACCATCCTCCCGGACCTTGAAAATTTTTGTCTTCGTAAAGACAGAGCTTACATACGTCCATGGTTTTTGGGCTCTGTGCTCTTGTCCCTCTCTTAGTAACCAGGGTCCTCTCCTTCCCTTCAAAAACCCCTTCCAGCGGATTCAAGGTCAACTTCCTCCTTACCCTCCTCCTCCTCCTCCTTCTCCTTCTCCTCCTCCTCCTCCTCCTCCTCCTCCTCCTCCTCCTCCTCCTCCTCCTCCTCCTCCTCCTCCTCCTCCTCCTCCTCCTCCTCCTCCTCCTCCTCCTCCTCCTCCTCCTCCTCCTCCTATCTCACCTCCCCACCCTTGGCCCTCCCTGCAAACTGGGCTAGCCCCTCCCAATCCTCCCCAGCCTCCTCGCTTACCAGATCCCACCATAGCTCCGCCCTTCTCTGTCTTCTATGGGAGGCGGAGAGAGTCAATGACTTAAAAGTTCACGTTCCCTTTTCTCTTCCAGATCTCTCAGATAAAAAAGCAGCTAGGTTCCGTTGCTACTAATCCTTCTGCTTAAAGTTAAGAAAGGTTGAGGGGGGGTCCCCAAACCCTTATATGGAAATTGGTAAAAATGGCCTTTACATGGCTACAGCAGGCAGCTAACCTACAGGCCCACACCTTAGAAGCTGCCCTAAGGTAGCAGAAAGGGGGACAAGGGAGGCCAACCACAAGGCTCTACCCTGATAGAGCCCAGCCTAAGTCAACCTCACAGGCAAGCTATTTCAAGTGTGGCCTAAATGGTCACGTGGCATGATACGGCACTAAGCCTCCTTCGAGGTTATGCACTATCTGCCAGCAACCTGGACACTGGAAATCACAAAGTCCCCGTGTGGGCTTGTCCTCTATGCCACGCCACGGAGGTCCAGCCTCACCAACATGGGCAAGTGAAATTGTGCCAGCCTTCAAACTTCTTAGCCTTGCAGAGGATTGACACTGCCCAGACTTGGTATATCCTGTAACCCTATCTGAGCCTAGGGTAAAAACTACAGGCAGTGTGTAAATCTATTCTATTCTCACTTGGGTCTTACATTCCCCTCACCAATTTCAGTTACGGGGGTAGACAGAACCCATCCCTCCCCACTTAAAACTTTGCCACTGCCCTGCATTCTTTTCTTTTCTCTTTCTTTCTTTCTTTTTTGTTTTTTGAGACAGGGTTTCTCTGTAGCTTTGGAGCCTGTCCTGGAACTAGCTCTTGTAGACCAGGCTGGTCTCGAACTCACAGAGATCCGCCTGCCTCTGCCTCCCAGGGTGCTGGAATTAAAGGCGTGTGTCACCATTGCCCCGGCTCTGCCCTGCATTTTTGCAGGACAATTTTTCTCTCATTCTTTCTTAGTGATACCTGCTTGCCCAGCACCTTTACTGGGTCGAGACATCCTTAGCTGCTTCCCCAAAGCTTTGTTCGGCTTCTTGGAGCCCCTTTTTGACCCCCACCCATCTACAAGATTGTATTTTACAGGTTCACTCCTCTTGCCAGATGTGTGCCCAGGCCAACCCACAAGGGCCTCTCCATATAGGTCAGTCTCTACACCAGCTTCATGGCTACCAACCAGCCAAAGATTGGCAGGTTGATTTCACTCATATGCCTACTCATAAAAGACTCCATTTATCTCTTAACACTTGTGGACACTTTTACAGGATGGGTAGAAGCGTTTCCAGTCCCCAGGGAAACAGATGTGGTGGCTCAGGTACTTCTGGACCACATCATTCCTTGGTTTGGTGCCCCACAAACCATCCAGAAGGACAATGGGCCAGCCTTCAGTCCCAGGGTCATGGAGCTCGTGTCAGAAGCTCTCAACATCTCCTGGAAATTCCACACCCCCTGTCATCCACAATCCTTGGGAAAGGTGGAGAGGGCCATTGGACTCGTCAAACAACAACTAACCAAGCTCTCCATTGAACTCAGGTTATCTTGGTCCTCCCTTCTCCCCATTGCTCTGACTCACCTCAGGGTCACCCCACATTCCCCTAGGGGCCTGAGCCCTTTTGAGTTGCTTTATGGCAGGCCCTTTCTCCTTAACTATCACCTCCCAGTTCAAACTCCTCCACTGGTGGGGTTCCTACCCTACCTCTCCCTTTTAAGGTCCTTTCTCCATTCACAAGCTGACAGTTGTCTCCCTGCCACCACACCAGTGGACCCTAATGCCCCTAAACCTGCCCCGCTCTCCCCAGGGGACAGAGTACTCCTCAGTTAACTCCTAGGTCTCTCGAACCTCGATGGACAGGACCTCACACGGTAATCCTCACCACCCCCTCAGCTGCCAAGCTCTTGGGACACCCATGCTGGTACCATCTCTCCAGGCTCAAGCAGGCACCTACTCAGGACACTTGGTCTGTCCAGCAGACAGGAACTTCCACCCTCCGGTTTTCCAGGATGCCACAATGAAGGGCCTACTTGCTCCTCATCCTGGCACACTCATCTTTGGTAATAGCAATATTTTCTTCCTAGACACCTGCCTTCTCACCTCCCCCAAGAAACAGATGCCTGATATCTCCAGGGTGACAGTACATGGAATGCCTTTCCAGCCACGTCTCTCGCTGAGTGTGGACCCACAACACCTAGCTCTCCCCTTCTCCACATTGCCCTATACCTGCAGGAAGTAGCCAGACTTGAGTCAACGCCCCTTTTTCCTAGAGAGCCCAACTTGTTGGTCACAATTATCACTTCAGTTTCCTATCTCTATATCCAAAGAGTCTGGAATGTTAAGTTGGGAGCATAGCCCCCAGCCCCCAGAGTTGTATTGGTCTGGATTCCAAATCCCAGAATGCCAGGTCAGGACCACTCCCACAGGGTATTTAAGATAGCTCCCAAAGGAGAATCAGGTAACTCCCCCCACCCCCACCCCACCCCCCGTGGTCACATTTTCCCTTCCTGGTTCCCCCTTCGGGCCACTCGAGAGTTCAGGAATTCCATTAAACCTGGATATTTTTAAATTTGGCTTGTTGTGATTTGGTTTGATTGGGATTTTTGCATCAGCAGAGAGCTTGCATTAGGAAAATTCCTACCACCCACCTTTGGCTAGACTTTCAACCTGCTTGGGCCTGGATAACAATGCCCCAATGTCAGCTTAAAGTAGTTGCAGAAAGGAACATGTTATGCCATATCCCCTGCCCAAAATAGGTTAAAAGGCTGAGACAAGGGGGAACTCCCTGGCATGGGGCACAAGATAACTACCTATAGTGCCTGTTAATGTACTAAAAAAATAGGTCCAGAGTTGTCAATTAATGAATTTATTAATTTAATAGTTCCATGCCTCCTTAAAACCAGGGGCAAGCAGGACCCAAGATTGGGTCCTATCATCTGTGCTTGTGAAGGGGGAAATGTAGGAGCCAGCCATGATAAGATTACCCAAAGGAAGTTTTTTACTTCCAACCATTATCCCCTGCCAGTGTAGGACTCAGCCAATGATAAATTTAATAGAGGCCCCAATCTCAGTAAGATTGCCCTGAAGCAATACCTAGTTGCAGGAAGAACCACAAACTGAGATTACCCACCCCAAAACAGATCATTTAAAAGGAAATGTCTAACATTCCAACCACAGTAGATAGGATCACCTGCCAGCACACACTCACCAGGACACCCCTAGACAAATGTCAGCCAGTCAGGGGTCCTGAACCTCAGAAGCCCCTCTTCCCCACTGTTAATTACTATAAAAACCCAACTCTAACTGAGCTCGGGGCTCTCCGTTTATTCCAATATGTTGGGCATGCAGAGAGACCGAGTTTGCAAACTTGCATAAAATAAAGGCTCTTTGCTTTTACATTGGGGCTCAGTCTCCTTATTGGCTTTTGGGGGCCTTCACGGATTTGGGCATAACAGTCCCTACCATGATGGTGATGGATTAATGCTCTACACGATGATCCCCAAACTAAATGCTTTTCTTTATAAACTGCCTCAGTCAAGGTGTTCTGTCCTGACAATAGAAGAGTATCTAGGACAGTGAGTGCAACACACCAATAGGATATGCAGAAAAAATGGTGGAAGCAGGAGGCTCACAAGTTTAAGACCTAAGACCGGCCTGGGCTACGTATTTTTGCCAGGCACAGTGAGGGATCTCTGAGTTCAAGGACAACCAGTGTACAAAGAGACTCCAGGCTTCTTGAGCTACACAGTAAGATCATCTCAAATAAGCAAACAAGCAAAAAACAACAAAATAAAAACTGAAAAAAGGATGGGGAGGGGCAGTTAGCCATGAAGGTGCACGCCTTTAATCTCAACACTGGAGTGGCTGAGGCAAGAGGGTCAATCTGATCTACATATCAAGGTGCCATCCAGCCAGGGCCATAGTGAGATCCTGGCTCAAAAAGCAAGCAGAGAGGCTAGAAGAAAGCTGGAGATGTAGCTCAGAGGTAGAGTGGTTGGTTAACATGTGTGTGGGACCCTAGGTTCAATCCACAACACATACACACACAAATGTATTGTTATGTTATATATTACCTTAAAAACTATAATTTTTGTACTCTTCTGGCATGTGTATACATAAAAAAAAAAGAATGTTGGATCTAGTTAGTGACTGTTGTCAACAACCCTCCCTCCTCCAGGTGCTCCCTGGAGAGTGAACTCAGAACAAGCCATTGGCAGTGCGCATACGCTATTAATAAGATGCAGGTGTGGACTCCTTCTACAATATGCAATACAAAAGGGCCTCTGTCCATCTCCCCACACTCCATCAGAGACAGGGGTTATCAGCAGTTCAAGGCCAGTAAGTTAGAGGCCAGCCTGGGTTCCATAAAATTCTGTTTCAAAAACTAACCTAACAGCATCAATAATTAAAAATTATGTAAATTTAAAGAACAACACACACAAGATGGCCTAAACAGCGATGCAATAAATGTCAGCTGGGAGGCGACTCCTCTTTTGTTTTCTTCCTTGGGTCTGCATGAAGAAGTTTGGTCACATCTCTGTTTCTCCTGGTTCTGCTTTTCAGGTGTTAGGGGTCAGGAGTGGGCCGGTCATTCCTTTCCCTAACAATTCCTATGTGTGACAAGAATCGTGCTAGAAACAAGAGGAGCTGCTGTGGCGGGTACAGGAGTGCCTGGATAGCACAAGCAAACTCGCCCTCGCTTCCCTGCTGGTTCTCGAATTCGTCACAGTCCTGCTTGAGACTCTTAGTGCTGGGATTTACAAGCACGAGTTACCACACCCAGTTAGCAAATTTAGCATCTATAATTAGGGCCCCTAGAAATAAAAGAAAGCGGGCGTGTGTCACAGAGGCACACTCTCTGAACTGACCCTCTAAAGAAGGTCTTGCAGGAAAAGCTGCTGGTGTGCAAACAACTCCGTCCTCCGTGCGCGCTGCACAAAGGAATGGTGATCCTCAGGTTTCCTTGAAGAGCTCCAGACCAGAGGAATCTGCAATACAGAACTGGCTTTTTCGGCAAGATGGATGGAGGTTTACAGGGAGGAAATTCAGGGATCAGAAAGCGACCTCGGCAATTTCCAGAAACTGCGGAGGCAGGCAGGCTCTTTGGCTTTTCCCAGATCTAGCAAGCAGCATCCAGCGCCTGCAGGTACGCAGGAATGCTGCGTGCCCATCCCTTAACCTGTGCCTTCCACGAAAACCCTTTGGTAAAGCTGATTCCTAGAGAACCTGGGAAAGCTCACGTGGGTATGGAACTTCCAAAATTTGAAGGATCCTGTCCTGAGATGGGTCGGGGAGAGGGCAGCACAGACCAAGCAAAGAATGCTCCACGCGCCAGGCACGCTCCCGCGCATCCCTCTGTAGAGTGTGCACAGCCATCACAGAGAAAGCATGCTCCAGTGGCGCAATCGGTTAGCGCGCGGTACTTATACAGCAGTATATGTGCGGGTGATGCCGAGGTTGTGAGTTCGAGCCTCACCTGGAGCATGTTTTCTTCCCTTTCCGGCTCAAACATGTTCGAAAATGCATTTTTCCTTCCAAGAAAGCAAGAAATGGTAAATATTTTCCGTGGTGCGAGCATGTAAATTTCTATGACAAAGAGCATCTGGTCCTACTCAAACATGGATGGAAAACCATGAGTCAAGAGGTTAAATTAACTAAACGCTAATTTCTAGACAGGCAGAAACACTACCCATTCCCGACCCATCTCAGGACAGGATTCTTTAGATTTTGAGGGCTGAGTCAGTACCTGGTAATGCTAATACGGATCTCATGTTCTGCTATTTCCACAAGGCTTGAAGTGAGGCCTAAATCTACAATTGTGTCGAATCCTGCCTCACCACCTGGTTTAGAAAAGGCGCTCTGTGTAACCCGTGCCCTGGAGAGGCTGAAGCAGGAAGAGTGCCTGGAGGTGAAGGCCAATCTGGGATACATTACCGAGTTCCAGGCCCGCCTGGCATATAGTGAGATAAACGTAACCATCCCGGTTTTATCCTTGTCAGCTTGGTTCATATAAACATCTCCATAAAACAGGATTTATTTTGCAATAAAGACAATAATAAGGTTGCAATCCTCCTAACATGAAAGTGTGAGAGACCAGCTTCGACAAGTATAGCACTTACCAGGGTAGGGGCATGGGCGTTAGAAAAATAAGTAAAGAGAACGAAGACGTGAGTGAAAGTAACAAAACGGAAACTTAGGGTCATATCCAGCGAATACTGAAACCGACCGCATTTAACCATTCTGTTGCCGAAACAAGACAAGTAACCCTCATGTCCTGGACCAAAACAGTCTGTTGGCAAACCACTTCCTGGATGGAATCCATTGCTATCTTCCTAAGGGAGTAGGAATTTAGTTGGATCCTTGGACTTTTGTTTGCGGTAGGAACAGATCTACTTCTCAATACCTGAAGTACAAGGTCTGGATATTAACCACACCTGTTGACAATAACCTTAAGAGAGCAGAACTCTCGGGTCTAAACCAAGGTGGGACCTTTGTTTGAGGTAAAAATAGACAATAACCTTGAAGGAACGGAAGTGAGTTCCAACTATCTGACCACTAGATACAATAGGCTCACGTGAAAGGACTAGTATACACACAATGAAAACATGCTAACTCTTGTATATGTCTTTCTGCGACCTTCGGCCCTGCTCAGCTATTCAGGATAAAAATGCTTCTGCCCTTCTGCCTCAGATCAAGGTCCCTGATGCCTCTGAACTCAGGACCAAAATGAGTTAACCTTAACAAGCTCTTAACTGCAATCGGCCTTAGGTCATTATGCTACCATTGTAGAGAAAGCTATTCTTTATTGAGCATGCTTGGAGTCTCAAAAGTTTGACTCCCTGGTGACCTATACCTGCTTGGCACAGATATCCAGGCCCCCAAAGAAACAAACCCACACAGGTGTCCCACCCTATGAGACCCACAGCCAGGGCACCTTGGCTTTGAAACACCGAGGTGCCTGCTGTCAGTCCTCAGTGCAGACGCTTGCTTTCCTATTTTGCAGTATGTCTAATTAGTTCTGTTTACACCTTCTGTCTTGGGGAACTCCCTCACAGTTTAAGCATCACCATCTGGTCAACTCTGTTCCCAACATGGTTACTTCTTCCCCAGAAAAGAAAGTAAAGCACCTACATGATGTATTGTTCATCCGATATTATGTAACTTAAAAGTTATGAAGTAAAGTGAACAATACTTTAAGAGTGAGAGAAAGTTATTAACATCTTAGGAAAGAGGAAAGGAAAGATATTTAATATATATGTTTACACACACAAGAGTATTCCTAGCAAAACAGAGGGGGAAACGTTTATGAAAATGACAGTCTTTTGGGGGGGAGGTTGGAGACAGGGTTTCTCTACATATCCCTGACTGTCCTAGAACTCACTATGTATACCAGACTGGACTTGAACTCACAGAAATCTGCCTGCCTCTGCTTCCAAGAGCTGGGATTAAAGGTATGTACTATCATGTCCCCGTCTCTCTTTTTAAATATTCTTTAATTTTTAAAAATTATCTTTTATGTGTATGATGTTTAATCTGCATTCATATCTGTGTACCATATGCTTACGTGGTACCCTTCCAGGCTAGAAGAGGTGTCAGATCACCTAGAAACGCAGTTATAGATGGTTGTAAGCCTCTTTATGGTTACTGGAAATTGAAACCGTGTCCTCTGGAAGAGTATAGCCAACTGCTGAGCCACCTCTCCAACCACAACCATTTTTACTAGCTCATCATCTATGTGATCATAGCCACTTTTTGTAACTGTCTTCCTCTATTGCTCTCTGTGACCCTTGGGCTTTTACCCAATAGTTTTTATAATAACAGTTCTTTAATTTCATTTTCCTAATTAGTCTGCTCATCAATCATAATCACAAAGCACAGTAATACTAAGGTTGATAGCCCCAAGGATCTCTTGTCCTCCTTACCCTTCAGTAGAGTAATAATAGTTCAAGTTCCTTTTGGTGGTGGGGAAATCAGTGTAGTCAGACCAACTGCCTTCTTGGTCTGTTGACTTAGAGATTCAATGGAGAGGCGAATGGGATCATTATAACATCTTTTAAGGAAAGCTTTTCTCCATTAAAGCTAACACTGCAAGCCAGAAGAACATACAGTTGTGGGAACTGGAACCCCACCTCTGCAAGAGGGTCATTAGGAGTCATGGTGAATGATGCCCCTTTTATTTTTATCTGTCATTCTGGAACTCAAAATCCTAGTGAAAGACCTCTGGAGTGGGAAGACTTTCACTCAAGTCTCGGGATAACACGACTCCCCAAAAACTCACGAGAGACCGTCCTTGCTGCAATCACACGAGGTTTATTGATAGGAC
Source organism: Microtus pennsylvanicus (assembly GCF_037038515.1). NCBI lineage: Eukaryota > Metazoa > Chordata > Mammalia > Rodentia > Cricetidae > Microtus > Microtus pennsylvanicus. Next base: position 106,705,890 of record NC_134582.1, read on the forward strand.
AGGGACCAGTGCACTGGGGCCGAAACTCATTTCCCACGCAGGGGTAGAAAGTTTGACCCCAGTAGCTGGGAGAAAGGGTATTTGAGGGAAAAAAAACACAACCCAGTAATTTAAAGGAGGTGGGGAGGGCGTCCTTGGAAAATTCCGAAAATACCAGTGATAATCACAAAGGTATAACTCCCTGTTTTTCAAGATTATTCTCAAGATTATAATCTAACTTTATCTTCAGCTAGTTCCTAAAACAGAGTCACTGAACCAGCTAACCTAGATTTTTGGCTCTTCTCTTCCTGCTTAGATTTTTGGCTCTACTTTTTCTGCTAGAGGTGTCTGGATTTATCCAGGTCTTTCACTAGTTGTGGGTAAAATAGCACCATATACCAGATGCTGACCCAGAGCACACATTGCCACCTAGAAAGTCTTGTCCCAGCCCTGAAAAGAACTGACTCCTAGCTGGTGTCACCCTGTCCAGTCATCTGCTTCAGGATGGTGGGGAATGGTTAAGCCCAGAAAACTGACAACTGTGGGCCAGCTGCCAAATTATTTCAGTGAAAAGACAATTCTCTGAGCAGAGCAGGAGGTTTGGAATGACAAGACAGCAAACAGATGCTCCCTAAGTCCATAGATGCTAATATTGGCAGAAGAATTACAGGCAACTGAAGGAAAGTTTGTATATACATTTACATCTATTTCAGTAAGGACAGAAGACTTCCTTTCCCTTGATTGAAGTGGACAAGTGCAATTCCCAGAGAGTCTGGATTCTGTGTATTATAGATGGAGGTGCAAGCCTGAGACTTCGCTTCCTCCATCAGCTGGTTATGAAGCACTTCCTGTGAAGTCACAAGCGCAGGTGATGAGAGGAAAGGTCACTGCATCAGTGACCCTGTGTGTGCTTTGCTTTCTTCTTTAAGGGAACCACAAGTGCATTTGGGACCTGGTAACACCCAGAACACTGCAGTTGGATGATGGAGTGTGGCCGTGCACATCTGCCTTTGTGTCTTGATCAGTCAGATGGTGCCCCATCCATATAGGAGCTCAGGCTGCATGTTACCATGGTAGCCCACAGCTGAGTGGTCAGGTTCCACTAAGACCCAATAGAAAGCCAAGATGGTTAATCTTGATCATCAACTTTCAGGAGCTAGGATCACCTGGGAAACAAGTCTTTAGAGGATATCTGTGAAGAAATTTCTGGATTAGATTAACGGAAGTGGGTAGACCCACTCGAAATGTGGGCAGAACCAATGTATGAAATGGGATCCCAGATTGCATAAAAAAGCCAGCCCAGCACAAGCATTCGTTGCTCTCTGATATGCAAATGATGCGAGCAGCCGCTTCCTATCAGCATATCTTCCCCACGTGATGGAAATGGATTGTAGGTGGATCTTTTTGTCCCAACAGCCAGATCTCAGATTACCACATGGAATCTTCTCATTTATTAGGATAGCTTGGCTGATAGAACATGCTGGTTTCTAACTAATTCTTATAACTTAAATTAACCCACATCGTTTAATCTATATTCTTTTACATTATTCGATGACACTATGCTGCCTGTTCTTTGTCCCTGGTGTCTCCTCATGACCCTACCCTTCTTCCTCCCAGCATCCTGGAAATCTTGCCTAGCTATTGGCCATTCAGGTCTTTAATAAACCAAAATGAGTGACACATCTTCACAGTGTTCAAAAATATTATTCCATAACATTTCCCCCTTTTGGTCTAAAAAAAAAAGGAAAGGTTTTAACTCTAACATAATGAGAACAACTATCAGGTAAGAGTTACATTTATAATATTTAGTCCATTTGTATTTGGCATATTTGGGGAAAATACTCCATTATTTATCCTATATTGATGAATTTAAAGCTTTGTACCTAATTCACCTTCTGTCATAACTAAGGAAATCTACAACTATAACTACCTAGTCTAACCCCATCAAAGGGTTATACCAGAAGAGTATAATATTACTTGAGCAAACAGGAAGCACAGTGCAAGCCACTTCCAAAACTAAGAAATGAAATTCGAGACATCTAGCTGCTTGGGGAGTCACCCCAAGATTCTTCTGTATTCCCAAGAGATAAACACACTATATTACAGGCAGTGGAGATCTCCCCACATCCACTCACACTGTGCTAGATACCAGAGAAAAAGAATTTCAGCAAACATGTAAAGACACAGCAGAAGCAAAAGACATTCCAGGGTCTGCAGCTTGTGTCTTTGCCAAAATGAGGTTGGTGCATCAGAGTTTCCTTCTGGTGGGCCGACACCTGGAGCTTTAGTTGCCACTCTCTGCTCCCCTGGCACCGCCAATGGCCAAAACCAAAACAACAACAAGAAACTAAGTAGGGCAGAAAGATACTTTTAAAACGTTTAGTGTGGGCTGGGCAGCACTGGTACACACCTTTAATCCCAGCACTTGGGAGGATCTACAAAGCGAGATCCAGGACAGCCAGCTTGGTCCATACAGCAAGTTCCAGGACAGCCAAACTGTTAAACAGAGAAATCCTATCTCAAAACACCAAAAAAGAAAAAAAATGTTGTATACCGCTCATTCTAGGCCACCCTGGGCTATATTGTGAAGCCTGTCTCAAAAACAAAAAAAGTTTTAAAAGCCTAGTACACATATGTTAAAGGCACTGATCAAATGGTATGCAAAGAGGCCATGTAGAAGTAAAGTGGCCAGAAAAACAAGCCTTCTCTTGGGAGTTGTGCGACCTAGTTTCGGACCAGTATGTGAGTGCTGTCTGCCGGGTCTCCAGATAGGGCTCACAGGAATAGTCTCACTCGGCAAGGACCAGTAGACTTTGGGGCCAGCGTGGCTTGTACACTCTCTTCTCTCTTATAACGAGTGATGATTCTCTTGGTGGTTTCAGTATCATTTTGTCAATCATGCATTGGTCAGATGTGATCATTCCTGAAAACCCCATTTTTTCTCGAATATCTTCCCCTAAAACTCTTTGGGAGCTGAAGCTTCTCAGGTTTCTTCTCTGGGGTGCCAGCTGTCACTGCAGACCCTGGGAGCTGTTGTGATTCCATGCTCATGGGATAGGAGGCAGATCACCCCTATTTCCGTAAATGTGTTTTGAACGCGATTGTTGCTCTTGAAAATGCGTGTCTATGTCAATCGCCTTTTAGTTTTATAAAGACAGTCACACCTGGCTCAATATGTGGCCAAGCTAGCAAGATGATAAGTATTGTTTTTTTTTTGTTTAAAGATGTTTTGATGTAAAAGTTGGGAGAAAACATATTTGACATATTTCTTTTTGCCAGAGGTTAACAGTGGAGGATGGGAAAAATATGTTTGTTCGTGTAGAAAAACATGCTTGGTTTTGATGTATAAATAAAGACGACTGGACCTATTTGGGGCTTGCCACTTGTGTGAAGCTCATCTGGTGGTAGAACAATTCATTTGTTTCATGCTGATGCCCCTTCCCTGCCTCAGGACCTGAACCCAGGCTGCGACTGTGCTGTGGCAATTCTTACAGTATCGCAGATTTGGCCAAAAGCTTGTAGCAAGGCACCTCATGGCTTCAGTGGGGAAACTACAGTTATTCTGAGGGGAGAGAAAGCAGAGAGTAATGGAATATATGTCAGCTCAATGTAGAAAGGGGCGTAGGGGGTCCAGCAAGGGAGTGATCACATGAAAAGATGAAATAAAAGGAGGACATGGCTACTCTTAAAGTATGGAGGTTTTTTTATTTTATTTTATTTTTATTTTTTTCTAAGGGAGAAAGCAGGCAGGCGGGAGAGACCAGGCTGAACATGGCTGGCAGACTGAACCAGACCATGAGAGTGTTATGGTGTTGAAAACCAGGCATTAACAACTGAGATGTTGAAAAGCGAAAACTGAATAGCGGCAGGACAATGTTTTCAGTCTCCATAGTAGGAGGATGAAATCAGCCTAGATTAAAGGCAGGGTCGTCTCTTTGTACCAATGATCGAGTGATTAAAAGTGGAACATTGCAGTATTATTATGATCATGGAAAAGGACTATGTTATAGTGGGTTTATGATCGGACAGTTAATATACCATGAGGCATCTTGTGGTCAGTTAGTTCTCAGAATAAAGGAAACACTTTACAATGTGTAATTTACAAGGTTATTGAGGAAGGACCAGTTGACCTCTAACTAAGTATGTGATTAAAATTTAACATTGTTTAACTAAAAAGAAAATGGAGCCAGCTGTCCCTGAACAGAGGAGAAGGTCAGGGTTGGGAGAGGAAGAGAGGAACCCCTGGCCAAGGAAGGTAGCCAAGAGACCCTGTGTAGCCAAAATGGCTGAGCTATGTAGGGATCAGGCTGGGGGAAGGGAAGCTGAAGTCCAGCCCTGAGAGGGAGAGGTTTAGGGTGGAGGGGTCAGAAGCACTGTGAAGTACTGAGTGAAACTTGTCCCGGGTTTCTTTGAGAGGTAACACAGCGAAGACTGGGGAGGGAGTAGGGAAAGTAGGTGGATGGTATCAAAGTATAAAAATAAACAGTTTATATGCTAACTTTAAAAATAATTTTTAAAAAGTTAGTTGGGAATAGTGGCTCATGCCTATATTTTAGTAGTTTAGTAGTTGAAACAGGAAGATTAAGATGGTGTCGAAGCTAGGTCATCTCCAGATCACAGCCATTGTAGAGATGGTCATTGTAGCAGTGTTGTGGGCTATTTGTACACTGTGAGAAAATGTATTGCTGCGATTGGGGTAATAAAGAGCTGAACAACCAATAGGCAGGAGGTATAGGTGGAACTTCCTGGTGCAGAGAGAGGAAGTAGGAGGAGGTACAGGGAATCCCCCAATGAGATGTGGTGGGAGTACAGAATGAATAAAAGGTGAAACACCATGAGACAAAGCCTAGATTAATATAACTGGGTTAATTTCAGTCATAAGAGCTAGTGGGCCAAGCCTAAGCTAAGGCTGAGCTTTCATAAGTGATAAGTCTTATTCTTAAAAAATATCCCTGGGGGTTCCCCCCGCCACGCTTCTCACCAGCGGGAGGGCACGCACGCGGCGGGTCAGACATATAAACACAGAAAATAGCCATAAATGTTTATTAAAAAGGGGGAGGGAGGGAGGGAGGGAGAGAGAGAGAGAGAGAGAGAGAGAGAGAGAGAGAGAGAGAGAGAGAAGAAAGAGAAGAAGGGAGAAAGAGGAGGAGAGAGGCAGAGCCCCGTGTGTACACGGGGGAGAACACAGGGAGACAGGGAGAGAGAGCAATGGCGGGCTAGGTCAGAGGTTAAAAGGAGTGGGCGTGGCCAGGGCAGGGACCGAAAGAATAACAATAAGTCTCTGTCGTTATTTGTGAGCCTGCAGCTGACAACAAAGCTTGCTACATTGCAGACCTGGAAAGTGACGGTGGTGAGAAGGAACACGATTGCTGTTGTTCATCACAGGCCTGAGCCACCACACCTCACTTAGACAGTCTCTTTTTACAGTCATAGACATAGACAAGCCTATAATTGGAGCTTTAGGAAAGGAAGGAGGATTGGGAGTTCAGGGTCCTTCTCTTCCACTTACAAGGCTAGACTTAGGCAACCTTAAGCCCCGTCTCAAACAAAGAAAAAACACCCACAAAATGAACAACAACACAAACAAACCAACAAACTAAATAACACAGATCTCAGATATATTACTGTTGAAAATAGCCAGACACAAAAGAGTGCAGATTATATTTGACTATCTCTCTATCTCTCTCTCTATCTCTCTCTCTATCTCTCTCTCTATCTCTCTATCTATCTATCATCTATCTATCTATCTATCTATCTATCTATCTATCTATCTATCTATCTGGTTATTAAATTAAAACAGCCGCTACAGATGGTGAAAAGGTTCCAGACTGTGGCCACCTGGTGGAGGGTATGAACTGAGAGATTGAAGTCACCGACAGTCCTACAGTGTTGTTGGTAGTGTTTTAGTCTGTGTTCTTTGCCTCTTTTGAGGGACTGACCTGCCACCCAGCTCCCAGATAAACCACACATCTTAAATTAACATTTCACAACAATATGGGGATATAAACTTGTAAAATTCATTAAATGGTACATTTATTCAGGGTTTTTACTCTGTAATTTTTTTTTTTGACAGGGTTTCTCTGTGTGGCTCTGGCTTGAACTTACTCTGTAGACCAGGCTGGCCTTAAACTCAGAGATCTGCCTGCCTCTGCCTGCCAAGTGTTGGCATTAAAGGCATTCATCACCACCTGGTTTGCTCTGTACTTATTCTCAGTAGAACAAGAAAATTAAATGGGAATGAGGTCTTTGGGTGCCCAACTAGATGATCTTAGACGATGTCCTAAAATCTGGGAAGATTCTCCTCCGAGCATCAGGAAGCTTTGAATCGCCAACCATGGATCTTTTCCTTGGGAACCATGATTACCACTGTCTCTCTCCCTTCCTTTTATCACACTTTTGAAAGCGGATAGGTTACTCCTTTTTCTAACTTTTCAAGTATTTTTTTCTATCTATTTTTAAACAGTTTTTATTTATTTATTTGGTTGTTTTTTGAAGACAGGATTTCTCTAGGACACGCTCTGTAGACTGTCCTCAAACTCCGAGATTCGCCTGGCTTTGCCTCCCAAGTGCTGCAATTAAAAGTATGCGCCACCAACACCTGATGTTAAAATGTATTTTAAAAATTAAGATATAATTACATCAGTTTCCCCTTCCCCTCTTTTTTCTGAATCCTCTTTTGTCCCAGCTCCCTTTCGAATTCATGACCTCTTTCTCTTTAATTATTATTGTTTTGCACATGCTCACTCACACGAATAAATATATAAATGCAGCCTATGGAATTCATTTAGTGTTGTTGCTAATATGTTTTATGTTTTTAGGAGTGACAACTTGGTATTAGATAACCAATTAGGGGTTCATCCGTGGGGAAGACGAAGTCTATTTCTCTCATCCGTCTTTAATTCCTTACAGTCTTTCATCGAGGAGGAGAGCCCAGGAGGATTTCCCCCATCCATGTCAGCATGTCAACTGGTGTTGTCATTGTTCAGGTCTTGTCTAGGCAGTCAACTGTTGAGAATCCATGGATGTAGTTTCCCTGTCACAGTCTAGACCTCAGCAAACTTCCAGGTCCTCTGACTCTTGTCATATTTCGGCTCCCTCTCCACAACTTCCCTGTATCTTTGGCGTAGGGGTTATGTGCTATAAATGCATTTCTTGGGGTTGGGCACGTCGTAGCCAGTTCTTTGCATTTTGACTGTGGCTGCTGTAACGGTTTCTGTCTGTCTTTGATGAGGGGGGCTGAGTTACACTTACCTGTGGGTGTAAGCATTAAGAACGCACTAAGGAATCACACTGGTTTAGGAAATCAATGACCCCACTAGCCGTGTTGACAGTACTAGGCAAAAGTTTCCAGGAGTTGCGTGGGTCTTAAGCCCGACCGTTGGTTACAGCCAAAATATAGGTCCCACAGCTGGGAAGGACTGTCGATCCATCTCCTCCCTTGGCAGCTTACATAGCACCTCCCAGCAGTGTGAAGCTAGTCGTCAAGGGGAGGCTTTCCGGTCAGAGGGTAGAATCCTGAGTCCTAAACTGTGGGATGGCTTCGGCAACAGGCACTAATCTTTAACCTCCGGAAGGCAACCTAGCCTCGCCCGTTTGGGGAGTCTTCCTGGATTTCCCTGACCGATAATTTATGGCTCTTGGCAGAATTCTTATCACTCGTCTGTTGTAACTTCATTTAAAAACACACACACACACACACGCACGCACGCACGCACACACACACGCACGCACACACATGCACTGAATTTAATTCTAGGTAAACATAAAATAATATGATCCCAGTGGTTTTTTTCAACAATCTTAGTATTATTTTTTCCTTCTTTCCATCTCCTTCTGAACTGAGCCCCGACGCCCTTCCCAACTAACACCCCCTCCCCCGTCTTTCACTCCCCCCCCTTCCCGTTACCTGTTTCCCGCTGGTCCCCCTTTTCGAGCTTCTTTCCATAATTATTCTTTAAGTGAGCAGAAGATATGTTTTCAGCAAACACGATTTTTGTAATGGAACGTGCGTAAAAGGAAGTACAGACAACAGGAAAATTCTGTTTCAAAGAGAGGAGACAGACAGAGGGACAAGGAGAGAGAACTGGTTAGACTGGAGAGACACAGACAGGGGAAACAAAAGTTTGATCCAGAAATGTTGGGGGCTAGACTGGAGACTGCCCAGAGGTGTTGGGATGCGGACATCTTGCACCTCGCCTAGTCAGAATCAAGCCAGGCAAAACTGGTTAAGAACTGAAGGGACTTTCGGCGGGGCTGTAGACCGGGAACTGGCACTTGGTCTTACCCGCGACCCCCCCCCCCCCCCGCATGTCTGTAGTCAGATGCTCCAGACACTGAGATGCAAAATGCTTTGTTTGCCATCCCAGAATGTACCTTGCTAAAGGGGGAAATTGAAGTATCTTGAGCTCCTCGTGATGTGACCTAGGAGAAAAACATCTCCAAAAGAAAAACTTAAATCGGTAAACCGTACAGGTTCAGTGTGCTGTAAGGAAGACGCAGTAACAGCAAGGTGATAACATCTGTTCAGGAAAGTTGCTAAAACTAGGTCACACCTGGAACCTGTCTGTTATTGAAAACTTTAAACAATTTTGTGATTTAGCGCAAGCTAACTGCTTTTCATTGGCCCCTGTAATCCGCTTGCTTGCTTCTTACTTGTCCAACAACATTTGTATAAAAGACTGATGATGTTTTCTGCAGACGGGGCGCGCATTTCTTTCCCGAGTAGAAGTGCCACCTGGCCATCAGCTAGCTCTTGAGACTTTACCTTCTGGCATTTGTTCTCATTGAGTTTGGGCTTGGTATCCAGACCTTCACACCTGCAATTCTGTTGTCTGGAGCCCTTTACTCGTTTTCTTGACTTGTTTACTGCCTTCTTACCTGCTAAACTCGCTGGCTTAGGTCTTCAGACTTTGCAATCTTCCTGATTCCAGCTTTGACTCTTTCCTTTCTCGAACTCTTTCTTTCCTTCTTTTTTGTCCATAATGTTTCTTCGGGGAACCCTCTGAAACCATGATATGGCTGGTCAGACTTTATAAAACAAGCCGAAATAGCTCAGTTGGGAGAGCGTTAGACTGAAGATCTAAAGGTCCCTGGTTCAATCCCGGGTTTCGGCAAGTACTTGTTTTTCACAAACAAGTTGTGTTTGACATTGTTACTTTGGTAAGACTGAACGACTGACCCCATTATGTGAATTTTACTGCTATAATGGATAAAGGCTTTTGAAAATCTTCTTACGTCCACGAAGCTAAATTCTTCCCCAGTTTCCAGTAATTCCCCGAAGGAAAATAAGAAGGAAAAAATACAGTACCCTATTTGTGTGAAAGTAGGTACTATTAAATGGATGTATAAGATTCAGGGAAGGGAGTGTAGTGGCCCCATATGTTAGGTTCTGAGTTCCGTCTCTAGCACCACCAGGGTTCCCTGGGCCTCCTCGTACCGAGATGGAAAGCCACACCCGGTTTTCTACCTAGACGCTAATGTGTGTGATTCTTTAGAGAATCCATTCCTCAACCCCACGGGGCACTGAGTATTTGCTTTGAGTCAACTTAGTAACAAATGATTGAGAGGTTTTCAATTTGCAGGCCAGTGACTGCTAGACTTCGGGAGTGAAACATCGGGTCCTGAGCACCTTTTCAGGAACAGAGCATCAACTGTTAAAACTTTTGGTTTGAATTTGATGCTGAAGTATCCCAGATTCTCTTGCTTAAATATACGAAGAATATAACTTTAAAAGTTTCTTTTAAAAAGATGGGTTTTTTTGTTTTAAAAAATCCACAAATGCAAAACCTCCTCATGTAATTTTCCTCCCACAGAGATACGTGGCCGGTTAGCTCAGTTGGTTAGAGCGTGGTGCTAATAACGCCAAGGTCGCGGGTTCGATCCCCGTACGGGCCAGTATGAGAAACTTTTGAATCCTCTCACATCTGAGTTTCAGGATTCCCGCAGCTCATAATCCAAAGTTTAACATTTGTCGAAGGAAACCAACAGGTAGCTTGAAGCCTTCCTAGATTGAGCTACGTACGAAATCCTGGTGTTAATCCTAGAGGGAATTAGGAGGAGGTACAAAATTCTCTCTCGTATGTATTTTAAACTTTTAATTTTTAAGACAGGGTCTCACTTAGCTGGGACTGGTCTTGAACTGGCTGGGTATCCAAAGCAAAGTCTGTCTTTGATCCTCCTGATTCAGCCTCTCAGCAGGACTTACCTTTTTCATTTTTGCTGGGGTAACTCACCCGCCCAGGTGAGGCTTCCAGGCAGCTTTCGGAAAGGATCTTGGTAGCTCTAGATAGCAGGTTGGGTTGATGTGGTCTGCAGGGTCCTGTGGGGTCCTCTGGACAGCAGAGGCCGCTGAACCTTAGACTCAGCCATGCGTTTGCTGTACAAAGACCCAGCCGAGGTGCAGAATCAAGGGTTCCTTGCAGCAGCAGCCTAGGACTCCCCTGTGCCCGGCTCTTTCTCTGGTGTTAGGTGTCGCTTGCACAGCCTCATCTAGCCAGACCCTGCAAGAGTTAATTAATATCTGCTCTCGACTGCATTGTGAGGTGCGAATGGCCGCTTTTATGTTGGTTCTTAGCGCTGGGCCCACTAAGAGATCTTTATGTTCCCTAGTCTGCACCTGAGCAGTGACCGGAACACGGAGCCACAGGCACTGTCACCTGGAGGCAGCTCTTAGATTCCTTCGCGTAATCTCTGGGACATGAGTAATCTCCAAGCTCTGTGTGAGAGGGAAGATGGGAAGTCCGTCCACAATCTAAAATGCTCTTGGTATAACTTCAGAAAATTCCTCCCATTTGACCGTAACCTCAGCCTCCAGCATCTTTCTCCATTCCGCCTGAAGCAGAAAAAAAGTCTCTATTTAGGTGCGCATTCTGAGGCTTGCTTTTCGCGCTTCTTCGCCTTGCCTACCCCTCTCCCTCCCTGGGTTGCTCTTGTGTTTAGCCTGTGCCCAACTCTATGTAAGCATCGCGGAGCTGAGGGTCAAGGAGGCGGAACTGCTCGGTCGACTAGGTCGGCGGCCAAACCGAGTTTAGCCGGCTCCACTGAGGCCAAACCGCCAGTGTCCCGCGACCTCACAGCCCGGCTTGTATCAGCAATCCCCAGGGAGATGTCCCCTTAGTTACTTGGTTGTTGAGATCGCGCCTTGAAACTAGCGGTCGCTCTGCCTCTTCCTCCCTAACGCTGGCATTTCTGACCCGCTACCCGGCCGCTCCTTTAGGGTGTTTATTTAACGTAATTTGTATTGTTTTTTAAGTTAGTATGCAATGAAGTAAGTTTTCTTGTGACATTTTCATACAGATATCATTATACTTTGATATAATTCTCCCACTTGTTCTCACGGGTTCCCTCCCTTGCCGATTCTCTTCCTCCCTCCAAATTCTTTTCAGATTCTATACCTTTTGTTACTGTCTTACTCCCCGAACCCGCCCCCGCCCCTGTCTTTGTCTTTTTCTGCTTTCAAGCCTTTCTTTGGTTGTAAAGCATTTCTTCTGACTCCTTGAATTAGGAAGAGCTAGAAATCAGAAAGAAAAGTTCTCAGAATAAGTTTGCTTAACTGCTTCGGAAGTAGCTTCCAGACACAGAAAACAACTTGACAGATAATGGATGTTTAGACGCTTGAATGCTAAGAACTGTTTCTACATGAATTTGAACGAAAGCATACAGAAAAGAAACAAACAAGCTAACAGAAGCAGCTAGAAGCCCAGCCAGGAATCTCCCGATTCGGAGTCAGAAATCCTACTCATCGCGCAGCTGACCTGCACCCCAAGTTCCTTTAAGTGTCAGTCCAGGACTTTGCTGTACTTAGCAACTAGAAAAAATGATTGATTATATATCTAGGCACTAACACAATCAGAGCCATATCAGGGTTACAGGGTGGGAGCCCAACATGCAATTAGGAGATCATGATTTATTTGCCTACATATTTCCACACAAAATTCTCTATTGGAAGCAATTATAATTTTTAAAATTAATTTGTTAACTCATAAAGTAATGACTTTTTAAAAACACATATCATTGTACCTTGCCCATTGCTATTCTTTCTCCTTCAATGATGTCCTTCCTCACAGAGAGGCTTCCTGCTTTGATTCACTAATATGCACACATATGTGAACATTTACATATAGATTCTGCATATGAAATAAAATATGCCATATTTTGTGTTTCCTTCTTTTTAGACTTCTTCCACCCTGGGGGCAGTCCCTTCCTATTTTCATAAAGACCACTTTTATCTCTGAGATGTTAGTTATGCTATAAAGAGATTCATTTCTTCAGATTTGGGCTTATCCTCTTTTCTGTGCCCAGTTTTGAGCTGTTTCTTTAGTTTAGCTAATCTTTCCCTTGTGCCCAAACACGTCAAAAGTATAATTAATCACCATGGATAAATGCATTGTAAAGTAGTATTATAATGCAAAGAAATAACTAAGGACACTTAAATATAAAATAGAATTCAACTTCTGGGTGCTCCCTGGATGATTTCAGGTTGTAGAGGGTTTGTCAGGGTAGGGTGCTCATCCCACCACCAGACCACTGAATAGTTTGCAGAAATCAAACAGGAAAATGTAGCTGCAAACAGAATTTGAAGCTGAACCTGCATGGGGAGCCCCTTTGGACTCAAAGTCCTATGCCTTAACCATCCAGTCATTACCAACCTAACGTAGGAAGACTTATTCATTTAAAAATGAACATATACCATTTGCTCTGTAGTGTGAGCTAGAGATGAGACTCAGTTCCACTTGACAGTCACTCCTTAGAGTACACTCTCTCCTACAGCAAGCAGATAAAGCAGATAAAGCTTGCCTGAAGATCAGAGGGTAAAACGATGCCACCAGAGGTCATGCAGAAGTATCACACACTTTAATCCCAGGATTTGGGAGACAGAGGCAGATGGATCTCTATGAGTTCAAGGCCACCATGGGATGCACAAGGTCAATGCAGAAACAGATCCAGGTGGTGGTGGTTTGTACCTTTAATCCCAGTACTAGAGAGTCACATGCCTTTAATCCCAGCAATAAAGGGGAATATAAAACAGGAGGAAACAGGGTTCAGTCTGCAGTCGCCTAGCCTTGGTAGAGATAAGACTTCTCTAGTGACTGGCTGTTTTGCTTTTCTGACCTTCAGCTTGAACCCCAATATCTGTCTCTGGGTTTTTATCATTTGTGCTACATTTGGCGCCCAACGTTTGGGGTACAAAACTCACAAAAAGCCCCCGATACAGGCTGGAGCTGCACGTGGAGCTCTAGCCCATGTGGCTAGGCTTTCTTTTCTTTTTTCCCCAAGCCTCTGAGAAACTTGGGAATTTTTCTGTTGTAGCATTCTGCAGCCCCCCAACACATGTACTTTTCCCAAACAATCCCCCATGTATTTTTCAAACAATCCTCTCTCTAGCTCTCTCTCCCTATACTCTCTCCTGTCAGTTGTGGGCTCTCCCTGAACCCCCTTCTTGGGCTGCTGCCAAACTAGGTAGCTGCCTTGAAATCCAGTCAGGCTTTTACTGTTCTACACAGCAGCAATCCGCCTCACATCTTCATCAATATCGTCAGTAGATTTGGCAAGACAATTGGGAATTCTTAAAGGGAGGAATTAGTTAAAAGAGAGGTTTTTTTTTCCACATTAAAACAATGGGGAAAAAAGATTATAATGGAGGGTTTTGAGTCTTTGTATGATAATATGCAAGACAGTTTGAAAATGGAATGACTAAATTAGAGGATATCTAATTTAGATGGGATTTATGTAATGTCAATTGTAAACAGTATTAGCTTTATCATTTTTGTCTTATCACTAAAAATGTTGGTTAATCTGAGTGCTAAAATACAGGCCTTAGAAGAATATAATAAAACAGATCACAGAGATATTCAAATCCAGAGCAGGAGAATTTAATGGAGAGCCAATTTCAACAGTTACAATGGTGTACCTCCCTGGTTCAGAGAAGAAGCTAAGATTATTAAAAATGGAGTGAAATTAGAGGTAGGGTAATCTCCCAAGATCAAATTCTTGGAGAAGGAGAATATGCTACTATAGAAAGGCAAGCTGTATATGTCCACACCCTGGATTTATGCTGCACAGCAGCTTTGAATGCTTGGGACAAAATTGGAGAAATAGGAAAGAAAACTGAGTCATTTACTAAAGTTATTCAGAGTCCAAGGAAAGCCTTTATAGATTTCTTACCGACTTCAGCAGTAAATAGAATGATACCAAATTCAGAAGCTAGACAAATAATAATTGAATATTTGGCTTTTGAAAATGCCAGTTCTCTATGCAGAAGGATTATTAGGCTGCTAAAGACAAGATCAGAACCTTTGGAGGAATGGACCCGAGATACAATTAATATTGAATCTCATGACCATGATGATGCATGGATAGGAGAGGTGATTTCCAGAGGTTTGAGAAAATATCAAAATGTCAAATGTTATAATTGTGCCAAACAAGATCATCTGAAAAGGGATTATAGACACAATGTTCCTAGAAACAATGTTTTTTTTTTTTTAAATAATTCATTCAGGATGTCCCTTCTTTCTGGATTATGTGAAAGGTATGGCAAAGGTAGGCATTGGACTAATGAATGCAGGTCAGTGAGAGCTATTCATGGTAATCCTTTGCCATCAGAAAACTCTATGAGGGGCCTCTTGCAGGTCCCTATGCCAAATCTGGTTCAGTTATTTTGTGCCATCGTAGAAGAAACTCCTTCCCAAAGCAATTAAAGAACCTAATGCCTTTTGTAAGGAACCTACTGCTCTGTGTAGTAGAACAACTGAAGAAGAGAGAACAAAAATTGCAGGAGAAACCATAAAGCAAGTATTTTGGCAAACTTCTATGAATGAACAAAGACTAAAATTAAAAATACAAATAATTGACATCATCATTGAAGTTCTGAATGACACGGGTGTGGATGTAACAATTTCACCAGAGTCTGGCCATCCTATTTGGCCTCTTCAGGGTGTAAATGTTCAGTTTTTAGGAATCAGAACTTTATTTTAGGTAAAACAGAGCATGAGATGGGTTGAATGAATAAGGCTAGAAGGACAGAGAGGAATATTAAAACCATATGTGGCTAACATAGCAATGAATTTGTGGGGACAGACATGATTTGTTACAGCAATGGAATACTAAGATTAACATTCTCTCAATCTTAGAAACAAACCATAAATTAACATATATTTCTGGAAAAAATATTACAAGATATTATAAAGGACAGCCACCGACCATTCAGATTGTACAAGAACAGGCCAAAACAACTGCTGATATTTCAAAGACACCTTTTTTTTTCTTTAAAATAAAAGAAGCTGCTTGGCTCTCATTGGTTAGGAGATAGGTGGGAGGAGTAAACAGAACAGAATGCCGGGAGGAAGAGGAAGTGAGGTCAGACTCCGCAGCTCTCCTCTCAGGAGCAGACACCTCAGAGAGAGACGCCATGCTACCTGCTCCAGGGAAGACGCACGCTATGAAGCTCCGACCCAGGATGGACTTAGGCTAGAATCTTCCTGGTAAGACCGGTGCTATACAGATGATAAGAAATGGGCTAGTCCAGGTGGGAGAGTTAGCCTAGAAGATGCTAGGTAGAAATGAGCCAAAGCAGTGTTTAAAAGAATACAGTGTCCGTGTAATTATTTCGGGGCATAAACTAGCCGGGCAGGCGGCTGGGGTGTTGGGGATGCAGCCTCGCCGCCCCTTATTACTACAAACAACCCCACCTTTAAAATGGTTGACAGACAAGTCCATATGGGTTAAGCAATGGCCTTTAACAATAGAGAAACTGTAGGCTTTAGAACAGTGGGTACAGGAGCAACTAGATGTTCTGCATATTGAAGAATCAATCAGCCATTGGAATTCTCCTGTATTTGTTGTTAAAAATAAATCTGGAAGATGGAGAATGGTAACAGATCTAAGAGCTGTTAACAAGGTGATTCAGCTAATGGGCTCCCTACAGTCTGGCATTCCTTTGACCTGTCTATTGTCTAAAGGATGACCTCTTATAATTATTGATTTAAAAGATTGTTTCTTCACTATACCTTTACAAGAAAAAGAAAAATTTGCCTTTACAGTGTCTACTTATAATAATTACCAGTCTGCTAAGAGATATCAAAGGAAGATTCTCTCATGGGGAACGTTATATAGTCTTATCATATGCCAATATTTTGTAAGTCAGCTACTGGAAATAATATATAAACAATTTCCTGAATCTATAGTTTGCCATTACATTGATAACACTGTGCTACTGGATTCAAATGTAGATACTTTAGAAAGAAGGTTTAGAGAAGTAAAGAAAAATTTTTCTTGTTGATTACAAATTGCTCCTGAAAAAAATACAACGAGGAGATTCTATTGATTATTTAGGCTATAAAATAAGTTTAACAAAAAATTAGACCCCAAAAGGTACAAATTAGGAGCGATCAATTGCAGACTATTAATGTCTTCCAAAGATTGCTACTAGACATTTCTCAGTTATGGCCCACTATTGGGATAAAAACTGATGAACTAATTAATTTAAATAAAACTTTAGATGGTGACAAGGACTTAGATAGTCCCAGGGAAGTATCAGCTGAAGCTGAGAGAGAATTGACTTTAAGAGAAATTACAAAATGCACATGTGGATCATGTGGATCCGAATCTTAACTGAATTCTGGTCATATTATCCTCCAACTATTCCCTACAGGAAATTTAATGCACAGGGAAGATACTAATTTAGAATGGAGAATGGATCTTTTTACCACAAAAACTGAGTAATAAATTAAAAACTTATATGGAAAAAGTCTCTGAGTTAATTTTGAAAGGAAAATTGAGACTTTTTAATTAGCAGGAATAGACTCAGCAGAAATTATAGTATCTTTTAATAATAATGAAAATGACAAATTATGGGAAGAAAGTGAAACCTGACAAAGATGTTATAGTAATTTTTTTGGAGAGATTAATAACAACTATCCCCAAAGCAAGAGAATTCAACATATAAAGAGAACTAACTAAATACTGCCTCACATTGTGTGGGACACTCCAATAACTGGAGCCCCTACATTTGATACTGATGCAAATAAATCAGGAAAGCAGGTTACAAATCAGAAAATTTAAGTAAAGTGTATCAAAGCCCTTATGATTCTATCCAAAAATCAGAATTATATGTTATTCTCATGGTACTAAGAATTTTAAAGAAACTCTCAATATAGTTGCTGATTTGCAATATGGAGAAAGAGTTGTCTTCCATATTGAAACCACTAAATTTATACCAGATGATACAGAATTGATTTTATTATTTAATTGAGTTATATGATATAATCAGGAATAGGCATTATCCCATATACATAACATAGATCTGATCCCATATGGGTCTGCCAGGTCTTCTAGCACAAAGTAATACAAAAATTAATCAATCATTGATTGGAAATGTGCTGAAGGCCTCAGAATTTCATAAAAATCATCATATCAATAGCAAAGGTTTTTTTTTTTTAAAAAAGACTTCTCCATCATGTGGCAATAAGCCAATAAAATTATAAGGAAATGTCTTACTTGTTCTTTATACAACCAAACACCACTGCCTGCAGGAAGTAACCCAAAGTGATGGAGGAAGGTCATTGGTTAAATAAAAAGAAACTGCTTGGCCCTCATTGGTTAGAAGATAGGTGGGAGGAGTAAACAGAACAGAACGCTGGGAGGAAGAGGGAGTGATCTCAGACTCCACAGCTCTCCTCTCGGGGGCAGAGGCCTCAGAGAGACGCCATGCTCCCAGCTCCCAGGCAGACGCACGCGATGAAGCTCCGACCCAGGATGGACATAGGCTAGAATCTTCCCGGTAAGCGCACCTAGGGGCGCTACACAGATGATTAGAAATGGGCTAAATTAATATGTGAGAATTAGCCTAGAAGAGGCTAGATAGAAATGGGCCAAGCAGTGATTAAATGAATACAGTTTGTGTGTTGTTATTTCGGGCATAAGCTAGCCAGGCAGCCGGGGTGCTGGGGACGCAGCTCCACCGCTCCTATTACTACAAATGGCACCCGACGTGATGGACTAAACCCACTTAAAAAACCTGAGAAGGCTTAAAAATAAGGAAGAGAGAGTTTAACACAGATTTTTGCTATTTGTTGGTGGTGTGCTGTAGAGAGATTACCTGATTCGGCAATAGCAGCAGAAAAAACGCTGTGTCATTTTAAAGCGCAGCTTCTTGGGGCTGTGCTGCCAGCGTGAACTCTGGCTTTAAAGCATTTGTGGCACTCTGCTTGCTGAAGGCAAGCAAGCGCTCTCATCTAAGAGAAGCTTCCTGACTCAGCTTTAGCTGCAAAACTCTGCAGCTCATTAAGGGGTCCTGCCACGAAACACTTAAATGGTGTTGACGAAAAGCTGAATGCATGCTTTTCAGTTTTCAGCTGTAGGAGGAAAAAAGCTGCGCCGTTTAAAAATGCCGGTTTTCTGGGCTGTCCTGCCAGGGCAAACTCTGACTCTTTTACGCAGGCGGTTTGTGCGGTTTGCAAGCACAGGCTGCTGAAGCTCACTTGCTGGCAGAGACCTTGAAATGCCATAGAGTTGTGGCAGTAAACACGGCTACAGCCATTACCTCAGCCATGAGGCTGGAAAACTAAGGAATGGGCTTGATCCAGCCATCAAAGCCACGGCTTTAGTCCTACTGAGATTGCTTGGTAAATTAAAGACTCATGTGGTCAGAAAAACAGAGAGAGATACAGTAAAGAGAGCGTCAAAGACAAAGAAAATTTTTAAATGATTTACAGCGTGTTAAAAATATAAGCAGACTAAAAGCTAAAATTCTTAAAGTAAAAATCAAAAAAAAAAGGAAGAGAGTTGTTGTGTGTGGTAGTACACACCTTTAATCCCAACACTTGGAAGGCAGAGGGAGATTGACCTTTGTGACTTCAAGGTGTGGTAGCACACACCTTTAATCCCAGTGCCTAGAAGGCAGAGACAAACAGTTCTCTGTGAGTTCAAGGTGTCGTAGTGTACACCTTTAATCCCAATGCCTGGGAGGCAGAGACAGGCAGATCTCTGAGAGTTCAAGGACAGCCTGGTCTACAGAGTTACTTCAGGTCAAAGATACAGAGAACCTGTCTCAAAAAGCAAAGAGTTAAAAGTAAAAATAAACAAAATAGAGGTTAAAACAAAGCTGCACAAAGATGGAAAATACACAGAGAATTTTGATACTATATGCTATTATGCTCTCTTTAAATTATTTAAATGCTGAGGAAGGAGCAACAGATGCTAAAAGATATTTATTTATAAATGCTGCTGAACTAATCCAACATAGATTTTTTTTAACAGAACTTGCCTCAAGTTTATTTGTAAAAACAGCATAAGGTCCTGAACATCTGCAAATACTGTGTAGGTGTTCACACCAGTCCATTTGTCTTCACACTGGCAGACTGCGACCTTTTTTATTGGGCCTTCACAGGGGCCTGGGCACCTTTGGGAGCCTGAGCTGTAGCTGAGGCCTCTGCCTTGGCTTGAACCTTGGGCTTTGTTTTTTGGAGCCTACGACCCCTGGCCACATAGCTTCGAATCTGCTTCCCAAGCTTGGGGTGAGCAATTAAAGCCAGACGGGTGAGTTTGCGGGTGGGGCCCTTTGGCACCTTGGGCTTCACCACCTGGGGCTTCACCAGGGCCTTGATGGCCTCTGCACGTGCGCTCATGGCCTTTGCATTATTTGCCTGCATCTTCTTCAGGCCTTTCTTGTTGTGCTTCTTGGCAAAGCGCATGTTCCTCAGGAACTTGGGGTCAACCCCCTTGAGAGATTCGTATCTTTGTGACCGGGTTTTCTTGATGCCGTTTCTGTGCCATTTCCGGGACTGGTTGTGTGTGGTGTGGTTCTTGGACTTGGCCATGGCTGGACGGTAATCGGCGGCTCCCGAAGCGCCTACGACCGGAAGAGAAAGAGAGCCAACATAGATATTTTGATGCCTTGACTTTGAAATTTGGATCTAAGGACATGATGCTTTGGAAAGGAGTTTCTTATTTTGTTTTTATAGAGGATGAGACCCTGTTCATTTCTTCTATTTCGATTTGGTATGATGGACCACGCCCTCCTGAAGGGTTGGTGTGAACACCTTCAGAAAATTGCTTCGCTCAACTGCCAACTGAGATGAAACTAGCACACAGGTTATACCATGAAAGACCTAATTAACAATGCCCCCATTCATCAGGAAGCAGTTTGGAGAGAAAAAACTGCGCCCATGTTCCCAAATATGGTTTATAAAAGTTCTTTAACATTTAAAGGGGGATATGATATAGATATGAATAATTTGTATTAGTATAGATTTTGCTTTATTGATAGAGATTTAAGGTCAATTTTGTTATATGTATATGCATATTTCTGCTATTGATTAAGATACTGTGATTGTGTAGTTCATTTAAAAATGTAATGTATAATTAGAAATATAGATTGTTAATAGATAATCATAATAGTCAAGCTTGTAGTTATGTTAGTTAAGATTTTCTAGATTTGCATAGATATATTTTAGATAGGCATTCTTCATATTTTTCAAAGATTATAGAATATGGCATTTTAAATGTTTTAATAACTTAGGACTTTTCATGACAATGAGACACTCTGCTCCTGGCAGCACCAATCTACTTCAAGAAGAAGATGGGCATCGAAGAGGATCCTTATGGAGTTTGATAGCCATTTGGGCAAGAAACTGCTCTTGCCTGGATTATTGCATAAACTGGAAACAGAGAACCCGCAGAGAGAGGACTACTGAACTTGCCTAAAGGTGAGATGATCTTTCGGGGTTCCTGATTCATGAAGGAGTCTGCAAGACATTCTGCAGGATGCAACAGAACTGACTTTGAAATTTCCTGCTTTGTGGAAATGTCTGCTGGAAACTATGGGCCTGTAGGCCGAAGATGGATGCCCCAACAGTACAGAGAAAATTTGGGTGACTGTCCAGGCAGTGAGATGTCTCTGTCATTTCTAGAGTTTTAAAAGTTGCTTACTTTTTGTTTGCTTAGGTAATATTGTATCTTTCTGGAGTCTTTGATGGAGTTAAGAATAGTTAGTTATAGTTATAGTTTTCCTTAGTTATGATAAAGATTATTGTAATTTTTACTTGATAACCGTTTTGTTATATGTAATTTTGCTATGTTAAAGTTAAAGCCTTTTTTTGTTGTTGTTGTTTAAACCAAAAAAGGGGAAATGATGGAGGAAGGTCATTGGTTAAATAAAAAGAAACTGCTTGGCCCTCATTGGTTAGAAGATAGGTGGGAGGAGTAAACAGAACAGAACCCTGGGAGGAAGAGGGAGTGATCTCAGACTCCACAGCTCTCCTCTCGGGGGCAGAGGCCTCAGAGAGACGCCATGCTCCCAGCTCCCAGGCAGACGCACGCGATGAAGCTCCGACCCAGGATGGACATAGGCTAGAATCTTCCCGGTAAGCGCACCTAGGGGCGCTACACAGATGATTAGAAATGGGCTAAATTAATATGTGAGAATTAGCCTAGAAGAGGCTAGATAGAAATGGGCCAAGCAGTGATTAAATGAATACAGTTTGTGTGTTGTTATTTCGGGCATAAGCTAGCCAGGCAGCCGGGGTGCTGGGGATGCAGCCCCGCCGCTCCTATTACTACACCAAAGGGTACTCAAAGAAATAAAATCTGAAAGATGGATATGTTCCATTGTAGAATTTGGAAAACTAAAATATGTATACCACATCATTGATACCTATTCAGATTTTTAATGGGCATCTGCTTTGTGTTTGGAAAAGGCTGATTCGGTAATCACACATTTGCTAGAAGTTATGGCCATCATGGGTGTATCTGTACAAATAAAGACAGATGATTCTCCAGCATATGTCTCAAAGAAAATGAAACAGTTTTTTGCTTATTATAATATAAAGCATATTATAGGTATTCCACACAATCCTATAGGGCAGGCAGATATAGAAAGATCAAATCAAAGTCTAAAGAATATGTTAAATAAGCAGAAAGGAATGATAAATACTCCCAGAACTAGATTGCATAATGCTTTATTAACTTTGAGTTTTCTAAATGGTAATGAGAAAGAAACAACAGCTGTCGAGAAGCACTGGATAACATGTTGGGGAACAGGTTTTGATTTTGTTTTCATGGGAGAAGAAAAACTATGGATACTATCAAAATTGAGAAGGATTTTATTTGAACAAGAGATTTTTTTAGAAGAGATGATATTTCATCAAATAGCATTGCTGTTTAGTCTAAAGTAACCTATAAAACTAACAAATGCTATAAAACTAAAATGCTTTTAATTTGAGGAGCTATAACTTGCCAAAAGAGAGAGAATCTCCCCAAAATTAGGGTTGGGAAAGAGTTTTGTTTCCTTTTTCAGGAGAACAAAGACATCCAGCTAAGGAATCTGAAGACCACTGGACAGATGAGACATCTGAAGAAAAAGGACAAATCATCCAGAAAACAATGTCTCAGAAGAAGAGTAAATTGGCTTATTGGTATAGCACATTTCCAACAGGATAGACTTTTATAAATCTTCCCAAATGTTTGTTTCTGCTGTTCTCTACAGACATATGATACAAATGGTCTTTTTGTAGGTCTAGTTCAATCAAAGATTAAAGCTGGCTTGGAGTTGGAGTGTGGCTCTCCTTCCCTAAACCCAAGCACGCTTATTAAAGTGAAATCCCAATCTCTTATGTCAGAAGAGCCACCTAGTATGGGACAGAAGAAAAACAAAAGTGTGAGGACTATTTTATTGCTACTAATCTCCTAAACCTTTGGTTTTATATTGGCTCTTTAACAGCTTTTCTTAAGGTATAAGATTTATAAGATTAATACACATATATTTTAAACGTTTGTCATGATATTAATGATCATACTTTTGGGGGGAGGATGGGAGAGTAGAGAGGGAAGTTAATGGCTGTGGAAACAGGGTCTCTTAATAGGTAGGAGGCATGTGCCTGCAGTTATAGCACTGGGGAGGTGGGGCAGAACAATTAGGAGTTAAAGGCCAGCCTTCAATATTCTATAAGTTTGAGGTCAGTCCCTCAAGTCCTGCAATCCTGGAATGTTGTAAGCTTGCTTATGACAGGGTACTTACTTGGACAATATTCTCAATGCTGTAACCTTTCTCTCACTTTATATCTCTCTTTAATGTTTTTTTCTTATGCTTCCCTTTTGCTGTTAAGAGATGGCTACTTTTTATTTTATCCTTTTCTTCTACGGAGAAGAATTCTCTTTCTAGAAAAATAAGAAATCTCCTTTAAAGAGCTGTGGTTGTAAAATAGTCAAAACATTTTTGCGTTGTCTAATCCCAATCTTAATGCTACACCTCTTGGCTTTTTATTGAGGCAGCCTTGACTGTCCTGGAACTTACAGAGATCTGCGTGCTTCTGACTCCTGAGTGTTAGGATCAAAGGCCTAAACCACCATGCCCAGTTTACTTCTGCTTTCTTCGGAGATTTTTCATGCTTTGTCTTTAGTGCCATCCGTCAGAGCCCTTCCCTTTGTTTTCAGGAGGGAGGCAGTCTGCATTCTCGCTGCTGCTTCTCTCCCCTTTCCTGGAATGCCGGCATCAGGGACGTTTCCATCCTTTCCTTTTCTTTGACAGTTGCTTTTGGAGTTCAGGAGTTTCTTGCAGATGGATGCTCTTCTCTGTCCTGCTCTGTCCCACAAACATTTCCAAATAATCACTCAGAGGCTTAAAATTACTTATAAACGTTCGGCTGCTAGCTCAGGCTTTTGCTAACTAGCTCTTAACACATAAACTAACCAATTTCTACTAATCTATGTGCCGCCATGTGACCACGGCATTATCTCATTTTCTTTATGTCTTGCTTCCTCAGTGGCTGCCATCGCCCAGACTCTACCCTTCTTCTCCTGTGTCTCAGCTTAGATTTCCCACCTGACTCTACCCTGCCTTGCCCAAGGCCAAAGCAGCTTTATTTATCAGCCAATGGAACAACACATATTCACAGTGTACAGAGAGATACCCCACAGCAGTTTCTTGAGTCCTAGGAGCAGTCGTGAACTTTTAGTTTTTGTAGGTGTCTATGTTGCTCATGTCCATATTTAACTCTTTCACCTGGACGTTGATTTTTTTTTCTTCATCCTAATTTTTTTTTCTGTTCTTCTGTAATAATGTTAGCATTTGTTACAGTTTCACTGAACTAAGAAATTTAATACTTCAATATTAAAAAAATACTCACCAGCTACTCTTGAAATAAGTTTATATTTCACTGCTAGGCTGGTTTTTCTCTTTTTCTTTTCGGCTTTTCAAGATTGGCTTTTTCTGTGCTAGCTGTATTGGAACTTTCTCTGTAGACCAGGCTGGCCTCAAACTCAGAGATCCACCTGCCTCTGCCTCTTAGTGTTTGGGACTAAAGGTAGGTACCACCACACTTGCCCTGCTAGACTTTCTTAATGCCTCTTCTGGAGAAGTGTTAAGAAACTGAAATGAAAAAAAATTATTTAAAAACAAAAAAGGAAAAGAAGCTAAAATGAGAATAAAAAATATTTTTAAAAATTCATTTTTATTAGATGTATTTTGTGGTGGTATTTTGTTTGTGTTCTAACAAATAAAGCTTGCCTGAAGATCAGAGAGCAGAGCTTACCACTACTTAACCATAGAGGTCTGGAGATCTGTGCAGACAGACAGGAAGTGATATGGCTAGGCAAAGAGAGGAATATAAGGCAGGAGACAGGAGTGCAGCTTTTTTCGGCTGAGGAGTCATGAAGGTAAGAGTTGGCTGTAGCTTGCTCCTTTGTCTCTCTCATCTTTCAGTGTTTACTCTGATATCTGGCTCTGGGTTTTTATTATTAAGACCAATTAGAACTCATAAAACAGTATTTATTTTATGTGCATGAGTATAGTGATGCACCGTATGTATGCAGAGCCAACAGATGTCAGAAGAGGGTGCTGGCTTCCCTGGAACTGGAGTTATGGGTGGTTTTGAGCCACTATGTGAATGCTGGGAACTGAACCTGGGTACTGAACCTGGGTACTCTTTATGGCTGAGCCATTGCTCCAGTCCCAGTTGTAAAATATTTAACTCTTGCTAGGTGAAAGCTTGTTTATGTCAGGACACAACCTCCCTCAGTAGTATATACTGCCATTGCTCCAGTCCCAGTTGTAAAATATTTAACTCTTGCTAGGTGAAAGCTTGTTTATGTCAGGACACAACCTCCCTCAGTAGTATATACTGCTTTTGCTCCAAATGCCACAAAAGGAAATCACTTAGGATCTCCAATAGACTTGTAATGTGGTATACATATCTAGACCACACTGCCACATTCCCAATATTTTTTTTCTTTTTGTTTTTTTGAGACAGGGTTTCTCTGTGTAGCTCTGGGTGTCCTGGAATCTTCTCTGTAGACCAGCCTGGACTCTAACTCAGTCACCACCTCTGCTTCCAGAGTGTTGGGATTAAAGACCTGCACCACCACCCCTGACTCAAATACTCTTTCAATCCATCTGTAAGTAACATTTTTGGGAAGTAACTGCTGTGGTAAACCAGAGGCAGTATTAACACACAATAACTATATAGCCTAAACATTTTGAAATTTATCTTGAAATAGGCCTTCCCTATTTCCTCAAGGGCGCACAATGTTTATGTGAGCTCACTTTAGTTACTCTGGTCCCTATATTCTTGCCTAGGGTATCCTGTATGATAGGAAAGCACTTACCACTATACTATTTCCCCAGCCCTCTGGGTAGCCTTGAATTTAGAATCCTTCTGCCTCAGTCGCCTGAGTATCTGATATTACAGGCCCTTGACACTAGACTTGGCTTCCTTCTTAGAGTCTCTGGATTCTGGGTTTCTCTGCCTGTGTCTTTGTAGTCACCTTCATTCACTTTCATCCTCTTACTACCAGGTCCCATCATAGACCCTTCGTTCTCCAGGAACCCAAAACGTCTGGCTTACGCGCATTGATGCAAACATGGGCTCCAAATTCTACAATCTCTCTGACCTTGGGCAGGGTAATTATCAATGTGTAATCAATCACTCCTTAGTTACTGCAGCTGTAAGTCAGGAGTGATTGATTATAAGTGACAATGGCAGTTGGTTGGTTATTGCATTATTGTAATGTAGTTGGTTATTTTTTTACTCTTTACTCTTTGGGGTGGTTGCCACCCAGATCCCAAATAAATACACACAGAGGCTTATTATTTCTTACGAATGCCCAGCCTTAGCTTGGCTTGTTTCTTGACCAGCTTCCCTTAATTTAAATTATCCCATTAACCTTTCGTCTCTGAACTTTTATTTTACTCTATTTCTGTATGTCTTTCTTTACTTCTTTCTCTGTGGCTTGCCATGTACCTAGGTGGCTGGCCCCTGAAGTCTTCCTCTCCTCCTCTTTCTCATTCCTTGATCTTCTCTTCCCAGATTTATTCTTCGTATTTATTCTCTCTGCCCGAGTTCCTTAAGTGGAACTGTAGACTTGGCCTCCATGTTAGACATAAAAGAAAACACTATAGCTGACCAAAAGAACACTGGACTGTAGCTGGTCTGGACAACACTGTGTTTGGAAACCACTTTCTGCAGTGTGGTTATTTTCATGTTTACTTTATTTAGTTTTGTAGTAAGGGCAGTCTAACATAGGGCTTTGGGCAAGCACGCAAGCTTTCTGTCTCTGAAGTATTTTTCCAACCTAAGGGGTCCTTTACACTGTCAATCTATCACACTGCATAGTATTTCATGTTCAGCTCAAAAAAGCAAGCAAGCAAAGAAACAAAACCCCACTAGTCACTCATTAGACCATTCTTTACAGGCAGGCAGGGGAAGAACCTTCATGAAATCCAATTCTCTGCTTATAGAATTCTATGAACCTTATTAAGGAAGGGAGATTAGGCTTTTACAGAATCTAACATAATCTTAAAATATACCTTAGAATATAAAAAGTAGGAAAAGAAACAGAAAATAAAACATGGATTGTCTTAATTTTTCAGGGTTCGGTGTCTTTTTCAGCTATTCTACGAAAAAATCTAAAGACATCAAGTTCAGAATGATTTTTTTCAATTACCTATAATCAGTTGTCAGGTGTTAAATACTTATGTTTTGTTACTAATTATCATTTAAAAAAAGAAAGAAAGAAAAAGTAAGGCCGTGTTATGTATCAGAAACCTGACCTTTCACTTTCAAAGTCCGAAATACTAGAATTGCAGGCGTGCGTCGTCACTCTCCACGTGTTTAAAGTTCATAAATTATCATTACTTCTCAGTGTGTAGTGAAAAGGAACAAGCTTCAGCTAGTCTAGACCGACTATGCATCTCTAGTCCCATGATCTCAGAAAAAAATTCTGTCCTGTCCTCAGGAATTACTCGAAAGCTTTTCCTGAATTGCTTCATTTCACATCTCCAACTTCCAATGCGCGTTCAGTTTCTCAGAAGAGTTTAAAAGGCTGGATTGTGCTCCACTTCATAGGATGTGATTGACCACAAGTCAATCAACAAGAATATTCGGTGGGATTAATAAAGGTCCAAAGGAAAAGGAAGAAAAAGGCCCCGCTGGGATTTGAACCCAGGATCTCCTGTTTACTAGACAGGCGCTTTAACCGGCTAAGCCACGGAGCCAGAGCTGAGAAGTCATGTAGTTATGTATTATTTGAATAGAATGTCATACATTAGTAAGGTTCAACAACCCTGGAAATTGGCTTGGAAATGAAAAAGATCAGAAACACCAGTCACAACCAAAAAAGAACTTTCCCTTAAATGATTTCTCTAAAATCTGGACTAAAGCAACGACCTCCCGTTGACAAAGGCTGAAGTCAAAGGAAATCTCGTTTCAAACATCGCTGCCTCGGAACCGCATATGAGGGTGTGTGGTTGCGGGTGTGAGTCGCATCTGTAGGCGCTGCAGAAGCACAGGGAAGAAAACCCGTTAGGAGACTCGGTTTATCTGGTTTAAGGGAAAGCAAAAACAAAGGATCCTAAGCGTTTCTTTGGATGATACAGGACTCCTTGAGGCCAAATCTGGAACAAACAAATCAGTACTATCACTTATTTTGATTCCCAAACATCAAGGAAAAAAAAAAAAAAAGATGCTGTTTGTGATCTTTGTAGGTAAGAAAGAAGAAAACACTCTCAGCCGTGGCCGGTTAGCTCAGTTGGTTAGAGCGTGGTGCTAATAACGCCAAGGTCGCGGGTTCGATCCCCGTACGGGCCAGCATAAGCTGTAGATTTTGTACTACTGCATTTGGTTCAGAAATCTTCCTGCACTTCTTTCTAATAGTTTGTCTGAAACTTGTCTTGGAGACATCACGTGTGTTTTCACCACACCAATTTTGTGCTTTTGATCAGTGGCCCTTGGGTATCCTAGCAACTGGTAAACCTGCTCCCTGAGGTCCTTCATTAGCTGCAATTTCCTCCTGATGTATTTAAGCTTCTAAGTCCTTCACAGCCCTAATTATGGGCACTTGGCCTTTCCTCACTTCCATTGGACCTCGACCTTGCTAGGTCTGTTCTTCGTGGTTCTAAAACTCTATCCTCCTTAACAGCTCCAAATATTGAGGTCCCGGTGGCCAGGTGGCCCTAGTCTGTAAGAAAGTTGGCTGAGTATGAAGAATTGAAGTGAGCCAGAAAACAGAATTCCTCTATGAGTTTTTCTTTTAGTTCCAGATCTGACTTTTCTCAACCATGATGGGAACAAACCCTTTCCTCCCCCAAGTTGCTTTTAGTCATGGTGTTTTATCATAGGAAAAAATACCCAAATATTTGAGTCTGAGAGGATAAATTTCCCTGGGATGATGGATTATCAGATAGGCCTGAACCAGCTCCAGACACTGGGTAACCTCATTAGAAGACACACTCCTATGATGACAGGCATGAGATACTTGGAAAAATGCATTCGTTGTAGCAACATAGGCTGTATTGAAGATATTTGTCTGCTGAATGAGTTAAGGACGCTGGATGATACAGAAACTTTGACATGGAGCAGTCTGGGAAAACTTTACCTAGGTAGGATTTTGGAAACATGGTATCAACTTTCTAGAAAAATAGCTAGGCTTTGGGGAGGGACAGACAAATTAGAATGGCTGATGGAGACCAGGAAGAGGAACATCTTTGGAGATATTCTAAGGATTACCTTTTGAGTCAATCCAGAGATGTTAGGGGACTTCCCAGCAGGGAGGTACCTGATACAGATATTGGAAGAAGGGCTAGTAATTTGGAGTCTGGGAGCTCAACAAAGACAATAACATAAACCAGGCATGGTGGCTCAGGCCTGTGATGTAAGCTTTTGAGATGCTGAGATAGGAGGACCACTGTGAGCTTATGGACAGCCTGGGCTACAAGTTCAGTTGGTAGAAGACTCGCAAGAAGCTCCATCCCTAGCACCACATAGAACCCAGCCCTGGAGCGAATGCCTGCAATCCCAGCACAAGGTCGGTGAAGGCAGAGAGTTAGAAAGTCAGGCTGCCTGACCTACCGGAGGCCTTGTCTCAAACAGAAAACTGAAAAGCAGAAACAAAAGACACGGTCAACTTTTTTTTTTTTTTTTACCAGGGGTGACCATCTTCAGAGGACTTCTGATTCACCACCAAACATACAGACTCCAAATGAATACACTGTGGGCTATGGGTTAGTAGGAGCCTATCCCAAGTAAGGAGCTCTTGAGTTCTGCCCTGGAACTGTTATGTTAGAATAGGACAAAATTTCTTTCTTCCCCCGAATTTCTTCTTGGTTTAGGATGCAGCTCAGCTGGCAGATTATCCTATGTGTGTGTGTGTGTGTGTGTGTGTGTGTTTTCTTTTTTTTTTTTTAATTGGTTTTTCGAGACAGGGTTTCTCTAGCTATTTATTTATTTATTTATTTTTTATTTTAGAGCTTGTCCTGGAACTAGCCCTTGTAGATCAGCCTCAGATTCACAGAGATCCGCCTGCGTGTGCTCTTGATTAGCTTTCCTGAGGCCAGTCACATAATACCCGGTACAGAGGGTTGAGGGCGAGCCAAATGTGCTGCTGCATGCCCGGAATTCCAACACAGGAGAGGCCAAGGCAGGAGGATTGCTGAGAGTTAGAGGCCAGCCTGGAGTATCTAACAAGACCCTGACTTAAAACTAAACAAAACTAAGCACCACCATCCCGAACCAAAACAAGTGGAAAGCGTGGTAAGCAAAACTGAGGAGATAAAAGAAGGGGCAAACGCTGCACTGTGGAACCACGGGAATGGATTTCGAGTGCAAAACTAATTGAAAACATGAACAAAATTCCATTGCTTTCTTGCCTTGTGTTAGGAAAATATATATCTTCCTCCTCCGTCTAGATTTTTCCCCCTTTGTGGAGGGGGTAGCAGGGTTTTGCTGTGTAGCCTTGACGTCCTGCCTCAGTGTCCCCAATGCTGCTGGCATGAGCCACCACTGGCTTTTCTTCTTTACAATATCTGTTTTACTTCTGTATGTCTGTGTCCCTCGGTGTCCGTATGTGAACCATGTGCTGCAAGAGCTCAAATGGTCAAAAGAGGGCATCATGTCCCCAGAGACTGTAGTGACAAACAGTGTGTGTCACCATGTGGGGTCTGGGAATTAAATGTGGGACCAAGAGCATCAGTAAGCATCTCTCCAGCCCTCTTCTTATTTTTAAATCTTGTGTTTTTTTTTTTTCTTCAGCAAACTCTTGTATGTTAGTATTATATGTCTTCTTAGCAGGACAATGAGCTAGATATCCACATAGTTGGCCAAACATCACCATGGCTTTTCCTCCTTAGACAAATTTAACATTTACGCAGGGCAAAGGAGATGATCCTTCTGAATGGAAGTGGGTTTCATCCAATTAATTGCAGAGTCGAATAGAACAGAAGCAGTAACCCCCTCTCCCCATCTTCCCAACACATACAGAAGAGGCCCTGCCTTCCACGACGGACAGCTTTTGGGCTGAGACATTGTCTGGTTGGTATTAAACTAGAATTGAAATGTTGTCAGCTCTTGCTAGGAATTGAGCTGTTAGTCTGTAAATTGCAAATATGCCATTGACTCCAATGGGCTAATTGTAAGTTTTGTGAGTTGTCTATCTTTTTTTTTTTTTGCTACTGATTGGCCTAGTAGCTTAGACTTTTTATTAATTCATATAACTTATATTAGCCCATTATTCTTGTCTATGTTAGCCATGTGGCTCGGTACCTTATTTAGCGAGGCAGTCACCTCTTGCTTCTTCTGTGGGCTGGGTCACAACTGCCGTAAGTTATCTAGCTTATATCGATATGCACGTTTTTACTTCGTATTGGTTTTGTTTCTCACTAATCAGATGACAAAGATCAGTTCATTAGGGTGAAGCTGTAGGGGTGTGGATAGCTTTATAATTTCTAGAGGAGGATGAGCCTAATTTAAATTTTCATTTTTCTTTCTTGAATGAGTTTCTCTTTGAAAAGACAATCCAGGCTGGGCCGTGGTGGCACAGGCCTTTAATCCCAGAGGCTGGTAGATCTCTTTGAGTTCAAGGTCATTCTGGTGTACAGGATAAAACAAATAAACAAAACCCCAAAGAAACTCCGTCTGTGGAGACCCTCCCTCTTTAGCAGAAAGTCTGGTAGAGCAAGGAATCATGTTTCC
This sequence comes from Microtus pennsylvanicus, assembly GCF_037038515.1. NCBI lineage: Eukaryota > Metazoa > Chordata > Mammalia > Rodentia > Cricetidae > Microtus > Microtus pennsylvanicus. The sequence goes on from NC_134582.1 coordinate 106,737,323, forward strand.
CACTAGCGCTGCGTGTCTGCTACTCAGACGTGCGCTGGAAATGGGCCTTCAGCACACGGATAGCTGGTGTTGCATTGTATGTTAGGATGAGGATAAGATCTACAACCAAATGTGTACTATACTCAATAATATAAGTTGTGTTTTTTATGACACATAGAAAATGTGTATTTATATTAATATAGAATAAAATGATCGATCAACTTCCAGGTAGTGAGAGGAAGTGTTGGGACCTGTCAGAAGCAGAGGAACCAGGACAGAAAGGTCTAGATGGTTGGAGGTCCTAGAGGTGCTCAGCCCACTCTGTACGGTCCTTAGCCACCTACCCTGTGCAACCCAAATGCTGACCACAATGTTTCCATCTTTGCATTCTGTTGTCTGTTTCGATAAACAAAACACTCATTAGTTTTCTGTTGTGGTGTCAGCCGAGGAGACACAGTCTCACAAATCCGACAAGGAAGTCGCACACACTTTAATTGCTCTGAGTTCTGGTCCACATGTAATTTCTAGGCCACCAGAACTGCAGAATGAAACCCTGTCAAAGGAAAGAAGAAAGATTTAAGTTCAAAGATAAGCGAGGCTGTGTTCCCATCTGCCTGGCAGCTAGTGCAGCAATATTATGGATGAGTGAGAGGAGGCGTTTGCAAAATGCAAAAAAAAAAAGACACTCTTCAAATGAAAACAAATAGCCCCACTGTGCTTTGACTGCTGCCTGCGTGCTATTGTACACTTTCACACACATACACATACAAACACACGCATGCACACATTCACTAAATAGGATTTTTAAAAGTTTATTACAGGGTTCACCTCTTTTCCCCCACCCTTTTAATTTCTTATCTAAGAGACAATCTGAGACGTTTTAGTTTTCTCTTTGCCGTCTATCTTTTGTTTGTTTGGGTTGCTTGGTTCTGTGTTTCTTCACTAATCATTTTTCATTCTCTAGGTGGGAGGTCTCCGGCATAAATGCTGATAATTTCTTGTGAGCCAAAGGCAAATTCACCTCCGCCCTCTGTACTATACCCCAGTCGCTCTCGAGGGTTACTAGCTAGTCCTGATCATTACCGCTTCTAAGTGTCTCAGCCATGAAAACTGATGGCCAAGCTGTTTCATTAGGCACAAATCTCAGTTACCTCTGGTGGTAAGAATTTGTCTAAAACCTAAAACCTGCAGAGAAAGGAAAATGTGGTATTGGCACACAAACCCCGGTTCTTCCATTTACCAGAAAGGTACTTTAACCAGCTATAACATAGGCTCCACAAGCTATGGTCTACGATAATACAGTATATTATAAAATTCTGTTGTGCTCGTGTCATGAGACCCCCCAAACAAGACCACCACAGAGCCGTTATCTGATGCAAACACAAAGGGGTTTATTGATTGCAGGTCTGGGCTTAGTCCACTGTCCAGCAATGAGTGGAGGAGAGCCGCCCTAAGCATTTACAGGTTAGGGTTTATATAGGGAAAACCACAAATGGGGCACAGCCTTCCTTGTCAGAGGGTCTTGCGGTAGCTGACGTTTGATTGAACGGGAAGTACAGAATTGAAGATTCAAGTAGTTAAAAATACATCAAGCGTGGTTAAGGCGTGTGGTTAGTAGCTGTCATTAATCATGTGACATTACCCTCATTAGTCATACCCAGGGTGAAGTTCAACTCGTTTTGGGAACTTGGGGTTATGGAGAAGGCATGAGAGGGGTGGTCTTAGTTTGGTTCAAATTTGACCCTCATAATTCCTTGTCCAAACTCAGACTTTATTTTTTCAGTTACTGAAACATGAGGGGATCGCCCTTATGTTATCCGTTTCATCTCTGCCCATCGGACCCTACAGTTTTCTCAGTGTCACATGGGAAATGCTCTCAGCCTCCTTTACTGGGACTTGGTACTAGGGTGACGTGATCCAAACAACATCAACAGATGAGATTTCTTGAGTTCAGTTCCTTGGGTAAGGAATCTTCAAAGAACATCCTTCCAAATTTGAATTTCCGGCTATTTAAGATGAAAGCGACTGCCCCCCCAACACAAAGCAAATGCATCACGAAAACAAACAAACAAACAAGCCAGCAAACAACGACCGACACCGTCGTCATAGTGACACACCTACAATCCTAGCATCTGGAGGCAGTAAAACCTCAAATTTTAGACCACCCAACATACGCCTTGCCTAGCTTGCTCAAGCCCTGGGTTTGATTAAGGCCTGCTGGCGCATTCTTGTGCCAGCATTATTAGAGTGGCAAAGGTAGGGAGATCTCTGTGACTCTGAGGTCAACCTTGGTGTACAATCCCGTAACCCCAAGCCTGTGGGGCAGGAGGTTTCCTGACTCTTCCCCGCCACCAGTGACTTTTCTTTGGAAATTAAGGAAAAATAAAGATTTTTCTAGAATGTTAGAGGTGATCATGAAGAGCGATTTCTTTTTTTTTATTATTAAAATTTTTATTAAAAATTTCCACCTCCTCGCCTCCTCCTATTTCCCTCCCCTTCCCCTAACCCTTCCCCTAACCCTGAAGAGCGATTTCTTAAGGCACAGTAAAAAAATTCGCCGTCAGTCATCCTGTTCCAACAAAAGTCTACATTAAAAACAATTAAACACAGGTGTATCGATTTTAGTAGAGAAATATGTTTAGCTGAAAACTACCTTGGCACTGGGATGGCCGAGTGGTTAAGGCGTTGGACTTAAGATCCAATGGGCGAATGCCTGCGTGGGTTCGAACCCCACTCCCAGTAGGGCTAGGTGTAGTTATTATGCGTTCGTGTGCCCTCTAGTAATTTTGAAGCACACCTAACCCATAAATAAGAGTGTTATTTATTTTGTGTTTATTTACTTATTTTGCAACAAGCCCTCCCCCGTAGCTCGGGCTGGTCTCGCTTCTGGTTCAGCTCTCAAGCATCCGACATAGCGGCTCCATCTTCACGTTTTGCCACAGGCAGTCGCCTGTGCGTGATTTTCAACCACAGTCCTCCCACAGGTTTCCAAAGCGAGGGATACCTAGCCGCCATTATTGGCTTGCCTGAGTTTTTAACATTCTAAGAGGACTAGCTGAACCTTTGTACTTTTGTTCTTACAGAAATAAGCTCTGGTTCTCCGCAGTTTGCAGACCCAGAATTCCCTAAACGAAGAAAATGCTGGGTCTCCCTGATGGGCTCTTGCTAAAATATCTAATGACAGCTTTACTGTTAGCCTTTCTCCCATCCTTCCTCAGAGGGACCTATATCCCTTTAACTAGGGTAACTGTTTATAGTGGAAGAAACAATCGTGCTTTCTAGGGGCTGTTGGATACTGGTTCTGAATCGGCGCTTGTTGCGGTGGGCAAAGATGAAGCATGTGGCTGGTCTTCAGTTAACGCAGGCATTTAGAGAGGCCAGTTGCGTTGTCTGAAGTCCGCCTTTCAGCATATCTCCCAGCATTTGACCAGCTTTGCTCTGAGAAGCTGAGGTGTAGATGCCTATCTAGCGACAAGGGCTTGAACAGATTCTGAATTTCCCTGATTTAGGGACGGCCTGGCCTCCCAGGTCACTGAGGCAAGCTCCCAGCATTTTGCCACCTCTAGTGGATAACGCGCTCCTCAGCAAACAAATGAAACTGAGATCAGCTGGGTTCCGTTTTGGTTTTTCCTTCAAGGCAACTGCTAAGCCCTGTTGGAGACAAAGGAAAAGATCTTTAAGAAAAGACGGGTGGGATTCAGACTCATGGGAAAAGCTCTGAACCCTTCTTTGGACGTAACCAGCCAGAGGGAACACACTAATTCAGTTCAAAGCCAGTAAGTATCCTTGATGCTGCGGGGTAGGTGATCAAAAGTGTACCACCGTTGGATCTGGCGTCTGGGACCTCAGCAGCCTCCCTGGGGTCCTCAGAGTTTGAACTGCTGCTGTCTCCAGGACCACCCTCAAACTCCTGCTGAGAGCAAGCACACAGGGAAACTTACTGACCAGAAGGGGAAGAGCTAGTTCAGAGGCCCTGTCCTGTACCTCGAAGAAGGAAACAGGTGTCCTCCGCCCTTGCTGACTGGGTGCATGGCTAAAAACCTCAAACACCCCCACAAACTTCATTTTAATCATAGATGGTTAGTGTCTTCCAGAGGTTTGGCTCCTGCCAGGGTAGAGCCTTCTACAGCGAAAAGTGGACTTCCAGGAAGGTGCCCAAGAATGGGAGTGGGGGCGAGGGGGCGGGGGATGGGTTGTGGGGGCTGAGAGGAGCCTTTCTTCCCACAGGTGAGTCTTGAAACAAAACTAGGAAAGTATGGAGCCTCAGTTCCACCTTTGACACAGTCGTGGTTGGAATTCACCTCCAGGGAGACCTTCCTATCTGTGGAGATCTTCCAACATGTGTTCTGTGAGTGGACCTGCACTTGCGGAGAGGCGAAGGCAAGGGGCAAAGGAAACTGGGAAGAAAGAAGCAGAATGACTTCCAACCAACCAGACATCAGCAATCTTAGGGTGATCAAAGCAGACAGGCAAAATCATATACATCCAGAGGTGGTCTTAGCCTCCTGCTGCGAGCCACTCAGGGAAAGACGAGCTAAGAGACAAGAATTAGACTTTGATATAAGTATAATTGGGGAGTGGTTGCCAAAAGATTCAGGGTCTCTATAAGAGGTGATTAAAATATTCTAGAATCAAATTGTGTCCCTAAGCACAACTTTCAAAAAAAACCCCCCACTAAATTATGTTTTTAAAGGCAAATTTTATAGTATGTGGATTATATCTAAAAATACAAAATATCAATACTACATCCCATCTGTTCCCCCTTCTCACACTGCCTCAAAGTCCCAAGCCCAGATAAAGGGAAACTGGTACAGATCCCACTGAGAAAGACTGGGAGGCCAGAGTTAATATTTGGGGAATGGAAGGAGTTCTCGATGAGAACGACGATTAAAACAAACTCGGGGAAAGACCTGTAAGCTGGGTCCAGTCTTTGACATTGTATCAGGATGCTGCAGTCTACAGGGTTCCCACTACGGAACCACGCAGTCCTGCAATAGGCTCATAAAAAACAAAGAGATCTCATTAAGTTTTAAATAAGACTTTGGGTTGTGGCACATTCATGGCGATCTTCAGCTGCAGGGAGGGAGGGGGCCTCAGGGAGTGGGCGTGGCTTGTTTCTGAAAGTGACGAACAATCGTCACCACGGAGCTCTCCCTAACTGAAATCCGGGAGACAGCCCTAGAAACCTGCAGCGGTGGCTGGACACAGTGGCCTGCCCACCAACTGCTGATCCGTCTGCGCCTTACAGTGTAGAGTCTGGGAGGAGAGCGCGTATTTTTCTCAGAGTGTGTTGCTTTCTCATTAGATAGTTATCAATACTCAGATACTGTTCTCTAGTCCCAGGGGAAATAATGTGAACATTCTTTCTAAAACAGGGGGGAAATAGGCATTTCTTTAAAGTGCACATGAGTATTCTTTTCCAGGAACAAGGAGACACCGGGAATGTGCCCTTCCTCACTCAGCACCAAGGCAAGGTTTCCAGCAATCGAGGAGGCTCCCTGCAGTGTTTATCTCTGACTGTGGGCCTGCTTGGACGTGTGAGCTCGCATTTCTATGAACAGATAAAACTAACGCTGCTTGTGAAAGTGTGTGGTGGGCGAGTGTAGGGGGTAAGTAAGTTTCCAGAAATAACAGTACTCAATAATGAAAACCTAAATGATCCCACCAAGACATGAACTCAGATCTCTGGATCCAAAGCTCGACCACTAACCATTACACCCCGGGGCCAGCAGCTTCCTTGTCCTACTGAGAGATTTTCCTGGGGAAACAACTCATCCCTGAGTTACCTCTGACTGCAGAGGTTAAGTGTCATTTTCAATGAAGCTCTACTGCCCTCTCGAGGCAGGTGTTGACAATACATCCCTGAGATACCGCGGACTGCAGATGTTAAAGGTCATTTTCAATGAAGCTCTACTGCCCTCTGGAGGCAGGTGTTTTGTGTCTTGGGAGCATAAAATCGACATTTTATGCAAGAAGGTCAAAGAGGCTGAAGTTCTGCAGTGTCAAGGACAATTCTGCTACGCAGAATGATCCCGAGGCCCTTCCATCATTGGTGGACGTTTTGTCAAGTGTTGTGGGGAATCCTGTTCGACAGTGAAATCCTTGGTCGCCTGTGCCTTCCACTGAAGCATCCTCTCATGCAGGGCAGGACACATGACATTTTATTCTGACATGAAGCTTCACACCTGCAAACTGGATGTCTTGGGAACTCATTTTTCCAAATGTGAGCTATCAGATGGCAGATGTGACTCTCTGTAGGAGGTCTTTGTAGCGGTGGGTTGTCCTTCTGAGCATCGGAGTACACTGTCCACACCAGTCGCCAGATGTGCGTGGGCAAATCTCAAGCCTCTTTCTGCAAATCTCCCAGATTCCAGCTGTGTTCTGTCCTAATCACTGACCCCAGAATCCGGGATTATGATACAAAGTTGTCCGGAATTATGATACAAGAAAATCCAGGGTTATGATACATGCTAATCTCAGATTATGATACAAGATAATCCAGGATTATGATACATGCTGGATTTAAATCATCAAGTTTTGGATTGACATGTAATAGTAACCAGAAGAAAGCCCCACACAGTAATTATATCTAAATATTCACTCTGTGTTGCCAGATAGCACTGATCCACCACCCTCTCACTCCTGCCCGTCCCCTTCGTGGATCATTGAACTTCAGAAGCTATAGACTCCTGATGGGATTATTTAATAATTTGTTACATAGCTCCCCAGTTGAAGCCTGTTTCAATATTGTGGACCCTGGGTCTGCAAGAGTGGAATGAAGGTTTTTTTTTAATTAAGCATAGGATTATGATTTGGCCTAAGAAAATATCTCAATATACACCCTGTAGTATTCTTTTTGTGTGTTTGTTTTAAAATGGCCAAACCGTTACTTCCTGCCCCTCCTCACTGGTGGTCCTTGAGTCCTAGTTATGTGTGCAAGAGAGATGTCCTTTCTGGGGCTGAGCACTTCCCTGGCATGTAGTCTTCGTGTTTTGACAAGTCGTTGAGTTTCTGTGTTAACCCCATCCACCGCACAAAGAAACTTCTCTGATGAGGTCTGAGAGCTGCACTAATCTAGGAAGTTAGAATTTAGAGGGCATCTTAACCCTGTGTTATTACCGAATAATATTGTTAAAATTAATAATTTTAGGTTCTCTCCTGGGGCCGCTGAGCTCCCTAATGATGGGTTCTTGGCCCGATTTAAGGGACGAGGCATGTGATGTTTTTCTTCTTGTGGAGCCAGCCTTAAATCCAATCAGAAAATGGTTGGTTTTCCCCCATGATATTTGTGACAAGATACAAGTCAGGTGTGTTACCATGAAGTTGCGGTGGGCAATCAAAAGCAATAACTGCAATTTTTAAATTTAATTAATTAATTATTTTGTGGATGAACAGTCTCTGGTACACCTCTGACTGACAACTCAAGTAGATGTACCCCATGTATGGCTTGGGTTTTTATTTTCAGACACCTATGGCTTCTGGGAGGGGTGTCACCCCTCGGTAGGGTAGTTCCAATTTAGTTCTTTTCCTGAAATGTTTAGTTCACCGTAATCTCTACTATCTACTTATTTTCCTGTTGTAGAAGTTGTCTATTTGAATCATAAAGCTTCCTGAAAACAGGGTCGCTCTCTACCCCGACACTGCAGCTAAAGCAACACGTTCCATTTGATTTGTCCACGACCGCATAGTGGTCAAAGTGACTTTTGTCTGTGTACCTGGGCGACTCCCTCTGTGGCCTTGAATCTTCAGGAATTTGTCCTTTGTCACCAAGGGTCTGAAAGTTGTAACTTCTGCCTCATTTCGGGTTAGAGTCATCTGCTTAGCCACACCTGCAGGTTTCCTTGTCTCTTCTTTTCTGCGCCAGTTTCTACACACCTGAAATTTTAAGGCCATAATTTCTTCCATACAAACACCGAGATGCCAGGTCAATACACTTGAGACTCTGAACTGGGCTAAAATTTCCAAGTTCTGTTGAGTGAATTTTAGGGAATACTATAGAGGAATTCAATGTTGTATATCCTCAAATGTATTTTTGTTTTTAAATTTAAATTTTTTTCCTATTTCCTCCTTCAGATATGAAGGGCAAAGAGTTAGAATTTGGTTATAGTATTTGTGAAAATAAAATACACATTATTTCAACTCTCTCTAGGCTCTTTGATGGTTTTCAGATTTTAAAAAAAATCATGATTCCAAATGTAAAATGACATAAAGTAGAAATTCTAACAAGTTTAACTAGATACATGTGCATGCGTGTAGTCAACACACTTAAAATCCCAAGTTTTTTTTTCATTTTTGTTTTTTAAGATGGGCTCATATTTTATTTAGCAACTTATTTTCATTTTGTTCGCATTGGTGTTTTGCTCACATGTAGGTCTGTGTAAGGGCATCATATTTTGGAGTTACAGACAGTTGCTAACTGCCATGTAGGTGCTGGGAATTGAATGTGGGTCCTCTGGAAGAACAGTCAGTGGTCTTAACCATTGACCCACCTCTCCACCTCCCAAACTTCAGATTTTTTTTTATAAAGAAACAGAATCTACAGTGTATTCAGGTATTCACTATGGCTGAGTCAAGTTATACTCATATTACAGAATTATGACAATGTTCCTTAGTAATCAGTCTTTTCCACTAGAATTTCTTTTAGGTTTTAGAATTTTCCTTATATTCCTCAGATACAACATCCTAATAAAGCCACCTTGGTACACATGATTATTGGATTTTCCATTTTATTTTGTGTGTATCTGAGTGAATGTGTGCCATAGGTCAGAAGAAGTGGGTGCTGAATGGATACCCCGGAGCTGGACTTACAGACACCCTGACATGGGTGCTGGAAACCAAAGGCGGGCCCTTGTGAAAAGTAGCAGGTGCTCTTACCTGCTGAGTCTCTCCAGCTTCTTCACTATTATTTCTTGTAGGTTTTGGTATCACTGATGCATTTCTCAGACATAAGCATCCTAAGTCTGCTTGGTATATTGGATTGTTACATATTGCTTGTGAAAATGGATGCTGAAGGGAAACATCACTATGACAGATAGTCGAAATGATAAGGTCGGGTTTTAGGCCCTTGCTTCTGTGATAGACAGCTCTGCTCCCAAGAATGCAAGCTACATTACAAAAAACTGTCTCAAAAAGAGGGGGTGGGGAAGGAGAAGAAAACAATTTATTTAGTGTTGTTATGTCAGGAGGGAACTTAGGGTTCCCTGTGCAGGTTCTTGATCTCACATATAAAAGAATTTTTAAGTTGACCCAGAAAGAAACTCTAGGAAATTTTATTGACTTTTGAGACAGTGAACACCACAGTAGGCACCTCTAGGAGAAGGTAGAGGTAGGGGAGACAAAGCAAAGACAGTGGAAAGGCTCACCAGTGCAAGTCCGAAGGGGTGAGGTGGAGGATCTCACTAAAGAGACAGAATACTCCCAGTGTCAGGGCAAGGAGAGCTGGGATTTTGATTCCTGCCAGGAAAGGGAAGGCTAGAACTCCAATGGACAGACTGGTTTATCCAGTGAGCCTTTCGAGGGAGGGCTGTCAGTGGTACCTATCTCCTTAAGGGGATATTATTCCTCCCCTTTTACCACATCTTCCATTAAATCTCACTTCCTTCTATCCTGGCTTCAGTCTTGGTTGTAAAACAGGATTGCCTCCTTACTGGAGGTCTCCATTCTTAGCAAAAGAAGTGCCCACATCTACTTAAAGAGTATTATCAACTTTTAACCAAGCTGTTTGTTTTAGGGGAAGCAGACACAGTGATAATTCCCAAGTCTCAAACCGATGCCTGGGAGGTAGGTGGCTGCAAAGGGCCTTTCCCCTTCCTTTCTTGCCAGAAGCACCCTCTATCACTTCCAGAACGGTTTACATCCCTACAAACATACACAGGCACCCAGTGCGACTACCTGCTTTATACTGTCTTGGATCTTGGAGACACCCATCACTTAATCAGTATATTCTGAATCTGGAGACTGTTTTTTTAAAGGAGTTTCTATTTATTAGTTGTGTAAACTTGGGCAATTTCTTGATGTCACTGAGCACACGTATCTTGTGATCTAGAGTATAGGCACACACCTTGAATCCCAGCAACCGGGAGGCAGAGGCAGGTGCATGTCTTTAGTTTGAGGCCAGCCTGTCTACAGAGCAAGAAAGTTCCAGGACAGCCACGATTACACAGAGAAACCCTGTCCTGAAAAACAGAAAATGAAATGACATGGTGAATATAAAGGATTTAAAAAATCGTGATCTAGCCTAATTTTGTGCTAAGGTACCTGTTTTCCCACCAAACAGAATGCTGTATTGCAATTTGCTGTGCATCTGATTGCTTTTGGTCGTTTGAATTACAAACTATGCTGCTAAAAGGAAAAACAAAGAAAAGCAAAACAAAAACAAAAAAGTCACCCCAAAGAAACATTTACATATTTACATATTTTCTTCTTTTTTCAGAGTATGAAGGACACATACATACATACTTAACTCCAACAGACATTACTAAATTCTCCTTCGAAGTTTCTAAGATTCTTTTTTTTTCCTTACAACTTACAGGCCACCAGCAATAGCTAATAATAATGGTCAGGGAGGCTTATTCATGATTTCCCATTTCTATCCTACCAAACCTACTAGGTGAACAGTAGATAGCAACATGTCTACCACATAGTAAATTGTTTAGGAAATATGGGCGGCTTTGGTGGTAGCAAGAAAAACATTAAAAAATGTGCTTTAACATCTTGAAAAGTCGTTAATTGGGAGAAAGTGAGATGTTAACTTATTGGTCATTAACCAAAAACCCGGTGATTTCTCCAATTCTTTCCAGGTGTGTGATGTGCTAAGGGGGTATTCACTCTACAGACAGACCCCCACTGGGTAATAAAGCTGGGGTCCTAAAGCTAGTCTTTCCATTCCTAAGCCAACCCAAGTTGTAAGGTTTCTTTGTTCTTGATCTGAGTTTATACCTGCATCTTGCTAACAAGCAAAAACTATCTCTATAGATCTTTCTCTTGGTTTGTGAGCCTACATAAGGCATCTTCTTACTCTGGAAATATAGATTATCAATTTGGGAACCCACTCGCGTACAGTATTCCTGGTCAAAGGTCAACATTTAGTGCTCACGTGTTCATTTTGATGCCCCCTCTGACGGCACAAGATTCCCTTGCCCCAATAACACACCCTTTAAGGAAAAAGACCGCAGTTGCCTTACTCGCTAGCGTACCCTCCACAAGTTTTCAACTTAGGTCCAGTAATTAACGGACGCCCAGGAACTTACCTGCCACCTTTGCCTTATTCATTTTCCTTCACTTTTTGGAAAAGTATATGAGGCAAAGCGTCTGGGCAGGAGCCTTGTAGACACTTGGTGCCAGCAAACGCACGGGGTCTGACAGAACAGGCTGGACGCTAAAAGGAAAAAGAACTTAAAACGTCCCCACGTCCGCAACAAAAGAAGCGAGTGCTACAACTTTTTTTGGTGAAAGCGTAGGTGGCTCTGAAAAGAGCCTTTGGTTTAAGAGCGAGACGGGCGCGCTCACTTGGAGCTGGTGTACTTGGTGACGGCCTTGGTGCCCTCGGACACGGCGTGCTTGGCCAGCTCCCCGGGCAGCAGCAGGCGCACGGCCGTCTGGATCTCCCGGGACGTGATGGTCGAGCGCTTGTTGTAATGCGCCAGGCGCGACGCCTCGCCCGCGATGCGCTCGAAGATGTCGTTGACGAACGAGTTCATGATGCCCATGGCCTTGGAAGAGATGCCGGTGTCGGGGTGGACCTGCTTCAGCACCTTGTACACGTACACCGAGTAGCTCTCCTTGCGGCTGCGCTTGCGCTTCTTGCCGTCCTTCTTCTGCGCCTTGGTCACGGCCTTCTTGGAGCCCTTCTTCGGGGCTGGTGCGGACTTCGCTGGCTCAGGCATGGCGACACAGTGCAGCAAAACTGTAATGGCGAGTGGGCCGGGGCCTCCCTTTTTATTAGGCGTTATTCAAATGAGGATTAGAAAAGCACACTTCTAATTGGGTAATATTTGGGCGATGTCATCTTAAGCATGGTCCAATAGAAAAACGCGATGACAAAAATGCTTCCCATTGGTCTAAATGAAAAGAAAAAGGCAGCTAATCGGAAGGGTCCTTTTTCGCGCCCAGAGAAAACTATAAAGTCCAAGCTCTTGCTATTTTTCACCTAACACAGTTGCTAACAGCTGTTAAATCTCCGAGATGTCTGGACGCGGCAAACAGGGCGGTAAGGCTCGCGCCAAGGCCAAGACCCGCTCCTCCCGGGCCGGCCTGCAGTTCCCCGTGGGCCGCGTGCACCGTCTCCTCCGCAAGGGCAACTACGCGGAGCGGGTGGGCGCCGGCGCCCCGGTGTACCTGGCGGCCGTGCTGGAGTACCTGACGGCCGAGATCCTGGAGCTGGCTGGCAACGCGGCCCGCGACAACAAGAAGACGCGCATCATCCCGCGCCACCTGCAGCTGGCCATCCGCAACGACGAGGAGCTCAACAAGCTGCTGGGCCGCGTGACGATCGCGCAGGGCGGCGTCCTGCCCAACATCCAGGCGGTGCTGCTGCCCAAGAAGACCGAGAGCCACCACAAGGCCAAGGGAAAGTAATTTGGCAACCATCAGAACTTTAAGAAACCTCAGACCCAAAGGCTCTTTTCAGAGCCATCTACAATATCTCTTAAAGCGCTGAACATTTTTTAACAGTGACACTTTCATATCTAAGGTTCCTGGTGATGTTTCTCTTAACATGTTTGCGATTTCTGTCCTGGAAAGGTGCGTCGGTATTTGTGGGCCTATGTCTAAAAGGCCGGGCGTTGATGCTGTACACCATTTCTCAGCACGCTACAGGCAGGGCCAGGCGGATCACTTGTTCCAAAACAAGCAAAACACAAAATTGAGGTTTAGTTCATCTGGTTTTTCCCTGTCAGCTTCCCATCTGGAATTTAGCGTTAGACGCCCCACGAATTAACATCTATTTCAACCATGAAGGCTAAAGAGTATAAGTGTTGACAATCTCGTGGTAGCAACTCGGGTGGCCACTTTTAAATTTTGAACCTGTGGATTTTTTTTTTTAAAATTGCCTTCCGAGACAGGGTTTCTGTGTTGTATCCTTGTCTGTCCCTGACCTCACCGTGGCCTCGAGCTAACACATCCGCCTGCCCCTGCTTCCGGAGTGCTGGGATAAAAGCACACGGGGCTAAAAAAAAATCTTGGTTTGTTTTTCGAGATCGGGGTTCTCTGTGTAGCCAGGGCTGACCAAGCTGGCCAGATCCGCCTGCCTCTGCCTCCCGAGTGCTGGGATTGAAGGCTTGCGCCACCACCGCCTGGCGACTCTGTATATTTTATAATAAATTGTGTTTTATACCGACACGTCAGGGATCACATTGAAAGAAAATTGTCAAAAGCTCTTTAAAAACTCGCAAACATTGACTGCGTGCCTGACTCTTCGGTTGTTCGATACGTGTGAATTAAGTAAGCATGGTCCTATACAAATAATACTAAAGAAGAATATTAAAAAGTGGGATTAGCTTCCTTTTCGTCTATAGTCTGTAGCGTAAAATTGACGCTGAGGGCCCCTCCCCCAGACACGGGTAGTTCCCGCCACTGCGCTTCCTGTTTTCACTCCGGTCCGCACATTCCCTATAAGAGAGCCCTGGTGGCTAAGGCAGGCCGTCAGTCGGCCTCTGAGTTAGCGATGTCTGGACGCGGCAAAGGCGGGAAAGGCCTGGGCAAAGGCGGCGCCAAGCGCCACCGTAAGGTCCTGCGCGACAACATCCAGGGCATCACCAAGCCCGCCATCCGCCGCCTGGCCCGGCGCGGAGGAGTCAAGCGCATCTCCGGCCTCATCTACGAGGAGACCCGCGGGGTGCTGAAGGTGTTCCTGGAGAACGTGATCCGCGACGCGGTCACCTACACGGAGCACGCCAAGCGCAAGACCGTCACCGCCATGGACGTGGTCTACGCGCTCAAGCGCCAGGGCCGCACCCTCTACGGCTTCGGTGGCTGAGTTGCTCTAAGTAGCTTTTGTCGATTGCTTTCTTTCCAAAGGTCCTTTTCAGGGCCAACCACCTGTCTCCCTGAAGAGCTGGAACATTGTCGTGAGCTCATCCTGTCCTTGTGGGCTGTGATCGCACAGTGAGTGCCTCCTGTTGCTGTGGTAATCGCGGTTATCTGATGGCGTCTGCTGTATTCATTCGTGTTTGTCCAACTTGTGCAGCCAAATGTAGGACCGCAGGTAGCTTGGACGTGTGCGTCTGCTCAAAGGGCTTTAGACATAGATGTAGTTAATATGAGTACCTGGTGGGACGTTGAAACGGTAATGAGAACTTCCAACAGGAGTGGCTTTCTTTGCAGGAAAAACTAGCTTTGTACCCTTTGCCATTCCACCAGGAGCACCTCTACCGACTCACCTGGGTAACATGTCAAGAGATATGCCAGCAGTTTGGACACTTCATCCTTCAGATCTTAATGACTTGCTCTTAATTGGGAGTAAAACGAACCCAACTCACAGACATCTCACTGTGCCACGGTCTTAGCAGGGTCAGCATTTTCTAACAGCTCCTGTGGAACTCTCATACTCTACGGTTTCTCTTAATTCAGTCCCTTGGAGAGCTCATCCGCCCAGGCACTAAACAGCATCTGTCCTTCAAGGCCTTCTAATTTTATATCTTTTTTCTTTTATCTCCAAAAACAAAGCAGAACCTCCAAACCCCCAACCACTTGCGCTGAAGAGATAGTTGATCTCTGTCTGGGTTCAAGGCCAGCCTGGTTTATAAGTGAAGTTCCAGTACAGCCAGAGCTACTAAATAACACTCTGTCTTAAGCCAAACAAAGAAAAAGAATTTAGAAATTGCTAATGCTTATTTTCTGATCTAACGAAACATTAAGTGGATGTAACAAACAGAAATATAAGATTATTTTTATTTTCTATTAGCTGGGCCTGGTGGTGCATGTCTTTACTAAGTATTTTTATTCACTGTGTAAGTATTATACACAGGTGTCCATGGAAACAAGAAAGGGGTATAAGATTCCTAAACACAGGGTACAGGAGGTTATGAGCCCCTGATGGGTACTGGGAACTGCTCAGGTATTGGTATATGCTCTTAACCACTTAAGGTTAACTCTTAACCCTCCAGGCTCGTGATATAACAACTATTTCTTCTTTCTCTCCCTTTCACAGTCAAAAACCACATTTTGAAATAATGGAACTATTAAAATATTAGTTGTATCTCAGTTATCTTTGGAGTTTCCCAAATGACCACAGCCATTACATTTCTTCCTCATTTTACAGAAGACATACTCAGTGTGTAAATACTCATACAATTGTGAAAACTGCTGTGTATAGAAAGGGGCAAATCACAACAGGAAGTTCACCAGAATAAACTCATAAGTAAGAATGTTTACCTGGCAGAAACTTCATACCCCACCAGAGGCCAGGTTGGTATCCTGACACCAGGTATGATGTGGGATTCCCCTCTGTAAGCTATAAGTATGTTTTATTACCATTGCTTATTAAAGAAACTGTTTCGGCCAATGGTTTAGTAGAGTAAAGCCAAGCAGAGCTAGAGGAGAAAGTAGGTGGAGTCAGTGAGACACCATGCAGCCACCTAAGGAGAAAGACAGGATACTACCACCAGCCAGAACCTTACTGGTAAACCACCAGACTCGTGGTAAAATATAAAATAATAGGAATGGGCTAATTTAAGATGTAAGAGTTAGTTAATAAGAATCTTAAGCTAAGCCGGGCGGTGGTGGCGCACGCCTTTAATCCCAGCACTCGGGAGGCAGAGGCAGGTGGATCTCTGTGAGTTCGAGACCAGCCTGGTCTACAAGAGCTAGTTCCAGGACAGGCTCCAAAACCACAGAGAAACCCTGTCTCAAAAAAAAAAAAACCAAAAAAAAAAAAAAACAACAACAACAAGAATCTTAAGCTAATAGGCTAAGCAATGTTGTAATTCATACAATTTCTGTGTGATTATTTCGGTTATGGGAAGTCAGGAAACAGACAAGCAGCCTCCACCTACATAGGTAGGACCGCCTTCCAACCCACTCGTGGTCAACTAGCATAGCCAAAACGTCCCTTACCTCCTTGTTACTATATCCTGACCCACACCTCTGATGAAAGCCTCCTACCCCACTTGAGCCTGGCCTGCTCCCTGAAAACCAGGTAAGTCAATCTCTAGCCATATCTCCAGTCCCAATTTGGGCTGGAATGCCCTGCTGGACCAGAGGTCATCCAGCCATCAGAAGGTCAGCCAACTTGGGCAGAGACCCTCTACTCAAGCACAGATCACTCTAGCCAGAAGATGACAGAACAAAGAGAAACCAAGGAAGAAAACACTCATCCAACAAATACAAATCCAGAAATCAACACCCAAACCAGTAATCACTCCAAATGCACATGTCTAATCTAATGCCAGTAAAAGAATACAATCAACAACAATCAGGGCAACATGCCACGACCAGAGCTCAGCCATCCAACTAAGCAAAGCCCTGAATATTCCAACACAGCTGAAGCAAAAGACAACAACCTTAAAACCAACTTTATGGAGATGATAGAGGTCCTTAAAGAAGAAATGAGTAAATCACTTAAGGAAATTGAGACATTGGAGAGATGGCTCAGTGGTTAAGAGTAAGAGCATTGCCTGCTCTTCCAAAGGTCCTGAGTTCAATTCCCAGCAACCACATGGTGGCTCACAACCATCTGCAAAGAGGTCTGGAGCCCTCTTCTGGCCTTCAGGCATACAGACAGAATATTGTATACATAATAAATATTTAAAAAAATCCTTGCTTTAAAAAAAAAGGAAATTGAGACAAAGACAATCAAAAATATTGAAGGAAATCATTAAATCCCTTAAAGAATGTCAAGAAAATGACATTGAAGGAAATGAATAAAACTGTTTAAGACCTACCTAAAAATGGAAAAAGAAGCAATAAAGAAAACACAAATTGAGGGAATCCTGGAAAAGCAAATTCTAGGTAAGTGAACAGAAACTAAAGATGCTAGCATTACCAACAGAAGACAAGAGATGAAATCGACAATCTGAGATTGAGGACACACTAGAAGAAATACATCAAAGAAAATTTCTTATATAAAACAAGAAACCTGGAATAGTATGAAAAGACCAAACTTAAGAATAATAGAAATAAAAGAAGAAGATTCCCAGCGCAAAGACCTAGAAAATATTTTTAACAAAGCCATAGAAGAAAATTTTCCTAATCTAAAGAATTACATCCCTACAAAGGTACAAGAAGCTTCTAGAACACCAAATAGATTGAACCAGAAAACAAGGTCTTGTTGCCACATAATAATTGAAACACGAAACACAAAACAAAGAATATTAAAAACTGAAAGAAGAAAAAGGCCAAATAACATATGAAGACCTGTTCGAATTAGACCTGAATTCTCAATGGAGACTCTCAAAGCCAGAGGGCCTAGACAGATGTGCTGTATACTCTAAGTGACCACAGATACCAGACCAGACAACAATACAGCAAAATTTTTAATCACCATAGATGGAGAAAACAAGATATTTCATGATAAAGTCAAAATTTAATAGTATCTCTCTACAAATCCAGCCCTACAGAAGAAAGGGTTCCAATCCAAGGAAGTTAACTACACCCAGAAAAACACAGTCAATAGATAATCTCACACCAGCAAAACCCAAAGAAGGAAAACACACATACACACACCCTTTGGGAGACTTCCTACTCCCTGGATCAGTTTTGCCCACCCTGTTACAGCGCTTGGCTTCTCCTACTGTTCTGATCTGTCAAATACTAACTCTGCAAGGAGTCACTACTCCATTGTTCCTGTGTTCTGAACATTCTGACTTTTCTGCATGTTACAGTTAGGAACTTTCCGCCTGACCATTAGACCATGGTTAGGTTGCCTAGTAAGTTGGCTTAGTTACCCATATACACGAGGAGAATTTCCTTTTTTTCCCTTACCTTATATTTACCTGGCTTATTCCCTTAAAAAAATGAGACTTGGTAAGAATCTGTCTTGTCTCCATCTCTTATGTCTCTTGTCCCATCCCTTTCTCACTCCCCCTCTAGGGTCTCCGTTGAGCCGGGGCAACACACGCGCGCGCGCACGCACACACACACACTACCACCATCAACTACAACAAAATAACAAGAATTATCATTGGTCATTGATTTCTCTCAATATCAATGGACTAAATTTCTCAATAAAAAGACACAGACTAACAGAACGGATGTAAAAACAAGATCCATTCTTCTGCTGTATGCAAGAAACACATCTCAATATCAAAGATAGACATTACTTAAGAGTAAGAAGTTTTTCATGCGTTCTAATTGGTATTAACAATAAAACCTGGAGTCAGGTGTTAGGGGGTGAAAGCTGAAAGAACAGAGAAGTAGAGCAGCAGCCACTGGAGATCTTACCTCTGCTACTCTCAGCCCAAATAGAGGATGAGTTCCTGTCTCCTCCTACCTTCTATATCTCTCTCCACTCAGTCATATCACTTCCTGTCTGTCAGTACAGACCTCCAGACATTGATGGTTAACTAGTGGCTAGCTTTGTCCTCTGATCTTCAGGCAAGCTTTACTTGTTACAGCATAAAGAAAATAATCACCATTAAAAAAGGTTGAAAAAAAATTTCCAAGCAAATGGCCCTAAGAAACAATCTTGTGTAGCTATTCTAATATCTAACAAAATAGACTTCAGAAGAGAAGGAAAAAGACACTTCATACTTATCAAAGATGACATTTCAATTCTCAACATCTGTGCCCAATGCAAGGATACCCACATTTGTAAAAGAAACATTACTAAATCGTAAATCACCTATTGACCCTTACATGTTGATAGTGGGAGACTCCAGTACTCCATTCTCATCAACAGTAATGTTTATGTCTATAAACTAAACAGAAAAGTAATGAAGTTAGCAGACATTATGAACCAAATGGACCTAACATACATCTACAGAACATTTTACCTAAATACAAAAGAATATACCTTCTCCTCAGCACCTCATGGAACATTGTCCGAAACTGAATGCATACTCAGTCACAAAACAAGTTTCAGTAAATACAAAAAAATTGAAAAAGCCCCCTGCATGCTATCAGGCCACTACAGATTAGAGCTGAATTTCAACAATGACAGAAACAACAGAAAGATTAACAACTAATGGAAACTGAACAGCTCTCTACTGAATGACCACTACTGAGTCAAGGCAGAAATAAAGAAGTAAATGATAGACTTCGTAGAATTCAATGAAAAGGAATGCACAATGTACCCAAACCCATGGGACATAATGGAAGCTGTGTCAAGAGGAGAGTTTCCAGCACCAAGTGCCTGCATAAAGAAATTGGGGAAATCTCACACTAGCAACTTAACAGCACTAGTGAAAACTCTACAACAAACACAACCAGGAGGAGTAGATGGTAGGTAGGAAATGATCAAACAGAGGGCTGAAATCAATAAAATATAAACAAGGAGAGCAATGCAAAGAATCAATGAAACAATGAGTTGATTCTTTGAGGAAATCAACAAGATAGATAAGCCCTTATCTAAACTAACCAAAAGGCAGACAGAATATCCAAATTAACAAAATCAGAAAAAGAGGGCATAACAAGAGACACTGAGGAAATCCAGACGATCATTAGGACATATTTCAAAAGACTGTACTCTACAAAACTAGAAAATATAAAAGAAATCAACAAAATTTCTTGATAGATAACACTTATTTATCAAAGTTAAATCAAGATGAAATATATAATTTAAATAGACCTGTAACCTCTAAGGAAATAGAAGTAGTCATTAAGTGTCTCCCAATAAAGAAAATAAAAACAAAACAAAACAAACAGGGCCGGCCGGATGGTTTTATCACAGAATTCTATCAAACTTTCAAAGAAGAATTAATATCAAATAATCCTCAAATTATTCCACAACATAGAAACAGAAGGAACATCTCAAAACTCATGTTACCAGGCCACAGTTACCCTGGTACCCAAACCACACAAAGGCTCAACGAAGGAGAATTACAGACCTGTTTACGTCTTGAACATTGATAGTAAAAATACTATCAATACTATGAACCCAAGAACATATCAAAAATATCATCTACCGGGCTGGAGAGATGGCTCAGAGGTTAAGAGCACTGCCTGCTCTTCCAAAGGTCCTGAGTTCAATTCCCAGCAACCACATGGTGGCTCACAACCATCTGTAATGAGATCTGGCGCCCTCTTCTGGCCTGCAGGCAGACACACGGGCAGAATATTGTATACATAATAAATAAATATTTAAAAAAAAATATCATCTACCACCATCAAGTAGGCTTGATCCCAGAAATGCAGGGATGATTCAACATATGAAAAACTGTCAATGTAATCCACCCCAAAAACAAACTAAAAGAAAAAAACCCGCATACCTTCTTGACCAACACTCTTTCAGATGTTTTCACTTTCAAATTGTCCTCTCAAACTTTAGAAAAACATTTTGTGAAATGTCTTTCAATATATCAGGAACTTAAGAACAATGCCTTTGGCTGGGAGTGATGAACTATGCCTTTAATCCCAGAACTCGGGAGGCAAACACAGGCAAAATTCTATGAGTTTGAGGCCACCCTGGTTTTCATAGTAAACTCAAGGTGAGCCAAGGCTACATAGTGAGCTTTTTGAAAGAAAGAAAAGACAGGAAGAAGAAGGAGGAGGAGGAGGAGGAGGAGGAGGACGAGGACGAGGAGGAGGAGGAGGAAGAAGGAGGAAGAGAAGAAGAAGAAGAAGAAGAAGAAGAAGAAGAAGAAGAAGAAGAAGAAGAAGAAGGTGGTGGTGGTGGTGGTTGTAAGGTATTTACCAGAGTAAATTCATTCATTGGTTTAAGCCAATAGAAAGTCTTTACGAGCCACCCAGTTACTATACTTCACATTCAGGATCCCAGTGTAGATGTAAGACTGTTTGCTTGTTTGTTTTGAGTGAGACAGGTTTCTCTGTAGCTTTTGGGCCTGTCCTGGAACTCCCTCTTGTAGACCAGGCTGGCCTCGAACTCACAGAGATAGGCCTGCCTCTGACTCCGGAGTGCTGGAATTAAAGGCGTGCTTTTAATCAGGGTGAACTTTTTAAAAAACATGTTTTGGGGGCTGGAGAGATGGCTCAGCGGTTAAGAGCGTTGCCTGCTCTTCCAAAGGTCCTGAGTTCAATTCCCAGCAACCACATGGTGGCTCACAACCATCTGTAATGAGGTCTGGTGCCCACTTCTGGCCTTTAAGCATACACGCCAACAGAGTATTGTATACATAATAAATATTAAAAAAAAAAACATGTTCTGGTGTGGGAGCCATGTGTGACTCAGTTTCCATCTAGAGTCCATTCTGACTTATAAGTCATTCGAGTTCAAGCTTGCCTGCTCTGCTTTTGAGGACTGTGAGACTTCTGATTTAGCCCGAGAAAAGAACACTCTATCTAGTAGACAGTATACTGCTGAAGACAGACCTCAGGAACATCAAGGATCAAGACAGAAAGTGAGGTTGCTTCTGAGCAGCAAATGTGTGTTAGATAGGAGGCTGCTCGGTCAACGACAGGAATGGCCTTGCGGTTAGACACTGACTGACCGTCGGAGCCCTGCTTTGTTCTGGTTTTGCATATAAGCAAGTTCTGAAATAAACTCTGGGCTGTTTGACTGTTTCAGCATGACCAGGAACCCTAGCTGACTTTGTAGGAGGGGCTCCTACAGGTGGCGCCCAGCAGATTCCTCAGGCACTAGGAGGTGCCTTAAGCACATCCCCGGAGTATAAGCAAGCAGTTGCACAGTGTAAATACAAAAAGGAGGTTAGCTGCACAGCGTGAAAAACCAGTACGAAGTAACTTTAGTACAACTGTAAAAAGTAATTATGGGCCAAGAAAATACTAAACAGCTGTTTGTACATTTACTGAAAGATATTTTAAGTTAGAGGTGCCAAGGTAGGGAGGGCATCAACAACTGTGCAAAATTTTAGAATTTCTACATTTACTTATAGATATTTTAAAGGCTAGGGGTGCTAAGGAAGGACAACGGCAAGGGTTTCCGCTTTTGAAATGTGTAAACGCTGTGTGCCCCTGGTTCCTGCAGAAGGGCCGTGAGCCTAGAGATTTAAAAAGGTGTAAATGAGCACGCTTTGTCCTGGTCTGTGTTTGGACTGTTACTATGTTGCTCTTCTCTTTTGTGTGTTCATTGAAAGACCCCCCAGTGCTGAGGAGATTCTCACTCAAGTCTCGGGATAACACGACCCCCCCCTCCCCCCCCCCCAGTAACTCACGAAAGACCGTCCTTGATGCAACCACAAGAGGCTTTAATTGATGAGATGAAACAGGAACCAGTGCACTGGGGCCGAGACTCATAACCCACGCAGGGGAAGAGTTCGACCCCGAGTGACCTGGAGAAGGGGTTTTTATAGGAAGAAACCACAGCCCAATAATAGGGGCAGGGAGAGTGTCACAGAAAGTCACAAGGGGATAACTCCCTGCCTCTCAAGATCACTCAAGGCCATAATCAGCTAGTTCCTAAAATCACAAGGGGAAACTCCCTGTTTCTCAAGATTACAATCTAATTTTATCTTCAGCTAGTTCCTGAAACACAGTCACTGAACCGGCTAATCCTAGATTTTTGATTCTTCTCTTCCTGCTTGGGTTTTTGGCTATTTTCTTCCTGCTGGGGAGGTCTGGATTTATCCAGGTCTTTCACACGTCCCTGAAAAGGTTAAGTGGCGCCCGTGTCTGTTTGTCTGTCATTATAGTCCATTTTTGTCTACTGACCTTCTTTGTTGTCCTGGAGGAGATGAGGCAGGCAGCCTCTGCCTCTAGGTCCTTGTCCCTGTGCATTTTTATTTTTATTTTATTTTATTTTATTTTATTTTATTTTTTTGGTTTTTCGAGACAGGGTTTCTCTGTGGCTTTGGTGCCTGTCCTGGAACTAGCTCTGTAGACCAGGCTGGTCTCGAACTCCCAGAGATCCGCCTGCCTCTGCCTCCCGAGTGCTGGGATTAAAGGCGTGCGCCACCATCGCCCGGCCCTGTGCATTTTTATTGATTAGGTTCCAGGACTTTGGGTCCTGAAAGAAAAATTTCTCAAAGGAGAGGCAAGGCAAGGGCTCCCTCCCTCCGTTGTTCTTTGGTCCGCAGTCAGCCAGCAGCTCCTGCTGAGAGCGGGAGTGCGCATGCTCAGGTAGGCAGAGCGCCTACACAGAGATATATACTACAGAGAGATGCTCAAGTGGACGGGGCGGCAGGGAATTGGTTGCTTGCAGTTGAAAAACTTCACGGATGTGAACCAGAGATTGTTTGATTGTGGCCTGAAAAGTTAAAATTCTTTTTTTCAGGGATACTGGAAGTCAAGGACATATTCTGTGCCCACCAGCGCTGCTCCCCCTCTTTTCTTTCCTAAACCCAAGTTCTTTCCTGTGGTAACACTCAAGGTCTCTTCCCAGGGCCTGCAGCTTCCCTTCTTAACCCTTCTCTGTCTTGATACTGCTTGTAAAAAATGTTGAACTATACCAAACTGGATATTTTAGGAAGTGCTGATTTTAAAGTAAAAGTCAAAGATACTTTATGTTTGGGGAAAATTATGTTTCTGTTTTCACAAGAAAGAGATATATGGGTGTTAGTTATTTAGATCCAATGGGTTACAAATACTTATCTTTTAAGGAAATTGGGTGCAAATTATTACTGATTAAGACCAAGAGAATTCATATTGATACAGGTTTTTATGTTAATGCAAATTTAAGTTATTCTTTGTTCTTGTTTTTTGAGACAGGGTTTCTCTGAAGCTTTTGAGCCTGTCCTGGAACTAGCTAGCTCTTGTAGAGCAGGCTGGCCTTGAACCCACAAAGATCTACCTGCCTCTGCCTCCCAAGGTTTGGCTAGTTGTTCTTGTTGTGATACATACACATATTTTGGTAGGCTCTTGTTTGAAATGTATCTATGCAATCTTTTGGACTGCTGGAAGAAAGACGAGACATTGATGGAGATTTGCATGTAGGACTAGGGGACGAACAAGAGATTGAAATGATCTAGGAAAAGGAATTCATCTACGTATAATACTGAGTTTTAAGGGAAACTATAAAAAAGTTAAGATTTTACCATGTGAAGTTAATTCTGGTTGACTTTCTTCATTAATAAGGCTGGTGATTCGTCACTGCAGAATAGTTATGTTAATAATAGGATCATGTTCTCTAAAGGTGAAAGGAGGACTGAGGTCCTAAATACAAGTTACTAATTAGCCGGGCGATGGTGGCGCACGCCTTTAATCCCAGCACTCGGGAGGCAGAGGCAGGCGGATCTCTGTGAGTTCGAGACCAGCCTGGTCTACAGAGTGAGTTCCAGGACAGGCTCCAAAACCATAGAGAAACCCTGTCTCGAAAAACAAAAACAAAAACAAAAAAAAAAAAAAGTAAAAAACAAGTTACTAATTAATCATCATGTTGCAACCCTCTGTGTAAACCACTTTTGGGTGGGTTACTCAGTCTATGGGTTGTAACCCACCCTGCAGTCAGTTATTCCAGGGTCACGGAGAGGCACTATCTGGAAAATAATGGGGTAAGAAAGAGGAAGAAGGCCAAGCGGGGGTTCCTGACAAAGCCTCCGTTTATTAGAGACGGGGTACAGCTTATATAGGGTAAGGAGTTGGGGGGTGGGCACAGGGGCCTGGACTCTTGCCGCATAGTTCACGTTGGTCACATAGGCCAGGAGGTTACGTTCGGTCATGTCACGTAGGCCAGGAAGTCACAACTAGGAGTTGACACACCTAGTTCTCTAGATAGTTTGGAATGTGGGGCGGGTTCCGCTAACAGATAGCTCTCCATCAACAGCCAATTTGGGTGTGGGGTAGGCTTTGTCAATAGAACGATTCCTAACACAATTAGGGGTGTGGGGTTCTCTGCAGACTCCCCAGGGTGATGGTTCCTGCAATAATCCTAGGAGGAAACGGCTCCTGACACCTCTGAGTTACAGGGTTCTATATGATCGGCCTCCTATGAAATGACAAAGCTAAAGCTCTTTGCTACTCAGACTTTCATAGAAAAGTCCAAACATGTTCCTTAAAAATTGTCAACATCACATCTGAGGTCTGAAAATGAACACTGCATTCCAACTGCTCCTATAATGGTTATAAATAGGGAAAAATGCTTATATTTTGAGTCTATATAAATTCTGAGGGTCTAAAAAATATAATGGCCTAAGGTCATCTACATAGGTTGTAAGGATCTGAAGGCATAAAAGTGTGGATTATATGGGTCTGAGGGAATATCCAGAAAACTTATAAGAAATAATGGCTGAAGGGGTATACAGAAATTATTACAAGATTTCTTGCTATTAGGAATATTTCCTAACGCAGGCTCTCTGCCAACGCAAAAATCCCAATCAAGCCAAATCACAACAAGCCAAATTAAGAAATATCCAGGTTTAATGGAATTCCTGTGCTCTCGAGTGGCCCCGAGGGGGAACCGGGAGGCTGCGAACGTGACCACAGTGGGGGAGAGGAAAGAGACAACGAGAAAACTTTCCAGGGAAGCAGTTTAAATAGACTGAGGACATGGTCAAGATTTTCTACAATATGGATTTTAGTACAGATTCACAATGCTAATATATCTGAAAATTTTATGTCCTTTTATAAAATGGAGATTCATACAAACGTCAGAACATGGAGAGAAGTATAAAACTTGGATCCACTTCTCACAAATAAAAAGGATTGTGATATTTTCCCTTTCTCCTGGTCTTGAGACCCTTCCCCTTTCTCAATCACTGAGAATGAATCTACAAGTTTCAAATGAGTTCGTAAATTTTAAGTTCTGCTCCCAGTCTGCATCAGTCTTGCCAGGTTTCCATTTGCCTGACAAACACATCCACGCATCATTTGCTGATAACAACCTGCTCCAAATGAGTCCTAAACTTGCTGAAACCTGATGTGGACCAATCCAGTCAAAGTCATTGCCTTTTCAGCTTCTCAATGAACCAGATGCTTCTAAGTCCCTATGTTGCCTTTGGCTCACATTCTAGCCTTTCAGGGCTCTAAGAACAATGTCCTAATGTCAGCAGGAAGTAATTACAGAAGCCGATACATCGTCCCTGCCCCCCTCCCACCCCCCAGATGTTAGATCAAAATGGAATTTCTTGTCATAAAAAGCATGAGATAAAATACTTTTTGGTCCCCATTTTCGTTTCCAAGTTGATGTCTTAAATAAATGATAATTCCTGTCTGGGTACCGTTAAGCTAATGGTGTTAAAACTCCAATATCAGTCTCTAGAACAAACCTATCTCAAGAATTTGAGATGATGCACTATTAAAGGGCAGAAAATTGTTGAAAGGGCACATGGGAATTTTAAGACGCAATTAAAAATAAAATAAAAAGGGGTGAGTTAGAACCATACCCATAGTCACATATATGTTCTTTATTTTAAATTTTTAAAATATGGATGTCTGTGAGCAATATTTCATGAATAGTTTTTGGCATGAAAGTACCACCACACACTTTGTTCAGGTCTAATGGAAAGAGCCATCTACTGGTTTCTGACGGAGTTCTGATCTTGTTTTGGTATGAGAAGAGAACACGTTTGTGTTTTTTCACAGGATGAAAATAAAGGTCAATTGGTGCGATGTGTGAAGCCGAAAGATGCTGATCCTGACGCTGCTGCTGCTGATCCAGAAAAGCCAGAGAGATCTACTGAGCCTGTGCTCCCAGTCCACCTATTTTACATCCTGCTGTGTGGGAAGGAAGAGAAATGGTGGTCACTGCCGATGATACACATCTTTCAGACCGACCTGCCACACAAGAGTTCCTGATCACTTGAAAATTTTCCTATGCTGGGTATGGCAAAGGAATTCCTGTATGTTTTGCAAAGAATATTGATTTTGAGGGATGTCTTGGAGTGTTTCCAATACTAATTATGGGTCATGATAAACAATGTACATATTATACCAAGTTATCATTCAAGGTAACTGGGTAAATGATATTTCATTCCCTCAGTGATTTCCTCCATTCATGGAAGAATTGCGAGGAAGGAGCTAATAGAACTTTGTTGTGGAGATGATGTACTGGAATTATCCCATTAAAGTACAACATCACAGCGACATCACAGTACATTCTTGGCTGGTCTGGAAACCAATATGATAGTGACTGTTATCCTTTGTTGGTGGAGCCTGCTCATTTGTTCCTGGCTGCCCAGACCCGAAATAACCACAGAAAAACTATTTTAATTACGTCATTGCTTGGCCTATTAGTTTGTGCATATTTCTAGCTAGCTCCTACATCTTAAATTAACTCGTTTCTATTAATCTGTGTATCATCATGTGGTTATGGCTTACCAGGCAGAGTTCGGGCGTTTGTCTCCTCTGGCCTCCCTGACTCTGCCTACCTTCTCCTCCATCTGCTTGGAGTTCCCGCCTTGCCCTCTTCTGCGCTGCAATAGGCCCAAAGCAGCTTCTTTATTAACCAGTGGCAGTCACAGCATACAGAGGGGAATCCACATCATTTGTCTACAGCAGAGCCTTGGGATCAAGAATTGTCAGGTGGAATTATTGTACTCTGGTACAAAATTTTCACAGACTTATATCTGAAAACTTGAGCTGCCTTGGGGAAAGTGGCAGGACAATTGAGTTTTTCAAAACCTGTTTGCCCCCTGAAAGGAACTGTCTTGGTGTGTGTAGAAATGCCTGATGTTCTTTTGGTGGGAGAGATAAAAATCTCCACGAACGGTGTTGTTTAATACATCATGCCCTGATTGTGTTTTGACTAATTGTACTTCTCAAGTGGATGATCATACCCGTGTATTGGTATTAAAACAACCTTCTTCTGTTACGTTGCCAGTGCATGTAAATGATCCATGGTTTGATGACAAATGGTCTGTGTCGGGCTTTGTTCTGTTTTTGTTTATAAACAAGTTCTGAAATAAACTTTGGGCTGTTTGACTGTTTTGGCATGAACCAGACAGACCTCCCGATTCCATTATCTTCTATCTCAGCTTCTCTCTTCAGACGTTTGTTTGGCCTTGAGGATCCCCACTCTAGAAACCCCAGTTGACTTTGCAGGAGTGTGCTCCTACATTCTAAAGGCTTCAAGGGAGCCACTAACCTTAAATTACTATGCAAAATTAGTGAGTAAACACTATTACTTACTTTTATGCTTACCAGAAAAGGGACTCATGACAGGTGAAGAATATCTTTGGTGCTACTTAGCAGAAAAGGAGTCATTACTGTAACATGGGTGAGAGACAGCTGAAGGGCAAAAGTTTGTATTGGTCGAATGCAGACGTATCTCATTTGGACGGAAATTTTGAGGTTTAGCCAAATGTTGCTTGCTTAAATATCAAAACCTGGGTTTTGTAGGTAGGGGTGCTGGAGCCTAAATCCAGGGTCAAGTAGGCACATCATCCTTTTGAGTCAGGGTCTGTTGGCTCCCTTGAAGTCAGTCTATCACCAGGATAAACCCAAATGAATCAGAATAAAATACCACATAAGCCAGACACGGGGTGGCATTGAGGGTGGGGGCGAAGACACCAGATAATTTGTGATTCTTTTATGTTATGTAAAACAATATATTATATATTAATATTATATATAATAATGCATGCAGGTGAGCACAGGCATGGCTGCATGGATAGGGAGACCAGTGAGAAAATGCCAAAGGCACAAGTTCTTGACAGCTATCGTACCGTGCATAAGGTTATGCCAACATGAGCGCTTCCTAGACCTCACTTCCCTATCACACACGTACATGTACAGTGAGGTGAGGTATTAGACGTAAAACATTATCACTCCAAACCATGCAAATACAAACTAAGGGTCTTGGTTGGGTTCGTTTTCTCTACCGACTAAATCCCGCAGTAGCAGAGGCCAACCTGAAATATTTCACAGCCGGAAACAGAAGCAACAGTTAAGAAAGGCATTTAATGGGGGTAAGGAAAAACACGCTAGCAACTGCCAGACCCGGGAATAGCTCTTGTGCGAACACTATTAAGACAGACAACCCAGTCTGTTTCTGTAGAGCTGGGTTCGTTTTGCTCCAATTAAAAGCATGTCCAGATTAAGATCGGATGGTTGAATATTCCCACTGTTGGGCAATACAATGTTGTTACCCAGGTTGGCCAGTAGGGGGCCTCCGTGGGTATGTAATGTAAAGTTATAAAGCAAGTTTTTCTGTAAAGGAGGAAACTCCTGTTGGAAGATCTCACTAACGTAACATACCACGAGCACTCCTATGAACTGTATGTCTACAGACAGCTGAACCGACATTCCAAGTTACCTGCAGTGCTATACTTAACTTTCACAACCTGGACAAACAGGAACAGACGCAAACCAACTAAGCAGCTAACCGCGCTACCGACAGCAACATGAGGCACTGTGTGAAAGACCGTCACAGCCCACAAGGAGAGGATGAGCTCACGACAATGTCCCAGCTCTTCAGGGAGACAGGTGGTTGGCCCTGAAAAGGACCTTTGGAAAGCAATCGACAAAAGCTACTACTTAGAGCAGCTCAGCCGCCGAAGCCGTAGAGGGTGCGGCCCTGGCGCTTGAGCGCGTAGACCACATCCATGGCGGTGACGGTCTTGCGCTTGGCGTGCTCCGTGTAGGTGACCGCGTCGCGGATCACGTTCTCCAGGAACACCTTCAGCACCCCGCGGGTCTCCTCGTAGATGAGGCCGGAGATGCGCTTGACTCCTCCGCGCCGGGCCAGGCGGCGGATGGCGGGCTTGGTGATGCCCTGGATGTTGTCGCGCAGGACCTTGCGGTGGCGCTTGGCGCCGCCCTTGCCAAGACCTTTGCCGCCTTTACCACGACCAGACATCTCTAACTCAGAGGAAGAAAACCCGACTGACGGCGTGCCTTAGCCACCAGGGCTCTCTTATAGGGAATGTGCGGACCGGAGTGAAAACAGGAAGCGCAGTGGCGGGAACTACCCGTGTCTGGGGGAGGGGCCCTCAGCATCAATTTAACACTACAGATTATAGACGGAAAGGAAGCTAATCCCACTATCTTTTAATATTCTTCTTTAGTATTATTTGTATAGGACCATGCTTACTTAATTCACACGTATCGAACAACGGAAGTCAGGCGCGCAGTCAATGTTTGCGAATTTTTAAAGAGCTTTTGACAATTTTCTTTCAATGTGATCCCTGACTTGTCGGTATAAAACGCAATTTATTATAAAATATACAGAGGCGGCGGGAGGTGGTGGCGCACGCCTTCAATCCCAGCACTCGAGAGGCAGAGGCAGGCGGATCTCTGAGTTCAAACCGGCCTGGTCTACATGTACAGAGTGAGTTGCAGTACACACGGAGAAGCCGTCTTGGAATACAAAAGCAAAAAATTTAAAAATAAAACAAATATAAAGAAATAACGGCTGGAGAGATGTTTTAGAGGTTAAGAGCACAGATTGCTCTTCCAGAGGTGCAGAGTTTAGTTCCCACCAACAACACAGTGGTTCACAACCATCTATGAGATCTGGGTCGTCTTCTGGTCTGCAGGCAGAACACTGTATATATAATAATTCTTACAAAGGCAAAATTGTAGCAATTTTATTCTTTCCACTATTTGGGCATAAGTATGATTTTTCACTTTAGAGATATAGATTAAAAACCGAATAATTGAATGACCAAAAATAGTCTCATTCATTCATTCATTCATTCATTCATTCATTCATTCATTCATTCATTCATTTATTCATTCATTCAGACTACACAGCACTGAGGCGGTGGTGCCCGTATTTGACCACAGCCAGACTTCTGAGGTATGGGCAGGAGCATCTAGCCAGCTTGATCTGCCCTGACTACACAGAGAACCCCGATCTCGAAAAACAAACACAAACCAAGATTTATTAGCCCTTTGTGCCTTTATCCCAGCATTCTGGAGGCAGGGGCAGGCGGATGTCTAACTCGAGGCCACGGTGAGCTCAGGGACAGACAGGGATACAACACAGAAACCCTGTCTCAGAAGGCAACAACAAAACCTACAGGTTCAAAATTTAAAAGTGGCCACCTGAGTCGTACCACGATATTGTCAACATTTTTCTTCGAACCCCCCATGGTTGAAATAGGTTAAGTACAAAAGAAAAATAATGAACGTGTAATGTCCAATGCTAAATTCCAGATGGGAAACTAACAGGTTAAAACTAGATCGGCTAAACCTTAATTTTGCGTTGTTTTGGAATAAAGAGATCCATCTGGCCCTGATGTAGCATAATGAGAAAAGGCGTGCAGCATCACCGCCAGAATTGTTAATCATAGGTCCAAATACTGACGCACCTTTCCAGGGACAGAAATCGCCAACATGTTAAAAGAGAAACATCACCAGGAACCTTGGATATGAAAGTATCACTGTTAAAAAATGTTCAGCGCTTTAAGAGACATTGTAGATGGCTCTGAAAAGAGCCTTTGGGTCTGAGGTTTCTTAAAGTTCTGATGGTTGTCAAATTACTTTCCCTTGGCCTTGTGGTGGCTCTCGGTCTTCTTGGGCAGCAGCACCGCCTGGATGTTGGGCAGGACGCCGCCCTGCGCGATCGTCACGCGGCCCAGCAGCTTGTTGAGCTCCTCGTCGTTGCGGATGGCCAGCTGCAGGTGGCGCGGGATGATGCGCGTCTTCTTGTTGTCGCGGGCCGCGTTGCCAGCCAGCTCCAGGATCTCAGCCGTCAGGTACTCCAGCACGGCCGCCAGGTACACCGGGGCGCCGGCGCCCACCCGCTCCGCGTAGTTGCCCTTGCGGAGGAGACGGTGCACGCGGCCCACGGGGAACTGCAGGCCGGCCCGGGAGGAGCGGGTCTTGGCCTTGGCGCGAGCCTTGCCGCCCTGTTTGCCGCGTCCTGACATCTCGGAGAATTAACAGCTGTTAGCAACTGTGTTAGGTGAAAAGTAGCAAGAGCTTGGACTTTATAGTTCTCTCTGGGCGCGAAAACGGACCCTTCCGATTGGCTGCCTTTTTCTTTTCATTTAGACCAATGGGAAGCATTTGTGTCATCGCGTTTTTCTATTGGACCATGCTTAAGATGACATAGCCCAAATATTACCCAATTAGAAGTGTGCTTTTCTAATCCTCATTTGAATAACGCCTTATAAAAAGGGAGGCGCCGACCCACTCGCCGTTACAGTTCTGCTAGACTGTGTCGCCATGCCTGAGCCAGTGAAGTCCGCGCCCGCCCCGAAGA
The DNA here is from genome assembly GCF_037038515.1 of Microtus pennsylvanicus. Classification (NCBI taxonomy): domain Eukaryota; kingdom Metazoa; phylum Chordata; class Mammalia; order Rodentia; family Cricetidae; genus Microtus; species Microtus pennsylvanicus. The sequence goes on from NC_134582.1 coordinate 106,769,397, forward strand.
AGGGCTCCAAGAAGGCCGTGACCAAGGCCCAGAAGAAGGACGGCAAGAAGCGCAAGCGCAGCCGCAAGGAGAGCTACTCGGTGTACGTGTACAAGGTGCTGAAGCAGGTCCACCCCGACACCGGCATCTCTTCCAAGGCCATGGGCATCATGAACTCGTTCGTCAACGACATCTTCGAGCGCATCGCGGGCGAGGCGTCGCGCCTGGCGCATTACAACAAGCGCTCGACCATCACGTCCCGGGAGATCCAGACGGCCGTGCGCCTGCTGCTGCCCGGGGAGCTGGCCAAGCACGCCGTGTCCGAGGGCACCAAGGCCGTCACCAAGTACACCAGCTCCAAGTGAGCGCTCTGACTCCAACCCCAAAGGCTCTTTTCAGAGCCACCTACACTCTCACTAAAAAAGGTTGTTGCACTCGCGTCTTTTCTTGCGGACGTGGGGACGTTTTTAAGTTCTTTTTCCTTTTACCGTTCAGCCTGTCCCCTGTGATACCCTGTGGGTTTGCTGATACCAAGTGTCCACAAAGCTCCTGCCCACACCCTCGGCCTCTTCTGCCTTTCCAAAAAGTGAATGAAAACGAATAAGGCAAAGGCGGCAGGTACGTTCCTGGTCATCCGTTAGTTACTGGACCTATGTTCAAAACTTGTTGGCTAACCTAAAGAAGAGTGTAGGCCAGCGAGTAAGGCAACTGCGGTCTTTTTCCTTAAAGGTTGTGTTTTTTTGTGATAGGGAGTATCAAACTGTACACGTGCATTAAATACTGTTTTTAACCAGGGAATATTGTGGGGCGAGTGGGTTCCGAGCTTTAAAAAACCCTCTATAATCACCATGTTCATTTCCTGTTTTTCAGGACAGCGTTTCTTTGTGTAAACGTGACTGTCCTGGAACTTGTTCTGTAGGACAGGCTGGCCTCGAACTAAAGACACCCGCCTCTGCCTCCTGGTTGCTATGATTCAGGGTGTGTGCCTTGGTAAATTCCTGGTCTTCCGTTTGTTAGTTTGTATTATAATCTCCGATTCTGGGGTCAGTTATTAGGATTGAACACTGCTGAAATCTGGGAAGTTTGCAGATTTAGGTGGAAAGAGGCTTGAGGTCACATCCGATTGGCTCACACATCTGGCAACGGATGTTGATTGTACTGGGACGCTCAACACGACCCACCGCTGCAGAGAGTCACATTTGCCATCTGATAGCTCAAGTTTGGAAAATTGCGTTCTCAGGACATCCAGTTGGCAGGTGTGAAGCTTCATTTCATAAGAAAATATGTCTTTGAGAGTATGCTTCAGTGGAAGGCACAGCTGAGCAAGGATTTCACTGCCCAACAGGATTCCCCAGGAAACTTGACCAAACGTTCGCCAACAATAGGAGGGCCTCGGGATCATTCTGCGTGGCAACAATTGCTCTTGGCACTGCAGGACTTCAGTCTCTGACTTTTTTGTTGTTGTTTTTTTCGAGACAGGGTTTCTCTGTGGCTTTGGAGCCTGTCCTGGAACTAGCTCTGTAGACCAGGCTGGTCTCGAACTCCCAGAGATCCGCCTGCCTCTGCCTCCCGAGTGCTGCGATTAAAGGCGTGCGCCACCATCGCCCGGCAGTCTCTGACTTTCTTGCCTTGCAAAATGTGAAATGTCAATTTTATGTTCCAGAGACGCAAAGCACCCATGTGTTGTCAACACCTGCCTCGAGAGGGCAGTAGAGCTTCATGGAAAACAATCTTTAACATTGCAGTCAACCTGAGTACCTGGAAGGGTGGGAGAGATGGAGGAAATGGTGGACGAAGGGAAATGAGACAGAGACACAGGATAGATTCGAGAGGCCTCTTGGCCAATACCAAACAGCCCAGAGTTTATTTCAGAACCTGCTTCTATACAGATTAAGGACAGAAAGCAGAACAAAGCCCATGCAGTCAGTTAATCACCTCCCTTCTCTGTCCTTGGAAGAATGAACAAGTGGTTACTATCTATTGCTAACTGCTAGAAGCAAGCAGCTTCTTTTTTTCATCTGGATATGCCTTTGGCTGGCAGTCAGCAGCCTGTATCTTAGTAGATAATGTGTTCTTTCTTGTGGGCAAAATGCTCTTTCCCATGGCTTAATCAGAACATTCTCACAGCTCTCAAGGATAGTGGAGCAGGCAGAGCAGGGAAGCCTGAATTTAAATGACTTAAATTTGAATGGCCTCCAGATGGAAACTGAGCCACTTGTGGGCCACCACAGACAGGCAGGCAGAAAGAAACTAAAGCAAAGACCATAGAGGGATCCTGTTTTCTGACTTACTCCAATTCTTTGTACTATACCAGCTTCCTTATACAGCCTTCAGCAGCTGGCCACGGTGGCACTACCTAAAGTCAGCTTGGCCGCCGTACATTAGTGATAAATCAAGAAAATGCCCTTCAGGCTCATCTGATGGAGGCAGTTCCTCTGTTGAGGTTCCCTTTTCTCAGTGGGATTGCAGTTGATGTCAAGTTGACAAAAACTAACCACTAAACGGTGGCAGTCCCCTTTCCCAGCTCACTCAAAGCATGACCCTGCTGGGTGAATACACTGACAGCTTGATTCCATGGACGTTTGCAGTTACATCGTGTGCTACTTCATGGATGCATTTACCTTCTCTGAATGCTTTTACTTCCTGCAGGGATGAAATAAACAGGAATTATGGCCAGTGTCCTTCCTTCATTCACCAAAAACATGTGGGCTTTACCTATTATGTTAATTATGTTAGGCTCAGCACCAAGGATCCAAAACTTAAAAAGATGAGAAATACCCAAAACTTCACTTCAAGGAATAAATTATTACTTTCCATACTATGAGGTGGCAGCAAACCCAATGGAAAGGGTGTTGCAGCTTACCTGAACCTCGAGTTTTGGAACTGTTAGGGAGGATAGCATTCTAGAACCACGAGGAACAAACCTACTGATGTCCAGGTCCAGTGGAAGTGAAGAAAGGCCAGGCGCCCCTAATGAGGGCTGTGAAAGACTTAAATAAGTCAGGTCGAAATTGCATCTAAGGAATGACTGAGAAGGAGCTCGGAGAGCAGGCCCAGCAGTTGCTAGGATACCCAAGGCCGCTCATCACCAGCTCAAAAGTGAGAGCAAAGGAGCCGAGGTTCAGACAAAGGTAGGTTGGACTGAGGACTTGGTAGCACACGAGTTGGGACCCTCACAATATTAAGGAACTTCCTGTGCTGTGATGCAGTAGTGAGGTATGTTTCTCTTCCTTTTGCTCCTGAGACTAATAGTACATATCCAAATAGAAGTATTTGTCTTTTTATATACAGATATGAAGTGAAGGAATTTGCTAAACGCTACCCCAAATTACGTCCTTTGCACTGCCGACTGAGGGTGTTTGAGAACCATTAAATTCAGGGCGGACTTGTTTCCCTTAAATGAACAAAGGCAAATGCCTAGAAGTTACCACAATGTGGCTTTCTTTCAAATGTACCTCAAGTACAGACTGTCTCAGCAGAGACTTAAGATCAACTCCCTGCTCATGTAGACTTGCTGCAAGTGATTTCCCAAGAGCATGCCCCAGGTCAGTTCCTTTCCACCAGTTTTCCAGTATTTTCTCCCTCTTCCACTGTAAAAGAATATAGACTTCAAGATATCTCTGAAGTGTAGGTATTCATTCACTTTGCTTTCATGCAATAGATGTACACACTTTTCTTTGGCTTCTCTGTTTATCATCATCTACTTAATCATGGCACACTCTGAGAAGGAAAGTTTACCCTCCACAGGAATTCAGCTGAAAGTCTTAAATCTCTAAACTGCAGCTGATGGAGATGAATATAGATGAGGAAGGAGGCTTTCTCCTTAAGCCTTGCTACAGAGCAAGACTCCTCTCTCGTTCGCATACACAAAATGGGGGGGGGGGGGCGCAAATAAGCCATCCCCAGAAAACCCAAACCCAAATGAAGAAACAAATGGATGCAATTGTATTACATTCTGGGACAAATAAAAACATTTATTTAATAATGTAGTAAGTAGTTCTTTCTCAGGACCATATTTTGATGGGTCTTTCAGTTTGGTTTCACCTCAGACAATATTGAATTTATGTTGTGACTTCAGTTTGGTCATTTTAATTTCCTCATCTTTAAAGAAAGGATAACAACAGATTTTGTCACACAATATGCTGTAGAGATTAATGGGGATGATTAGGGAAAATGGTTAGGCTTTACCAACGTCTCACCAGTCAGACAGTAGCTGACATACATTTTTCAGAAGTAGTGTCCTAACATATGTTTGATATTCAACTAGTTCAAGTTGTTCTTATACTTTATTTGCATATACCAGACTAGAGAATGTAAAGAAAATGACTTTTTCCACCCAAATTTCTTTTTGAATAAACCTTAATTGACTATTTGGTGCTCAGAAAACTCAAACACAATTGCAAACTAAGTCACATTAAGACCCTCTTTGGTGTTTTCTCCTCCACAATCCATTTTCAATTTTATCAGTAGAGTATATATTTAAGAATATATTTATATACAAACCACACACACAAAATCTTAAAATCAAGAAATAAGTACAGTGAAGGAGAAACAAGAAAATTATGTAAGTAACAAACCACTTAAGAAAACGGAAAAAAAAAACCTTTTCTACTTTTCTAAGTGCGGGGTCGTTTTAAGACCAAGCCTGGTGATAGAGGATTTTAATTTCAGCTACTCATGATGTCTGAAGCAGTAAGATCCATTTAATTAGAGGTAAGTGGTGATACCTGATGTCAAACCAAACAAAACTTAGTGTAAACAAAGAAAATGGGACCCGTTGCATTGGACTGTGCCTCTAACATCTTCAGTAAGCATCATCTCACATGCAGAGCTCTGGGACCTAAAACCTAGCTATAAGAGAAAAACAGGTAACTTTGAATAAAAGCTGTATTTCAGCTTTAGCAGTTATCAAGGGGATTTAAAGTACTATTACCTCATAATAACACGGACAAGGCAGGGCAAATTCCCACTCTGTGGGATCTGGAATTTCAAAAGCAATGTTAGTGCCGCGAGTGTGTACAGTTTTAGCACCAGGACCCAGACAAAACTAACCTCCTAAGCATAAACAAGGTCAGTCACTGTTGCCAATTAGTTTAGAAGCAAAACAGCTCCTCTTTGAGAAAGTATGTGGCTCTGAAAAGAGCCTTTGGGTTAAGGGTGAGGTCGGTGCGCTCACTTGGAGCTGGTGTACTTGGTGACGGCCTTGGTGCCCTCGGACACGGCGTGCTTGGCCAGCTCCCCGGGCAGCAGCAGGCGCACGGCCGTCTGGATCTCCCGGGACGTGACGGTCGAGCGCTTGTTGTAATGCGCCAGGCGCGACGCCTCGCCCGCGATGCGCTCGAAGATGTCGTTGACGAACGAGTTCATGATGCCCATGGCCTTGGAAGAGATGCCGGTGTCGGGGTGGACCTGCTTCAGCACCTTGTACACGTACACCGAGTAGCTCTCCTTGCGGCTGCGCTTGCGCTTCTTGCCGTCCTTCTTCTGGGCCTTGGTCACGGCCTTCTTGGAGCCCTTCTTCGGGGCGGGAGCGGACTTCGCTGGCTCAGGCATGGCGACACAGTCCAGGAAAACTGTAATGGCAAGTGGGCCGGGGCCTCCCTTTTTATTAGGCATTATTCAAATGAGGATTAGAAAAGCACACTTCTAATTGGGTAATATTTGGGCGATGTCATCTTAAGCATGGTCCAATAGAAAAACGCGATGACACAAATGCTTCCCATTGGTCTAAATGAAAAGAAAAAGGCAGCCAATCGGAAGGGTCCTTTTTCGCGCCCAGAGAAAACTATAAAGTCCAAGCTCTTGCTATTTTTCACCTAACACAGTTGCTAACAGCTGTTAAATCTCCGAGATGTCAGGACGCGGCAAACAGGGCGGCAAGGCTCGCGCCAAGGCCAAGACCCGCTCCTCCCGGGCCGGCCTGCAGTTCCCCGTGGGCCGCGTGCACCGTCTCCTCCGCAAGGGCAACTACGCGGAGCGGGTGGGCGCCGGCGCCCCGGTGTACCTGGCGGCCGTGCTGGAGTACCTGACGGCCGAGATCCTGGAGCTGGCTGGCAACGCGGCCCGCGACAACAAGAAGACGCGCATCATCCCGCGCCACCTGCAGCTGGCCATCCGCAACGACGAGGAGCTCAACAAGCTGCTGGGCCGCGTGACGATTGCGCAGGGCGGCGTCCTGCCCAACATCCAGGCGGTGCTGCTGCCCAAGAAGACCGAGAGCAGCCACCACAAGGCCAAGGGGAAATAATTCCCTTAAATTTCTCAAAGGCTCTTTTCAGAGCCACCCACTCCCTCTTTTAAAAGAACTGAGCATTTTCGTGAATAGCAATATGGATTGGAAACAATCAGTTTGGTCTGAAATTTTTTCTTGTTTAGTGTCCCCCTACACATTTATAACTCCACATAAGCTTGAAAACCTTGCTTTAAAATATGTAATAGTTTTACTAGTATACCTGATTAAAGTAAATTTTTCCGTAAGAATTGTAAGCATGCTCTTTTGAGTTAAATCGTGTATAATGGTGTTGATGGAAAATTAGTCCTTGAATTTTTTTTTTTGGTTTTTTTCGTGACAGGCTTTCTCTGTGGCTTTGGAGCCTGTTCTGGAACTAGCTCTTTTAGACCAGGCTGGTTTTGAACTCAGAGATCCGCCTGCCTCTGCTGGGATTAAAGGCGTGCGCCACCACCGCTCGGCTAGTCCTTGAATTTTTAAGCTATATATTAAAAACCGGTGAAAATTTTAAAATAATTGTGTAGAGGTCTGAGACTGACGGTGGCCACTTGCCATTTGAGTTGGAAATTTGATACCCCCAAAATTGATATATAGATGTGTTGAATTTTTTAAGGTCCATAACAAAACGTTTGAGAGCATACTGATTACGAGCGATAACTGCGAGGAATCATTACCTGGCATATTTATTTACCGTTTTAGTGTACTAGGGAAAACTTGGCACTCGCATTTATGTCAACTGGAAAAAGCATGTATGAAACAACGTATTTATGAGGAATAAACAAACAGCCCAGAGATCACCAAGGGTATCAAAAGGTTTGCAAACATTTCTTTGCAACAAGATCACTTACTATATAATTTAGACTGTTCTCCCCCTAGAAGCGATTCTCCTGCCTCAGTTTCCCGATTGACGGGTGTACTGGTTTAAGATTCTAACATCTCCATTTCAGACGTTAAGTGAAGGATTAGAAAAGAAAAAACAAGCCAACGCGCCTGAACAGTTGACCAATACCTTTACAGTTGAGTGGGCTGGGCCCAGTGTATTCTCGTCCAATCAGCTTCAGATTCTGATTATAAATAAACCTTCAGCAGGGTCCGTAACGCAATACTTCCTTCTGCACGGACATGGCTCGCACCAAGCAGACCGCTCGCAAGTCCACCGGCGGCAAGGCCCCGCGCAAGCAGCTGGCCACCAAGGCTGCCCGCAAGAGCGCCCCGGCCACCGGCGGCGTGAAGAAGCCCCACCGCTACCGGCCCGGCACCGTGGCGCTGCGCGAGATCCGGCGCTACCAGAAGTCGACCGAGCTGCTGATCCGCAAGCTGCCGTTCCAGCGTCTGGTGCGCGAGATCGCGCAGGACTTCAAGACCGACCTGCGCTTTCAGAGCTCGGCCGTCATGGCTCTGCAGGAGGCCAGCGAGGCCTACCTGGTGGGTCTGTTTGAGGACACCAACCTGTGCGCCATCCACGCCAAGCGCGTCACCATCATGCCCAAGGACATCCAGCTGGCCCGCCGCATCCGTGGGGAGAGGGCTTAAGTTTTCTCTGGCTTGTTCTTCCCCAAAGGCTCTTTTCAGAGCCACCACATTTCTCACTAGAGAGGCTGATTGCACTAAGCGCCCCAGGATATCTTGTATTAACGTGTTGAATATTGTACTACAGAATCTTCGGAAAGTAGACTTTGTTTACCTTAAGATTTAGTTCATAACCTTCCGTGACACAGGAGTGGCCGGTCCCAGCGGTTAAAATCACTTGATTTCCCTAACCCACAATTCTAAGGTTGCCAGCAGTGATACTGCAGCTTGAAACTTCCTAACTAGGTTATCTGAAAGCTTATTGAAATGTACCAAGGCAACAATGTGTGTGTGCTTGTGTTTGAAGTAAACGAAATAGACTGGTTTGGTGGAAATGCTGCTCCATACAGTATTTGACTGGTGCTTGTAGTGCGAAGGGGAATTGCAAGGCTTATTGATTCTTGACCTGTGTGCAGTAGACTCACGGGTATGGAATGCGGCGTTGCAAAGGAGAAAAAGGATTCAACTTCCTTTCACCAATGCCTAGCTTTTGCGGACTGCTATCTAGTTTCTACTTCCTGTTCTGTTGAGGAATTTTGTCTGGTAACTAGAATTGGGAGAAAAGACGAGGGTGGGGGAGTGCCAGGAATTTTTTTCTCAGGTCCTCCACTCTTTGAGTACTGATCTCTGAACCTCATCTAGGAGAATAATACCAAAGTAAGCCAAGGTCACCAAAACTAGCTACCTTTCAAAATACCTCGCACAGGGTACTTAATATTTGACCCTAAGTATATTACTTAGACATAAGGATTAGTTGAAGCCAAAACAGTGAACACAGTGATTGGGAGACACTTGGTAGAAGTTTCCCTTTTCTTCAAAAGTTCATAAATGGAAATTTCCCTAAATTGTCGGGCCTGACATACCAGAACATCATGCTCCCAGGAATTCCCACGAGGTTACCTTTCCTGTCAGAAATTTACTCCTGCATTTACCATTCCACATATTAACTTCCCTTACCCTTAGAATAGCTGCTAAGTTGTATGGTTGACTTTACTGGGCTTGTTGCAAAACTTTTCTTTGTAAATAATTTTCCCTGTTAACATGCTTTTGTCAGGTTAATTTAAAGGCCCCAGGCACTGAACCTTAAAGTACAGGAAATATTTTTTTATTATTTTTATTTTTCTGTTTTGAACTTTCATTAGAGAGAGAATCAGAGCCACGATTTCTTTTTCAGGAATTGAAATTGTGCTCCTCGGGCTCTTCCTATTTCATAGAATGCTTCTTGGTCTTCAAGTAGTTCTTACAAGGAAAGGGGATTGTTGAACCTTTTCTGCAAGATAACAAAACCAGTCCCTTACAAACTAGTAACTCCATAAGAAATACTCAATAAGGGACATGAGTGTGTATTGTTTTGTATGTGCAAACCACACTTCAAAATGTACTTAGACAAACTGCCTGGTTAAGATTCAATGTGACTTTTTTTCCCCAAGAGTTCTCAACTTGTTGACACATTGTAAAGGCAAAGTCACTGACACTGAAGATAAGAGCAGTAGGTGGCTGGGAGAAAACTCAGTTGCTGTGAAAGATAGGACCGGGCCAAAGAGCTTGAATCTTGGGAACCAAACAGGACTCTTGCCTTTCCGGTCTTCCAGTGAGAAAACCATCCTCAGTCATTCTTCCTCTTATTTGGAAGTGTGAAGAAGAGGCGGCCTGGGTGCTTCCCACTGGTAGAGGGAGGGGACGGGGAGGTCTGGGTGCTTTCCGCTGGTAGAGAGAGGGGACGGGGAGGTCTGCACAGCCCTTTCCTACCTCTGCACACTGTAAATTAATACAGAGCAAAAACCCTGCTTCTTGGATGATTTCGAAATGAAGAAAACATGGACCACTTCTCACCGGAAATGTGGCAAGGCTGAGAGAAACAAAGGGATTGAAAGCACACGACTTGGGTTTGAATCCCTCTTACTGAAATATTTATATATGGAGCAGAGACAAGAAGTACCGTTGGCAATTGGCAGCAAACCGCATGTAAGCTCCAGTAACCCTGCTGCCACTGCAGGCATCCACTGTTCAGGCTGTTTAGCTCCCGTTAGGAAGAAAGCGCTGTGCACACCACACGTCAGAAACAACTCGGTCAGAACTGAGAGTCCCAAACCCCTCAGCCACGAGACTATTGTATCCTTGCTGTGAGCGAAGCAGGCTGGGAGCCTGACTCCAAAGCCAGGGTGGCCCGCTAGCAGTGGGTAGCTCCAAATATGACGTGGCTGGAGAGATTTTCCCACAGGCCTCAATAGACTCTGGGGTTCCAGTGCTTTCCTTTTTACTGAAAATTCTGATAAAGTTCTGTGGTAAATATTGAATAAATGTTGGTGGCACAAAGTGTTCCCTATCAGATAAAAAAAAAACCTGTTTATAAAATAACAGTCTGATCTTATTGTCTTTTGTATCTGGCAAATCTGACCACATTAAAAGAGAGAAGGGCCTGGCTAAAGTCCGTGCTAAACGCCCCTGCAAAGACCTCAAAATACACAGGATCATCACCTAGCATGCCATCTGTCTGGCGCAGCAGGGCAGCATAAATTTCTGTATAGGCTGCTGTTTGTATGAATAATTTCGGGGTTTCTTTACACTTGAACCGTGTAACTTTGTAACTAGTAAACGAACGCCAATCACGAGCCAGTGTCCCGAGTTAAATCTCAATGCCCTCGGGGGTTGTAAATACAGGAAGTTGCTGGTTCACCATTTTGAATGTTTTCGCGCCAAACCCGCAACAGTTGCGAGAAAGGCAGTATGAACTGCAGTTTCTAACGCAGTTTCCTGGGACAGAACTGTTGGAGCCCTTCTTGCGTGCGATCAAGTGTGAGATGTGTGGATGACTCCAGGAATTAGTAATTTCTTGTCAATTTTCCATTCAAGGTTTTCATTAAATTTGTACCGCCAAATGGCTCGTTTTTCTAAGCAATAAAAACATACTTTGATTTTTTTTCAAAGGAACATTTTTTTTGTGATCATAATTCCTGGGATATGCTAGAGTAATTGTTACGTCAAAATTGGAAATTGTACATTTAGAAGAAAATGTAGGCGACGAGTTCCTTTCTAGTACTGGGTTTCAACGCGGACCAATCCCTTGTCTGGTTCTATGATGTCAGCAGTTTGCTGTCCAATCCAGCAGGGAGAGTCGTTATATAAACGCAGGATTTTTCAGGCAGTTCATTCGTTCCGCTCTTCTTACGTCCTAACATGGCTCGCACAAAGCAGACCGCTCGCAAGTCCACCGGCGGCAAGGCCCCGCGCAAGCAGCTGGCCACCAAGGCCGCCCGCAAGAGCGCCCCGGCCACCGGCGGCGTGAAGAAGCCCCACCGCTACCGGCCCGGCACCGTGGCGCTGCGCGAGATCCGGCGCTACCAGAAGTCGACCGAGCTGCTGATCCGCAAGCTGCCGTTCCAGCGTCTGGTGCGCGAGATCGCGCAGGACTTCAAGACCGACCTGCGCTTCCAGAGCTCGGCCGTCATGGCTCTGCAGGAGGCCTGCGAGGCCTACTTGGTGGGTCTGTTTGAGGACACCAACCTGTGCGCCATCCACGCCAAGCGCGTCACCATCATGCCCAAGGACATCCAGCTGGCCCGCCGCATCCGCGGGGAGAGGGCATAAATTTCCTGGTTGTCTTCTTCTGCAAAAGGCTCTTTTCAGAGCCCCTCCCTTATCACCAAAAAGGAGCTGGTAAACTTCATTCACAAGAATTATGAATTCATGCTATTGACCAATTCTTTATTTGAGGCTTCAATGGCTTATCAAATTATAATGTTATCTCGTGAGCACCTTAAGCATACAATTCCATTACTATAAATTCCATTCTCGGTCGCCTTTAGACACGAAGTCCATAAGTGTTTCTAATCCTTTCTGGCCCCATGTTTGCACACACGAATATTTGCAAAAATGGAATATCAAAAGTATGTCCTTTAACTGCACCCTTTGAAAATGTTATTAGTTAATGTATATTACCGTCCACCCGTTCTGCATTTCAGTGTTCCCAAGATCTGGGATTTTAGTTGTTGAAATTGTTGGCTTAAAACTATCCTATTCATTTTTTTTTTTCCTTTCAAGCAATGCTTCACTCTAGACCAGGCTTTCCTGGAACTATTGCTAATTTTGAACTCTGGCAACCTGGCCTGTTGATGTTTAATTAGCCTGGTGCTAGATGAAGAAGTGAAGTTTTAAGTTTTCAAAGTAACATACCATCTTTGACATTTTTTTCTTTAAATGATATTTTTTGTGGTTAAAGAAGTTCCTACTTTGAGAGTCATACAATTTACTATGATAGTTTGGCTATTTTGTACACACCATTCTCAGATCATTTCTAGCAAAAATATATCTTGGCGTCTCTTGCGTCCTTGATTATGTCAGGTATTAAGTATTGGTAAGGCAGTTTTTATTTATTTATTTATTTATTTTTTAGATAAATTCTCAGGAAACTTGTTCAGTGTTGGAATCACCTGAAGATGTAGCAACAAAAGACCTTGTAATCTTGCCTCCGCTGCATTTGTAGGTTTATCTGCATGCCCAGGTAAACCTGGATCAAGACTGTAACTGTCAAAAGAAACTGCATTTTTCTTTTTAAAATAAAACAACAGCATCCTTTGTTATTTTACATCTAACTCCATCTGATGATGTCATAAATTAACTACAGACCTCTGCTCATCTTCCCCACCGATAGTCTCTCCCCATAAAAAGCTTTACTTTTTCCCATATAGCAAACTTCTCCACACCTTTTCCCTTTACCTTGTTTTGTTCTTCTCAAATTCTTTGAAATTTTAATATAACTGTTGGCCTCTTAACAATATTCTAATATATTTTCCTGCTTGGCATCTGAACATGCCAAAAAAAAAAAAAAAAACCAAACAAAACCAAACCTATATTGACATTGACTATTTACTTAAGAGCATGCCTGTTTGCTCTGTGTTTTCAACTTCTCACTGGCAGTCTCATCCGAATGCATTTGAGGGCTGGAGAGCCACCCTCATAATTTTCTGACTATTCTAGAATTTTCCTAATGTAAATTATCTTTTGTATTTTCTGTCTTTAAATATCAATAGGAAGTGACAGTAGCCCCGTCAGATTCACATCTAATTTATTCTAACTCGGAATTAATTAGGTTAGCCTCTGAAGTCTGATTTGTTTTTGAATATTTGAGTTACTTTTTTAAAGCTTTGTGTATGAGGTTTTGCCTACCTGTATATATATACCATATATATATATACACCACATATCACACACACACACACACACACACACACACACACACACACACACACACACACACATATGTTCAACACTTACATGCCTGATATCGGGAGAATCTATAAGGAAGCCTGAGATCCCTGGGGTCAGCATAAGACAGTTGAGTGCCTGTGGGTACTGGGAAACAAATGCAGATTTGCCTGCTAATCCATTTCCACAACTCCTAAAGTCAATAATGTCTAATCTTCCTAATTAAAAAAAACCTTTAACAATTGAAAACTTGCTTTCTCCATTGAAGATACCAATGTGTGGAAAGCACCAGGAGCCTGAGCCATTTCAAAGAGAAAGCTCTCCCATGGTTAATTTCAGTCTGTAGCCCATCCGGTACCTGTGTTATTTGCTACACTCAGAAACAACGTTTGTACTCAAACAAAAACATCTATTCCTTTTACTCTTGCAAAAATTAAAGGCAGGACTTGTGGACAAATCCTCTTAAATAATGTTCCTTGTCTACTTCGTATAAGTTTACAACAATACCCAATTAACTATGAGGATGCCTTCTGCTTGGTGGATTCTTCGTGAACACTGGAGGGATTTTTAAAAATATCTTTGCTCAGTTGAGTGTGATTCAAAAAAGCATACACAGGTATGTGAACCCGAGGGCTGTTCTCCTTTGGAACTTCAAATTGTCAATTTCTGTGCCATTATTTTCAGCAGTAAGTAAAAATTTGGGGACTAACAAACACAATTTGGGATTGTAACCTTCAGTCGCGGCGGCCAGAGGGCGGCGGATTGGACACTCCACCAATCACAGCCCAGCTCTGCCTTATATAAGCCCGGAGCCTGAGCAAAGGAGCATTGCAAAATTTGCTCTTTGAGCTAGGTTTTCTTAACTTTGCTAGCATTTTATATTCTCGCCATGTCCGAAACTGCTCCTGCCGAGACTGCTGCACCAGCTCCTGTGGAGAAGTCTCCCGCGAAGAAGAAGACGACAAAAAAGGCTGGCGCTGCCAAACGCAAGGCTACCGGCCCGCCGGTGTCCGAGCTCATAACTAAGGCTGTGTCTGCCTCCAAGGAGCGCAGCGGCGTGTCCCTGGCCGCGCTCAAGAAGGCTCTGGCTGCCGGTGGCTACGATGTGGAGAAGAACAACAGCCGCATCAAGCTGGGGCTCAAGAGCCTGGTGAGCAAGGGCACCCTGGTGCAGACCAAGGGCACCGGCGCCTCTGGCTCCTTCAAGCTCAACAAGAAGGCGGCTTCCGGGGAGGCCAAGCCTAAAGCCAAGAAGGCTGGGGCTGCCAAGGCCAAGAAACCTGCAGGCACCACTCCGAAAAAGCCTAAGAAGGCTGCGGGGGCCAAGAAGACCGTGAAGAAAACGCCGAAGAAAGCAAAGAAGCCTGCGGCGGCTGGAGTAAAGAAGGTGGCCAAGAGCCCTAAGAAGGCCAAGGCTGCAGCGAAGCCCAGAAAGGCAGCTAAGAGCCCGGCGAAGCCCAAGGCTGTGAAGCCAAAAGCGGCTAAACCTAAAGTTGCCAAGCCAAAGACGGCTAAGCCTAAAGCTGCTAAGGCGAAGAAGGCTGTTTCCAAAAAGAAGTAGGTTTGCTTCTGACAGCAACAAAGCCCCAAAGGCTCTTTTCAGAGCCACCCAGAGAGCTCTGTGAATGTAGCTGTACACTGTTTTTAAATGGTCCGGTCCTTGAGTCGAGGCACTTGGCTACAATTTTTGGCTCAATCGCTAAGGTTAGAAATACTGGCAGAGATGAGGTTTTTAATGTGATAAACTACTTTTAGTTTTCCACAGTTCACATGTATTACAGTGAAGCTTTCACAATTTGAGTAACGCAGAGCGCGAAAAGAGACCGAGTTTATTGGTCGAGCATAACAATCTAAGCCAAACAGCACCATGGTTTTCTTCTAATCTTACCCTGATTGGACAGTTAGTCGGTGACGTTTGCAGATACTTGTTACTTGTTTAAATTGCCAATGAGATTTGAACACTTTTCTTTTAAAGTTCGCGTTCTTCGCAGTACTTCAGCCCGCGAAGTCCGCGCCCGACTGGAAGTTCTTCCCTATGTAGGCGGTGACTGGGTCGCTGGACCTCTAGAAGCCAGCCCCAAGGAGTAGGTTTACACGTGCTTAAGGAGCTACACCCAGTACCGGCATCTCTTCCAAAGCCCCGTGCCAAACACGCCGCGTCCGACTGCAGCAAAACTGTCCAAGTCATTTACACTTTTTTTTTTCTTTTAGAGACAATGTATGACAGCCTTGACTGTCCTGGAACTAGTTCTGTAGAGGAGACTGACCTCGAACTCAGATCCGTCCGCCTCCGCCCCGGAGTGATAGGACTAAAGGCGGAGTGATGGGATTAAAGGCACCACCACCACCCGGTCCTCATTTACACATTTTATGCAATGTTTACTGGGTTCTGCCATTGGTGATACACAGACACTGAAGTTCCTTGAGAACAGTCCTTTTGTTGTTTTAAAGGTTTAATAACGTGGCTGGTGTGACACCCAAACGGGAGTTTTGTTTTATTTATTTAACATTAGGTCGATTTTAGGCGTTAGAGATTGTGTGTTGTTTTCAGTTTTAAGGTTGGATTGCTGTCAACATTTCAGTGATCCATTGTTAACTGTTTCAGGTTTCCCACCTGGGAGGGCAGTCAAGAATGCTTAAGTAAATAGTTTTTAAGGGAACAACTTTCAAGTCACGTTTTCTTTAGATGTAAGTATTGGGAATGCGGATTCTTGGTCGCTGCAGGCTTAATTTACGTGAAATGCCTGAATGTTCATGAAGAAGTTAAATTATACTTAGTCAAAGCATCGCACAGTGGTGTCAGGAGCCGTTTCCTCCTAGGATTATTGCAGGAACCATCGCCCTGGGGAGTCTGCAGAGAGCCCCACACCCCTAATTGTGTTAGGAATCCCTCTATTGACAGAGCCTACCCCATACCCAAATTGGCTGTTGATGCAGAGCTGTTAGCTGAACCCGCCCCACATTCCAAACTATCTAGAGAACTAGGTGTGTCAACCTGTGAACTCCTGGCCTACGTGACCCGACTGAACGTAACCTCCTGGCCTATGTGACCGTGGACCACGCGGCAAGAGTCCATGCCCCCGCCCCCATCCAAGCCAAACTCCTTACCCTATAGAAGCTGTACCCCGTCTCTAATAAACGGAGGCTTCGACAAATCTGCCTAGCCTTCTTACTCTTTCCCCCCATATCTTCCAGATAGTGCCTCTCCCGGACCCTGGAATAACTGAACTGCAGGGTGGGTTACAACCCCTAGACTAAGTAACCCACCCAAAAGCGGTTTACACAGTGGGAATTAGAATTGGCTTTTTGTGTAAACACTATGCTGGCAATTCGAATTTTTCTGTGGATTTGTGTATCTGATCTATACAGAGCAAAGTAACTGGAATTTCTGTTGCCATGTTTTCTTCCTTCCTTCCTTCCTTCCTTCCTTCCTTCCTTCCTTCCTTCCTTCCTTTATTATTTATTTACTTTTTTCATGACAGGGTTTCTCTGTCGCTTTGGAGCCTGTCCTGGAACTAGCTCTTGTAGCCCAGGCTGGTCTGGAACTCACAGAGATCTGCCTGCCTCTGCCTCCCTGGGATTAAAGGCGTGAGCCACTACCGTCCAGCTATTTATTTATTTATTGAGACAGGGTTTCTCTATAGCTTTGGAAACTGTCCTGGAACTAGCTCTTGTAGACCAGGCTGGCCTCGAACTCACAGAGTTCTGCCTGCCTCTGTCTTCCGAGTGCTGGCCATACTTTTTAATGAAGTTCCTACAATGACAAAGCTAGCTTCATTTTGCTGCCTATGTTTTATTTGCCTTCTAATGTTTTGCCCCTCTAGAAGTTCATTTTGTTATTACTCATTATTTTTTAGGTATGGCCACAACCCAGCCCACACTGACTGCCACCAGAAAGCAGTTCTTACTGAACCTCAGCGCTGGGATAGCAGTGCTTTAGAATGTGGGCGACATCCGGCTTGTTTGTCATTAATTCCACAGTGTTAGAATTTTCCTTCATCCACAATGGAGATTTGTCTTTTAAGATTAACTCTTTGTTTTATTTTGCTATATTCTTTCTATTCTGCAATGAGGGGACAAAATTCTAAGCAATAAAGCAGTATTTCTGAATGTGATGCCTCCTTGCCTTAAGCAAAGACCAGGAGTGTCCCTACTCCCATTTCAGGACTTCATTCTTGAGGGATGTTAAATGACCACTTTGAGTACGTTGTAGATTAAACACCTTAGGTTCTCAATATGCTTGTATATGTATTTTCAACAAATAGAAAATTAGGCATTAAGTGACTAATTGGTAGGACAATATATTTTTGAAGTTGATTGACAAGGGTTTTTCAGAAGTTTGCTAGAGAGACAAATAGGTAGGCAAACAGATCTTGCTTCATCTTTGCCTCTGAATTCTTTTTTTTGTATTTTTTCTTTTGTATCTCTTCATAGGAATGCTACTCTATTTATTTGTTTGGTAGTTCAAAAGGGAACACTGGAAGGTTTTGTGAATTTATAGATATTTTTACTGCTTTGACTTCATCATCACTTTCAATATTTAAATTTTTAATCTTATATTGACTCCTATATGCAAAACTGAAGTATAGTTTGCAGGGAGGTTTCTCCTTTACTCTAGGATCCTGGCAGTGACCCTGTAGCAATGATGATGTAGAACACGGTTGACAACACTCGGCCCAAGACAGGACGGAGACCCAGAGCAGAAGGGGATGGAAGACAGGGCTGATGAGAATCTCGACATTTTCGTTATCAATTGTATTTATCTACCAGCGGAAGAAATGGAAACCAAGGACGTTGAGTGGTAAATGTGGTTATGCCAAGACTCCAGCCTCTGGAGTAGAAGGGCAAGAACAGCAGGAGAGAAAAGGGAACACTGATTTAGGTGGGGTTCTTCTTGCTGCCATCCATGCAGAAGGCACAGAGCCCTGGGCCCCAGACCTGGAAAGAAGAGATGGCAGCATTAGTGGAGGAGTCGTCAGCCAGAGCCGACTTCCCCCTCAGTACCCCACACCCACCTGCGTCCCTGCTGCTCTTGCTCCCAGCCCTGGCATTTTCCGGCTCTTGGCACAACTGTTACATGACATTTACGTCCACCTTCACTGCTTTTTAACTTTGCTGTATTACAAAAGAAATGAAACAGAAATTGGTTAAGGAAAATGGATTTATGTATAGCTTGACCCCAATCAGGGAAAGAATTTATTCTCCACTGTGCCTGTGGCAATCTTCTATTTTATAGGAGTTAACTAGAAAAGGACAGGCTATAGAGAAGAAAGACAGGTTTACAGGTCTTTTCCCGGGGTGAACACTATTAAGCCGGAGGCACAAAACTGACCTCCTCTCCCAGTTACATAGCCCAGGCTTGCTGTAAATGTTCCTCAATCCTGCTATCTAGGACCAACTGCAAAACAGTGAAATCCTGACTTTTCTAGGGATGATCCTGTGGGTTAGGAGGGAGTGGGCTGGACGGAGAGGAACTTGCAGTTGGGAATGGCTTTAAGACAATCTCTGCCGTCAAGCTTGGCCACCCTGTCTACCCATTGCTCTTCTATGTCAGCCACTGGGGGTGGGGCTGTGCTTTGACGGGGTGGGGTAGGATCTGCACAAAGCATTTTAATAGGTGTCGCTTCCAGACCCAGGTCTCATGTGCTGGGTTACTTCCGGACTGAGTTGACCAGCGACAATGGGACCTATTATTCCAGAGGGGTAAAGTCTAGTGCTGCAGCACACTGTGCGGCACACCGAGACTCAGCTCAGAGAGACATAGGAGAGAGTAAATCAGAAGACAGAGGGAAACATGGAGGACAAAGGGACAGGGAAACCCCAAGGAGACGGGAGAGGGAAGGAACAGAATATGGGACCCAACGGAAATGGAGCAGCCCAGGGTTCCTAGTTGGGTCAGGAGAGGCTCCTGCTTCTCTGAAGCCTATTGTGACAGGATGCCTGCAGTGTGCCCTCCCATGCTACCCTTGAGACCAGCAATTCTAAACGCTTGGATTTCTCAGCTGCACAAAAGGCTTGTTGCACTAGATCGTGCTCCTTTCTGCTTCTTTGGGGACCAAGTACACATCAGGAGTTGTTCTTGAGGATGAACTTGTACCAGTGTGGGAGCCCATGTGCGACTCAGTTTCCATCTGGAGTCACTTCTGACTTAAAGAAGTTATTTGAGTTCAAGCTTGCCTGCTTTGTTTTTTCCATGAACCTTGAGGGCTATGAGTAACGTCCGTATTAGCTCTTAGAAAGAGCATTTTTGCCCAGATGAAAGAACACATTTTTTTTTCTATTAAGATTTGGGCTGGTGTATGACAGGCAGAGCACTCCTCGTTAGAGAATAGAAGCTGCTTAGCTGAATAAGTTAACGCACCGGTTTGAGCTTCCTCTCAAGGACAGTGCAGGGAGGTGGTCAGCTGACTGTAGTGCTCTCTATTCTGCCTTTTGCCTGTAGTATGTACACTCAGAAACTGAGAAATAAACTCGGGGCTGTTTGGTGTTGGCTTTTAGTCCTCCTAGTCTATCATATGTTTCAGGCTTCATTTCTCTCAATCTAACATTTCCTCAGCCTCTGTGCCCCCTCCCAGGGTACCCCCAGCTGATTTCTGCCGGAGTGGGCTCTGATATACCAGCCCATGTCTCAGTATTTTTCCAAAGCTTGTGGAACTGAGGTTAGCTGAATTTGGTACCTCGGTGGCTCTTGACTTAAGACCACATCAAGATCCAGGGAGGGATGCATGACGTTTGGAACCCAGATTGAATTATTCTGCAACAATTGAAAAGATCTTCTCTGATTCCTCTGACTAGAATGTTTTGGCCATCATATTTGCCCTCCTACTTCATACAGCATTTAAAATGTGTTGTGGAGTAACAAAACGGAGAATTGTTATTACCCAGAAAGATAATTGTAGAAAATCCCAGTTGGGTCAGGCTGAACTGCTGCGCAGACAGGCTACTAGAATGCCAAAGAGAGGGAGCGGGAGTAGGAGAGTGACAGCTGTCTCTCTTACATCTAAATGCCACTCTTGAGGACAGGGAGAAAAGGCTGGTCTTTTTATTTTAAGACTTTGGGTGGAGAACTGTACCCTCATCAAACTTGGAACTTCTGGCCTCAGTTATTGGAAAGCTCCTAAAACACAGCACAGACCATTTTCACCGTTCATGGTCTACTATTCAAGCTCTTCCTATTGCCCTCTAGGTCTTGTCCACGAAAGGTATTTTGACTCCAGCCTTTACATTTGCATTCAAACAGCAAAATATAAAGAATGAACCAAAAAGAGTGCTCTTGCTCTGGGGTGCTGGAGAGATGGCTCTGTAGTTTAGAACAGATACATTGCTTTTGCAGGGGAACCAAGTTCAGTTTCTTGCATGTACTTCGGGCAGCAACCACATGCCTGTAACTCCAGCTCCAGAGGGATCTGATGACCCTGGCTGCCAAGGATTCATACACTCATGCCTGTGTAAACACACACACACACACACACACACACAATTTAAATAAAGGTTTTTTTTTATGCGCATTGTTTCTGTAAGCCTGTATGTGAACCATGTGTATGCAGTGCCTGTAGAAGCCAGAAGGTGGAGTCAGATTCTTTCAAACTGGAGTTAAAGAAGGTTGTGAGGCTTCTGGGGACTGAACCATGGATTGCTGCAAGAATAGCAAGTGCTTTTAACTATGGAGACGGTTCTCCAGCCATCAAATAGTTTTTGAAATGTAAGGTCTCTGACCTTGCCAACTATCTCAAGGCTGGAAGTCAGACACACTGCCTCACGTGGCTGCAAGACAGACCAGGAAGCAGATAAATAAGAAGGATAGATGGGAATGGTGACTCAACAGAAGGCTGGATGCCTGATCGGGGATGAGTGGATAGATGGATGCGTGGATTGCTGGTTGGTGGCTGGATAATGGATGACAGGTACTGTTTGACTTTGTTTGGTTCGGTTTACAAATGCTCCTACAATGGGAATTTGCTGCCAGTTTGGTGATATGGGGACAGTCCCGACCTTTAGCATACAGGACCCTTTTGGCAGGCCCTTAGGTCACTGTGGGCAATGGCCTTGGAAGTAATCAAAGTAATTGTGGAAAGCCCTAAGTTAATTCTGAAGAAAGGCTTATTGCTATTGCAGAGAGTGAGCCGTCCTCCATTGAAGCCCCTCTCTTGGAAAAAGTGATCTTTTCAGGGATTCTCAGCATTTGTCATGTGTCTGTCAGTATCTTTAGACTTTTGGTATCCAATATGGTAAGCTAGCCAAAACTCTGTCCTTCAATAGGAGCCCGCTTTAGGTATTTTGTAGGATTTGATAAAGATTGACAAAGGGAGCTGGAAATACGAGTGAGTAGTGCAGAAGCCCTAGGAGTGGCCAAGCGACCAAGTTCACAAAGTAGAGCCTTCCCAGCATGCCTCTTACTTCTTGTTTTCCACTCCTCTTTCCTCCTTAGGACCTGCCTCAAAGCTTATATGCTCAAGTTCAGGTAGCCTGTGTAAGACTTTAAGACAATTCTGAAGCCATTTCTGACAATTCTGAACCCTCTCAGCCTCCGTGCCATAGTGCTTCCCCTCCTCCCCTGGGAACCAAGGACCTAATAGCTACACGTGCATGTACTCAGTTCCTCAACAATTACCCACACACGTATGTTTTGATTCAGTCCCCTAGGAAATGGGGTCAAAATGACCTCTTACCTCATCTGATCTGGCAACAGCTCTCCAGCCAATTATTGGTAATAGCCGTTTTGAATAAGCCAATTATAATGGTCAAAGAACAACCCCCTTTGCTTCTGTGGCCTTCTCCTGTAGCTTCCCGAATGCTGGGGGACCCTGTCATGACAGAATTAATAAAATCCTCATGCTTTTGCATCGGCTGTGGTGTGTGAGGTGGTCTCTGGGGGTGACTCCTCCTCGGTGTTTGGATGCTAGAGTCTAACACCTGCATCTCCACGTAGGGCTCTAAGTAACCCTTCCTTACTTTTGTGTCAGCCATTGCCACTCTCCGATGCCCCTGCTCATCTTGGCACAACTGTTACATGACATTTACGTCCACCTTCACTGCTTTTTAACTTTTTAACATCCACTTTAGTCCTCAGGCTGTCAGATGCGAAAGGATGTGACTGTAAGATCCCACTGCTGACCTGTGAACCTGCCTCTAAGGGCATGGTCAAGAAACATTGAAATGAGGAACATAAAAGTTAGAAATACTGGGAGATGGAGGGACTTTTATTTTTATTATTATTTTTTAACAGCCTTATTACTTATAGTGGTTTGAGTGAATGAGAGATGTCCTCTGTTGTCACCAGCATTTGAACACTTGGTTCCCAGTTGCTGATGCTGTTTGGAGAGGTTTAGAAATGAAGCATCGATGGAGAAAGTTGTCACTGGGAGGCCAGGTTTGAGAGCCTCGGGCCTAGCCCCATTTACAGTTTGCTGCTAGCTTTATTCTCATGGTGAGATTTGAACTCACAACCTTCAGCTTCCAGTCCCAGTGGCCATGCCTGGTCTCTGCCATTATGGACTCTCTTTGGGGTTGTATTTCAAAATAAAGTTTCTTGTATAAGTTGAGTTGATCTTGGTGTTTCATTACAGCAGAAGAGAATTAGCTAATACTATAGCGTTATTGTTACATTGCATCTGGCTTGATTTCCCTGACTGTTAGCACTTGGGCTCCAATTGCCTTTTGTGATGTTACTTTTTGTTTGGTGTGTTTGAATCTTATCTGAGTCCTTCCTGAAGGGTTCAAAGCTTTTGCAAAATTTGGTCATGAGAGGACTTGAAACACCAAGAGCTCTTGTGACTGAGAATTGCTTTAGTTAGCATTTGATTTTTAGAATCCAAATGCTAAGGTATAAATTGTATAACAATAAAAAAAGACCTTTTTGCAAAGCAAGGGCAGTCAGTGCCTGGAAGCCTCTCTGGCTTCTGAGTGGCCCTCATCAGAGGCAGTCAGGCTTTAACACCTGTCCTGTAGGGAGAGAACGCTCTTCTACAGGCTCTGCGCTGTTCATGGGTTTTCACATTTTCAGCTATGGTAGGAAATCTCACTCTGCCGGTGTCCCACCGGCTCCACTTTTCCTAATACTGTCCCTGCCACTGCTACTGCTGCCAACAAGATCCACTAAGTGGCTGTTTTTTTTTTTTCCCAATACAGGGTTTCTCTGTAGCTCCAGGAGCCTGTCCTGGAGCTAGCTCTTGTAAACCAGGCTGGCCTCGAACTCACAGAGATGCTCCTGCATCTGCCTCCCAAGTGCTGGGATTAAAGGCGAGTGCCACCACTGCCCAGTAAGGTGGCTGTTTTCAATTCCAGCCTTTGCTCCCTTTGCAGCTTATTGTGTGGCCACTCCTGCTAGGCAATAGGGTGGACCATGCCTCTAGGTCTCTCTTGTTACTATATTTTAAACTCCCTTGGCTCAGAAAATGTGGTCGTCCTCACCCTACCCTGCTGTACTAGGAAGATCCAAGAGGCAGGTGCATCTCTGTGAGTTCAGGGAGGGGTCAGGACTGGCCTGCTGGGATTTGAAGTCCAGACCAGGCCTGGGGGCTGATATAGATGCCAGGGACTGGGGCCTAGGCTCCCAGCCTAACATTTTCATTATACAAAAAATATCTGTCACAGTCATTCTGATATAAATATACTGCTGTTTAAATTTTCACAAACCCAAAGAATTTTTTTGAGTTCCAGGGAGCCGAATTAAAGGATCTACCTTAAACAGTCAGATACATCCCTGTCAATTCCTTGGTCCCAATTTTTTTTTCCCCTAAACTTAATTTTGTCCTCTGTTCTGCCAATACCTTAAACATGTGTAAGAGACATTAGACATTTCCATACCACAAATACCAGACAAGAACAGAGACCAGCTACCCCAGAATGTGACCAGCACCCTGCTTTCTCAAGTCCCCCCCCAAGTTGACGCCCACATATAAGCAGGAAGCATTCTTGAGAATCTGCCGCCCCAATTCCTTTAACCTGTTGTGCCTAACCTCCTGACTTTTTATTATAAAAGAAATGGGAATGTAATGGTTTGTCCTGTCCCGTTAAGAGTCAGGCCCCACCCACTCACTTCCCCACCTGCACTGCAGAGGCAGGCAAACCTTCCTTCCTGCTTGCTGGCAGAGTCTCTTCCCTCTCCATCTCTCTCTTCTGCCTCACTCCCTCTCTCCCGCTTCTCTTCTACCCCTCCTTTCTCCTCTCTCTCTCCCTCTGTTCTTCCCCGTTTTTATTTAAGCCATTACAAGTTCACCAAAAACTGACTTTCCTGCTGCTTCAAGTCAAAATGCATCCTGGAAGTGACTGATTTTTTCCCACGGATCCACATAAAACAGAACATGCACACAATATATTACCTTTTTTCTGAAAAAAATTTTTTTTTAAGTTTTTCTTTGTGTGTGTGTGTCTGTCTGTCTGACTGTGTTCATGTGCATGTGAGTGAAGAAAATGGCCACTGCTCCCCTGGTTCTTGCGACTGAAATTGGGTCCTGCACCAGAACGTTATGTGCCCTTCATCACTGACCATCTCTCCTTGTTGTTTGGTCTTTGAGACTAGCAGGCAGGTCTGTGAACCATAATCTGCCTGTCTCAGTGTTATGATTTAAACAAAATGCTGCATGTCCCCGAGTGGCCGCAGGCAGTGTGCAGCAGGTCCCGAGACCAAGGTGGGCCATGAAGTCAGCCAGTCCCAGTCAGGGAGCCCCCAAGGGACAGTGGGTCCTAGGCAGGGAGCCAAGTGGAGGGTGAGAGACAGAGCTGGGTAGGCAAGCCATACAGATATTTATTTAGTGGATAATGGAAGGAAAAGGGGGAAGGGAAGGAAGGAGAAGAGGAAGGAAAAAGGAAGGGAGAGGGAGGGAGAGAAAGAGAGAGAACGCAAAATGAGTGTGGGGGATGGGGGGGATAAGAGGAGCCATGGCAGTCTCTTTGAGAGAGAGGCACAAAGTCTCAGGCTGGAAGCTGAAGATCAGCTTGCCTCAGTGGCTGGGGGAGGGAGTAGGTGGGGCTTATTTCTTAAAGGGACAGGACAGCAGGATAGACCATTACACTCAGTCTTCTGATTTATTTATTCTTATTTATTATCCATTTATTTACAATGAATAAAATTTTACTCTTCTAGTTTCTTCCCCTTCCCCTTATCTTGACCACTTTCTATGCCAACATTTTCACTTAAAAAATTTGTTGAGTTTCCATTATTTTGACTATATAGATGGTTTTCTGGTCTTAATAAAGTATACATGCTGATTAAATTTCCTCTCTGTGGTGGTTTGAATGAGAATGGCTCCTATAGGTTCCCATATTCCATGGCTAAGACCCTATTCACTATTCTGGGAAGGATTAGGAGATTGGCCTTGTTGGAGGAGCATGTCACTGGGGTGAGCTTTGAGGATTCAAAAGCCCAAGCCAGGCCCAGTCTCTGTGTCTTTCTCTGCTCACTCCCTTCCCCCTCCTGGTGGATTAGATGTGAGTGAGCTCTCAGCTACTCCTCTGGGTCCTTGTCTGCCTGCCCCCTGCCATGCTTCCCACCATGATGGTCACGGACTCACCTTCTGAAACTGTAAGCAATTCACCAAGTAAATGCTGTCTTTGATGAGCTGCCTTGGTTGCAGTCTTTGCACAGCAATAGAACAGTGACTAAGACACTCCAAGAGAACGGTGAAAAGCATATATTAAAGGGGGCAGCATAGTGGAACACGAATGACAATTGCAGGAGCCAGCCATGATAAGCTAAATAGAAACAGATCACCTGTTAGGATTAATGAGTCCTGGCCTTCAGTAGCTTTTCTAATATAATTTACTAGAAGCTGTGCCTAGGTAGAGGATCAGAGGACCACCTGTTGACCATTAAGTGCAGTGTATTTAAGTCTACATGGTGTTAATAAAGATAGGCTTTCTGAACCAACGTTTGGGAGCTGCGTGTGTTGGTCTGTCTCTGCATCTGTGTCTTCAACCTCCAGCCCCCTTGCCCGAAGCTCGCGAACTGGGTGCCAGCGCACAGAGCACAGACACAGGGGCGCAGTGCGCAGCAATCAGCCAAAGGAAGTTCTTTACTTCCAGCCATGATCACCTGATAGAGTAGGACTCAGCCATTGATAAGTTTAATGGATGCCTGACTCTCAGTAGTTTACCCTGAAGCAACACCTGGTTTCAGGAAGGACCACAAACTGAGGTTACTTGAGCAACCACCCAAGAACTGACCTTTCCAAAGGAAATGCCTAAAGTTCCAACCATTGTAGATAGGATCCCCTGCCAGCAAACACTCACCAGACCACCCCTAGACAAATGTCAGCCAATCAGGAGTCCTGAACCTTAGAAATCCCTTCCCCTGCCTTTACTATTATAAAAACCCAACTCTAACAAAGCTCAGGGTTCTCTGATTATTTCAATATGTTGGACACACAGAGAGACCAAGTTTGCAAACTTGTATAAAATAAAGGCTCTTTGCTTTTACATACGGGACTCAGTCTCCTTGTTGGTTTTTTGGCTGACCTTGTGGATCTTGGCATAACAACAATGCCACCATGAAACCCATTTATTTTGGCTGTTAATTTTTTAAAAAAGCAAAAAAAAAACCCAAACAAACATCTAACAAACTTTTTTTTATTTCCATAATTCTCAAACGTGTCACCGTTACAAAATGTTTGTGAGGACATCATAACAAGCCATTTATACCCGAATTTCCACATTTATAAGAACAGAATTGTAGCCGGGCAGTGGTGGCGCACGCTTTTAATCTTAGCACTCGGGAGGCAGAGGCAGGCGGATCTCTGTGAGTTCGAGGCCAGCCTGGTCTACAAGAGCTAGTTCCAGGACAGGAACCAAAAAGCTATGGAGAAACCCTGTCTTGAAAATCCCCCCCCCCAAAAAAACAAAAAAAACCCCAAAAACAAACAAACAAACAAAAACAGAATCGTATGATTCACTCTGTTATTGACAACACTAAAATCTGCTAAATATTTAACCTGGAAACTTTTACAAATGTACAAATAATAATATGTGATGTAAAAATTGCAGCATTAAGGAGTGATTTCTTTTTTATATTGTAGTATGCCTTTAGATTTCAAGTCAATGTCTTTGTTAAGTTCCTTGTTTGTTTATTTTTTACTTTATGTGCATTGGTGGTTTGTCCACACATACGTCTGTGTGAGGAGGCTGGATCCCCTGGAGCTGGAGTTACAAATGTTGCCAGGGGACGTGTACGTGCTGGGAACTGAACCTGGGTCCTCTCAGCCAATGCTCTTAACTGCTGAGTCACATCTCTCCAGCCCCAACATTTGTAGTTTATTGAGACTGATTCTCATTATGTAGGTCAGATTGGCTTTGAACACATAGAGATACACCTGCCTCTGCCTCTTGAGTGCTGGGATTAAAGGCATGTGCCACTATGCCTGGCTTTGTTTTAATTCTGTTATGAAAAATAAATATGCTTTTAGTTTGTAAGTTATAGGCAAAACAACTTAATATATTTAAAGGCTATATAAGTTCTTAGTAAATAGAGCATATGTAATTTAATACAGATAGAAGGGCCTCGGCATCAAGAGACAGCTAATGTTTAGACACAAATGGGAAACAGTAAATAGAATTCGTCACGGGACACACTCAAACATTAACTACTCACATACTTTCAAATCACACCCAAGCTGGGGATACCCTAATTCTATATTGAAGAAATGATATCATCTGGGCACGGTGGCAGAGGCCTCTAATTCCTATGCTCAGCAGTCTGAACAGGAGAATCCTAAGATTAAAGCCAATCTGGGCTGCATGCATAGGTAGCATGCACTCTATGTGGAAGTGGTAGGGAAGGAGGGAAGAAAGGGGGTTAGGGCAACAGAACAGGAGGAGGAGAGGAGAGGGAGAAAACGAACTCCTTAGCTCTTCAGCAGAGAAATGGACGGGTCCCAACAGTGGTCAGGTCTACTCATCTTGCTCTCCCTCAAAGTCATCGTGCAAAGTAAGGCAGAGATGATTGATTTCCAATTCCAAACTCCTGATTCTGAGAGCTGGCTCCTTTAGCCCATCTGTGCCTTAGACTGTTAGCGTGCTCATCTTCTCCCCCTGCTTCTTGCTCTGTGCCTCAAGTTGATTTAGTGAACTGCCACTCAGTCATCCAAGCACTTCAGAACCTTTCAATTCTGTGCCCCCCAGCCGAGCCACACAGTGCTGTACTTAAAGGGCATCAAGGCAGCTTATGTGTTCTTGTGGTTCCTGTTCGTCTCCAGAGGAACTGTATTTGGAATCACAAAGGAGACCCACCTCTGTGTGTGTCTGTGGTGGCGTTTCTAGCATTTGACTGAGGAGGGAAGACATATCTTGAATTTGGGTTGGACCTTCGCAAGCTTGGGCTGGATCCTAGACTGAATAAAGATGAGATCTAGGAAACAAGAAGAATGCCAGCATGCATCTTTCTGCTTCTTGGTGTGGATGCCATGTGACAGGGACTTCACAGTCCCACTACTATTTTTAGTACTGGAGTCTTTGCAGTTAAACCTGGGCTACAGCAAGCTGGGCATGGCCACTCATTCTCAACACGGTGGCTGACTAAGGAGACAAGCCATAGAGACTAGCAGAGAAAGAGGATTTGTTCAATGTGTTCACAATGGGAAGAGGAGCAAATAAGGAGGCACAGTGAGCTTTATATTCTTTCTTTGGGTTTTGACACAAGCTTAAATCAGAAGCGAATGGGTATATATAACTAGCAAGTCCTGATGTAGGCTTTGCCTACCCAACACTGGCCCATCATTGTCTCAATTTCCTTTGGTCCAGCAAGGTTGCCTGATTGTCAGAATTATTTGAAACCTCTTCTGAGGAGGCAAGTTCCTTTTCCAGTTGGCATCAAGGCTTTAACCTTTTCTTTTCCTCAGTATGCGATTCCCAGGGGGCAACTTTAATTTGGGTAAAGTTTCCACCCTTTAGGTAGCCTGATATCTGAAGGGAGGATCTTGAATGTTTATCAGTAGAGCATCTCCTCCCCTGCCAGGATGGTTACCATGCCATCCCTACTCTGAAGGACTGTATCCCTTCAAATCAGGAGCTAACCCAACCCCTTCCTCTCTTCAGTTGCTTTTGTGAGGTGATTAGTCACAGGAAACCTCTCTAAGATGCTAACACTAAGTTTGCAGGGTTACACCAAGAACCTGGGGGAGTCATCTTTTGGTACTATCAGAGGGTTAGGATAGACCTGGTAAGGGCTCTGAGGAGCACTGTGCACAGCATGCTTAGGGCACCTCCCAGGGTCCTTGTGGGGAGGAAGAAGCAGATGGAGAGATTTCGAACAGGAGATGTAGCACACAAAACTCGCTCACATCAGCGGGTGTGAGACAGGAGCGGATGATGATTTTTTTTTTAAATGACTGTTTGAAAATTGCTTACCTTTATTATTTTTCAACTTACTTTTTTAAAATTTAAAAACAGTCTTTTTTATTTTACATACCAATCCCAGTTCCCCCTCCCTCCCCTCCCCTTCCCCCCACTCTGACCCCCTTCTTCTCCTCAGAAAGAGTCAGGCTTCCCATGGGAAGTCAACAAAGTCTGCCACACCACGCTGAGGCCTGAACAAGGTCTTTCCCTAACATCTATGATGAGCAAGGTACCCCTTCATAAGGAATGAGCTCTCAAAAGCCAGTTCATGAATTAGGGATTAATCCAGTTTCCACTGCCAGTGGCCCCATAAACTGCCCAAGCCACACAAACGTCTCTCATTCAGAGGACTTTACTGGGTTTCCATTTGTAATTCTCACTTAAACTGAGTGGTGGCCTTAGGGGGTTCAGACTATTATCATTTATACTAATGACTCTATTTGGATTCTAGGACCCTATGACAGTAGAGATTCTTTGTTTCCCAATGAAGGGGGCTTAAATTTGAATTAATCTTATTATATGTGAGTGGAAGGACTTCCTATTTGTATTAGGCATGACGTTCATTGTTTGGAAGTTAGATCTAGGGTATGGTTATTTAGTATTCGTAATGGAAAAAAACAGAAGGGAAGAAGAATCTGTTCATTTTCACAGCTAAGGCTTTTAAAGGAAATATGAAAAAATTTTTATAAGTTAAGTGAATGGGAACAATGTTGAGGACTCTCAGAGGTGTGAGTTCTTACTAACACTTCCTAAGGTAGTGCCACAGATTGGAGCCCTGCAGCTTTCTGCTTGCACCAAATGGAAAGGCAATAATTAGGATAGTTGTGTAATAATTATACCATCTCCATGCATAATAACAGGTCTGAGGAGTCAGTATGACATGGGGGCAGGATGTCTCCCTCCTCTCCTCATCTGGAGCGAGGAGCTACTCAAGAACATCTTTGGAAATTAATAACATTAGGTAATGTTTGGGCTGAAAAGGAGCTTTATGGAAATTTTTTTTAACAATGAGAGTGTTCTTTTTAAAAATGTCATATAATAGTACAGCATGTATTACTCATCCTTACTTTTTATGACTGGAGAAACCTGTTGGGATCAATCAGAAGGATCTGTGTCTTGTTCCAATTGTTCCTTGTAGACTGTTTAAATGCTAATTACTCCTGTAAATTTGAGCTTCCAGAATATTTACATACTTCTATCTTGGATTGGTGTTTGGATGCCTGTACAGATGGATCAAGCTTGAAAGATGTGCCCTCTTTGTTTTTGCTTTATGATATATTGGATCAAATGAAGAAAATGACTAATTATTGATATTATGTTGTATAGTGTCTCTGTGTGTGTGGTGCTTGTTCGTCCCAGCCGCCCAGAACCAAAATAACTGCACAGAAACTGTGATGTTTAAATCACTGATTGGGCCATTAGCTCTAGCTTTTTATTAGCTTAACTCTTACATCTTAATTTAACTCATCTCCATTAATTTGTGTATCACCATAAGGTCGTGGCCTACCAGCAAAGTTTCAGCACGCCTGTCTCTGGCCACAGTTCCATGGCTTCTCTCTGACTCTGCCTTCCCTCTCCCAGCATTCAGTTTAGTTTCCCCCACCTAGCTCTGTTCCCCATGGCTCTGCTATAGGCCAAAGCAGTTTCTTTCTTTATTAATGGTAATCACAGCATACAGAGGGAAATCCCACATCAATATTGGGAATTATTGCCATTGCTACCACTGCTATAACTGCTGGAATAGCTCTACATCAAAGTCTTCAAATTGCATGATGTTAAAAATGATACTCTTATTCAGAAAATGTATGTACTACTCCAAGACATACAGATAGTAGACTATATGCTGAAATCACTGATTTAGAGTCAGCTGTGATTATGTTAAGTGACCAAGTTGTTAACTTAAAAAGACTGTCATTAAGATATGCTTGGAATGTGAATCATTTCTACTCGATGGGATAAGGTCAGAAAACATTTATTAAATCATGGTACTATAAATCTGAAAATATTAAAATTACTGACTGCTATTACTCAATGTTTGTAGAAGATTATCTGTTAATAAATTATTGGTGGGGATTGTTGGTGTCTTGGGAAAGTTAAATCCATTTGATCAACTTGAGATTTCAAGCTCTTTCTATGCTGTAATATTTATATTGATTATTTGCTTGGTTTTGTTGTTTTTAATAGTCTAGGAAAAAAACCCAACATCAAAAAAAGTAATTCAAAGCCGGGCGGTGGTGGCGCACGCCTTTAATCCCAGCACTTGGGAGGCAGAGGCAGGCGGATCTCTGTGAGTTGGAGACCAGCCTGGTCTACAAGAGCTAGTTCCAGGACAGGCTCCAAAGCTACAGAGAAACCCTGTCTCGAAAAACCAAAAAAAAAAAAAAAAAAAAAAAAAGTAATTCAACACCGAGCAGTTGTATTCAATATTATATAACAAAATATGATTAAACAAAAAGTGGGAAATGAAGGCGACTTGGTGAACTGATGTCAGCCCAGGACAATCCACTTGCCAGACAACCCTTGAAAGCAAGAGGATGTTTGCAGCGTTATGGCAGAATGCTGTTTTCACACTCCAGGAAGCGTTTTCCGTGGCCAGGTGTAATTTTTTTAAAAAAAAGTTTATCTTCTGGGAAAATGCGCAATTAAAGACATATAAAAAGCTGCTCTTTGTCTAGTAAGAAAAAAATTCCAGCATTATAGGTTGATATCTTGGGCACTCTGTATTTTGTAACCAGAGCTGCAACCATATAGTGTGGCTAAGAATAAGGCTCTGCACTCTGTTTTTCCTTTTGGCATCTGTGGTCTCTTTGACTGGATCTTTTAATCTTTCTTTTTTTAAAAAATTAATTTATTTATTAAGTATTTCTGCCTCCTTCC
The DNA here is from genome assembly GCF_037038515.1 of Microtus pennsylvanicus. Taxonomy (NCBI): domain Eukaryota; kingdom Metazoa; phylum Chordata; class Mammalia; order Rodentia; family Cricetidae; genus Microtus; species Microtus pennsylvanicus. Next base: position 106,801,582 of record NC_134582.1, read on the forward strand.
CGCAACCACCTCCCATTTCCCTCCCCCTCCCCCGATCAAGTCACCCTCCCTCATCTGCTGGAAGAGCAATCAGGGTTCCCTGACCTGTGGGAAGCCCAAGGACCGCTCACCTCTATCCAGGTCTCCTAAGGTGAGCATCCAAACTGCCTAGGCTCCCCCAAAGCCAGTACGTGCAGTAGGATCAAAAACCCACTGCGATTGTTCTTGAGTTCTCAGTATTCCTCATTGCATGGGATAAATCCGGATCTTTTAATCTTTCAAATTTAATCCTAGCCTAAATCTGAAACCATGAGCCTTATTATTGGCCTCCTCCGTTAGTACTTCTCTTCCTTTTTCCTCTTTCTAAACAAAAATAAGACTACCTAGAAAAACTAGGTTCTCATAGATTTTTCTACATTCAATGAGCTTAGAGCTTCTTTGTTTACACAGGGTTCTTCAGCTCTCTTTTGTATCTACACTATATCATATAGTATCTAATAACAAGCAGGCTACAGGAAACACACACCTAAAATGTAAACCCAATTCTATGAGGCACCCAAGACCAAACCACTGTGCTTTACCCGTTACCTTGGCAACCACTAGCACTGAAGTAACCTCTGTCTAATAGTTTTACATTTTCATTTACCAATTTTTAAATGAACTTTAAAACTAATGAGTTTGGTTTTATTAAATGCCATTGTTTGCAAACCTTTTGAGGCATGACTCTGAAATTAATTTATTTCAGCCATTTTCTTCTTTATATGAAATGCATTATGTCAATTTACCTCAACTATAGTTATTTCTTTTATATGAATATGTTGTTATTTCTACTAGTCTGTCTGAAAGAACATCTTTGTTACTAAAACGAACACTACCCCCCACTCCACATCTCCTGTTGCTTGTGTTTGCAGCATAGTCTCATGAAACCAGCTGGGAGCCATTAGAATATCCTAATCATATGAAATGTACCAACAAAAGAACTGAGCAAAATAAACGTATTGTGGAAGTGGTTTCATGTGGATTCTAGATAAAGATTTTTGAAATATTTCAATTTTGCTACTACATATTTGAACTGAACAGCCTATTTTAATTGGGGGTGGGCAGTAAGCAAAAGCCTTCTGGTTTTTCTTTTTAAGTCTCTACCACGCGTCAGAAACAGACAAAAGAAACTAACAGGGAAGCACCGCATGAAGAGGCAGGAAACAAAACGCTTCCGCGAAAGATTCGCCTCTTCGGGAAAAATATTTGGCGCGATTTTTAAATTGCCCGCGCGGTGCGTGGATTGGCCAATGAAGTCACTAAGTAGCAAGGCTACTGACATGAGCAGAAATTCTTTTGCTTACTTTCACTTTTGGTAAAACGCTCCAGTGGCAAACCAAATAAACATGCATGAACAGCACTGCACACAAAAGCAAACGTTAAAACTGAGCAATAGGTGTTATCTGTGCACAGGTGCTTACAAAGACCTGAAAAACTTTGGTGTCCAAGGCGCTAACGTTTCATTAATAAGTGCTCAAGAACCTTACCAAGTCATCATCCCGACGACCTCTGGGTGGCTCGCTGTTACAGCTAAGAAATGTCTATTCACAATAGTGCCACTTCCTACCAGTAGAGTGGCTCTGGAAAGATTATTTGAGCAAAGACTTAAAAGAGATCATGGACATTCAAATCCCAGAGCCTTGTAGATGGCCTGTCATTTCTACAGCATTGCTGTTGTGTGGTTACAGTCCGTTTTCCACTTAGGATAGAAAAAGATAACTTTGCAAGGGACCAAACACCAATGAAACGCTAACGTTAAGATCTGAGAATTCGGTGCTCTTACAGAAAAGCTCTTTCAAAAAAATCAATGCATACTCCCTACTATTGGCCTTTATGGTTTGTTAGAGGCCGCACTAAACAAAGTCTGAAGACATGTAACAGCTATTTCATATGAAATTGTGGTGGCTCTGAAAAGAGCCTTTGGGTTAAGAGCGAGATGGGCGCGCTCACTTGGAGCTGGTGTACTTGGTGACGGCCTTGGTGCCCTCGGACACGGCGTGCTTGGCCAGCTCCCCGGGCAGCAGCAGGCGCACGGCCGTCTGGATCTCCCGGGACGTGATGGTCGAGCGCTTGTTGTAATGCGCCAGGCGCGACGCCTCGCCCGCGATGCGCTCGAAGATGTCGTTGACGAACGAGTTCATGATGCCCATGGCCTTGGAAGAGATGCCGGTGTCGGGGTGGACCTGCTTCAGCACCTTGTACACGTACACCGAGTAGCTCTCCTTGCGGCTGCGCTTGCGCTTCTTGCCGTCCTTCTTCTGGGCCTTGGTCACGGCCTTCTTGGAGCCCTTCTTCGGGGCGGGAGCGGACTTAGCAGGTTCAGGCATGGCGAAGAACAAAGAAAAAACAAAGAGAAATGGAAGTGAGTGTATGAACGTAGTCTGCACAGGCCTCTTTTTAAATAAACTTGTGTCTATGCTTATCGCGATTTGCAAACGTCATTCACAAAGTGTCCAATCAAAGCAAGAAATTTTCAAAACCACGCTGTCACTGGCTTAGATGAAACTGCTACACCTAACCAATGAAATCGCTCCGTTTTCGCGCCATGCGTTGACTATAAATGGAACCAGTGTAGCATTCTCATTGCTGAGATCGTTCTCACAGCTAATTTTCTATTGTCATGTCTGGACGAGGCAAGCAGGGTGGCAAGGCTCGCGCCAAGGCCAAGACCCGCTCCTCCCGGGCCGGCCTGCAGTTCCCCGTGGGCCGCGTGCACCGTCTCCTCCGCAAGGGCAACTACGCGGAGCGGGTGGGCGCCGGCGCCCCGGTGTACCTGGCAGCCGTGCTGGAGTACCTGACGGCCGAGATCCTGGAGCTGGCTGGCAATGCGGCCCGCGACAACAAGAAGACGCGCATCATCCCGCGCCACCTGCAGCTGGCCATCCGCAACGACGAGGAGCTCAACAAGCTGCTGGGCCGCGTGACGATCGCGCAGGGCGGCGTCCTGCCCAACATCCAGGCGGTGCTGCTGCCCAAGAAGACCGAGAGCCACCACAAGGCCAAGGGGAAATAGGTTGATTGCCTGTCTCTTGGATTGTCCTGGTGGAAGTAACCTTAAAACAAAGGCTCTTTTCAGAGCCACCTACGAAAACTGGAAAGCGCTGTATGTACTACTTGACGGTGGTAGAACCAGCAGTCTGTTCTATGTTAAAGGGACAAAGAAATGTTAAGTGAACTCCTTTATTTATTGATGAATAAATTAGGCCTTAAGGTAAGATATGCTACTTGTTACCCACTTAAATACTGTGCGAAGTCTGTGTTATAACAGTAAATTGGCATTGAAAATCACGCGTTCTCTATTACATGAGTAATCGCAAGTAATAATTTACGTTTATAGGAGGACTTATAGTCTTTTCAATACCTTAATTATTTGTAGTTTTATGCTAGTTTAAAACTTTGGATTTTTGCTTTGTTACATAAGGGTATTATAAAAATTATGAAGGCTGCTATTCTTGGGTTGGTATTGAATTTTGGAAGGTACATGCAAAATTAAGCACGGGGTGGTGGCACAGGCTTTGACGAATCCTAAGGTGAGAGATTGAATTCTGAGACATCTTGGAGTCCATAGACTAATAGAAAAGTTAAAATAAAAAGTTCTGCTGCCGAAGGACTTAGAAACTTAATACAAAATGCAAAATTCGGTGCTTTTATATTTATCACGAGTTCATAGACGTTAGTGGGAAGAGCAACTCTAGAAAGAAAAAGTTTAAATAATTTACTAAATTTAATCACCAGAATCCCTATTTTATCTGAAAACAACTTGCAGTATATATTAGCAGTAGTTACATTTAAAAGGGTGCTGGAGAAATGGCTTAGTGGTTAAGAACAGTTGCTGATCTTACAAGAAGACCAGAGTTCAGTTCTTAGGACTGAACATCAGATGGGGGGTGAGCGGTGGGGTGGGGTCCGGTTCTGGCATTGAGGCATATAGAAACACCAAATTTATGCAAACAAAACAGAACAAACAAAACAAAACTATTCATCTCATAGGTTGAGAATATACTGCCTGTGGTTTTTTTTGTCAACCGTCGGTTACTTGAAGTGAACCAAACATATCATTTCTGTATGAGCAGAACTCAAGGACTGAAGGAAGACGGTCAATCAAAACCAGGAATTCTATTGGATCGCCCTGCCTGCCTTGGGATTCTGTGATGAAGATCTTCAAGTTAGTGTTTAAATGACAGATTTGAAACTCAGAGGAATAAGAAATCCCAGCTCTTCCACTTTTTGTTGTTAATTTTCTTTTTCTCATGAGACTTGGCCTTCCTCAGCAAAGACAAGAGTCATGAGCACCTATAGAAAAGTGCCAGCATTTTACTAGGTTTACTAAAGTAGTCACAGTCACACGCTTGCTTCCAGCATGCAGACTGGTTCTTAACAAACCGAGACTTCGTCAGAGTAGTCGGTGTTGCTTTCTCCACTGAAAAGCTCAGTGGAGACGATGGGATCTCACTGCACCTCCTCACTGCTCATCCATCACCCTTGCACACATAGACACTTGCAAGTACATGTTCACTCTCATGCATATTTGTACACACACACACACCCCTAGGAAGTGTTCTTTCAGTGCCTGGCAATGCCTAGTGTCCCACCCACCAGTTCTCCACTCCACAGCCCTCATCTCCCTTGTATACAACCATCTCTATATTAAAATGTAGGCTGGAGTGGAGGCCTGAAAAGATGGCTCAAGGTTCAGGAGCTCTTGTGGTTCTTTCAGAGAACCTGGGTTCAGTTCTCACGCCCACATGCTAGTGCACAACTGTCTACTTCAGTTCCTGGAGAGCTGATGCTGTATTCTGGCCTGTGATAGACATCAGGAGCACATGTTGTATGTATATATATATATATATATGCAAGCAAAACACTCATCCACATAAAGCTAAATAAATTAAAAGAAAAAGTTATGCCTTTTTTTTTATAAGTAAGAGTTATTTAGGTTCTAAATTGAAATGACGAATATGTAAACTAAAAAAAACAATAAAAAAGAAGAAAAAACAAATATTCAAAGTATTCTATAAAGTTTTTGCATAAAAGAAAAATTTGTTATTTAGCCAGTCTGATACTCAGGCCTGCAAGGCCAGGGCTCAGGAGGTTCAGATAGGATGGCCCAGAATCTGAGGCCAGGCATAGCCTGTCTGGGGAGCATGAACTGCAGTGCTATTTTGGCTGCTACCAACCACTGTTGAAAAATGTCTTATAGATACTTTATGTTAAGTTTAAATTTTAGTGTAAATGCAAAATCTTGGGGAATTAAAAAAAACATGGGTTTTTTTTTACACTGGAATAGAATTTGTATAGAAAAGATTATTTCAACAACTAGCTTGCAAATGTACATCTTTACACATAAAAGTAAAGTGTGTTTGAGAAAAGATTAGGCTTTATTCGTAGAAAGTTCCTGCCCAGGGGCTGAAAAGATGGCCCAGTGGTTGAGAGCATTGTCTGCTCTTCCATAGGACCCGGGTTCAATTCCCAGCACCCATAAGGCAGCTCACACTTGTCTATAACTCAAGTTCAGGGAGATCTGATGCCAATGAACATAAAATAAAGTTAAATAAATGTTAAAAAAAAAGAACGAAAGTTCTAGCCCAATGAGTGCCACGGTGTTGCAATATGGGAAGCTGTCAGTATATTGTGTTTGGGAGTTAAATTTAATTCGAGCTCACAGTTCATTGTTCAGGTCCAGGTTGTGAAACTGGGCCTCGCAGAGGCTGTTTATCCTGGCAGTTCAAACAGGAAAATACTTAGGGTTCAACTTCAAATGGGGTCCTTTCAGGAGACCTGAATACACACTTACTGCTAATCAGCCAATGGCTACCAGTATCCATACTGATTGCATCTGATGGCATTCTTTGGTTTTGGATTGATTTGGAAGCTAGTGGTCTGCAATATTAAGGCTACAACTGACTTTTATCTATTAGCCACAAGGTATTGGTTTCGACATAGAGGTGGACAACCACATTCAGGGCCTTATAACTAGCCAAAGATGAGACAACCACCCCACGGATCAGTAAGATTCCATCCTCTGTTAGGTCTGGGCATCTAATTCTCCACATCATCTCAGTCCTAGTCAAGGAGTCTTTGAAGACACTGCTCCCCAGGAGTTCTCTTCACAGATCCTAACTTACAAGTTAAGGAAAAAATAGTTCAGGAGATTAAGAAAAAAAAAAGCATTTTCATTTTGCTTGGACTATGCATACCAGTCACAGACGAACGACCAGCCTTGAAGATTTTATCCAAACTTCATAGAAGCAGTTGGATGATTCTTTGAAAATATTGGTGAAAGCCAATTAAATAGAAAATATGTGAGAAGAAATGAGATTTCCAATATGATGCAATTTATATGTGAAGTTTATAATATAGTCAAAATGGAATGGAAATATCAGTATCGACCCTAGTATATTAAGTAAAATTATCTTATATGTGAAAAATGACCTTAAGCTTGACGCATTCAACAACTGATGCAGGTGACCAAATCACCGATTCATGTTGCTTTTATGAAAAATTCTTAAGAGAATAATAATACTGATATTAAGATGGCATTTTGAAAGCTTTAGCTAGAGGAAATTATTTGAAATGTAGTCACTGTAGAGAAGGAACCCAAGGTGATTCACAGCGGTGTGCGCCTTAGAAAGTGTGCACTGCCCGCCAGTGCTCTAAGCAGCAGCCTGCGGTGCTCTCTCTGGACCGGGTAACCGGTTGTTAGGGGGCCGCTCGGCTTTTTGTATTTTGCACAAAGTCAGTGTTATTGCTTGTGCGCCCGATTCTCCAAATTTAAAACAGATAAGGAGTTAGTTCCATTAAAAAGCACAGACAAGGAAACAAAAGCGCCTTTTTTTTTTCCCCCCCTCTTAAACCTTCCCCTCCCCCACAGCGGCGGGCGCAACTTCCCGCCTCCTCCCTCAGGTTCTCAGTTCGGTCCGCCGTCTGCTCTATAAAAGCCGGTGCTCGGCTTCGGTCCCCGTGTTTCAAGCTCTCAGCTCTCGAACGTCCAACCATGTCAGGTCGCGGCAAGGGCGGGAAAGGCCTGGGCAAAGGCGGCGCCAAGCGCCACCGCAAGGTCCTGCGCGACAACATCCAGGGCATCACCAAGCCCGCCATCCGCCGCCTGGCCCGGCGCGGAGGAGTCAAGCGCATCTCCGGCCTCATCTACGAGGAGACCCGCGGGGTGCTGAAGGTGTTCCTGGAGAACGTGATCCGCGACGCGGTCACCTACACGGAGCACGCCAAGCGCAAGACCGTCACCGCCATGGACGTGGTCTACGCGCTCAAGCGCCAGGGCCGCACGCTCTACGGCTTCGGTGGTTAAGCTGTTATATTTCATGCTCAGCTTTCTAAAGGTCCTTTTCAGGGCCACCACATTTTCTGAAAGGAGCTTAAACGCTACGGTATGGTAAGAATACAATCGTTTCGATGGCCTCTGAGGCTGGAAGCCGACTGGTATGAGTCTGTCCAATCAAAGCAGACCTGTCTATGCTCCTCATTAGCATGTCATTTATCAAAGTGCTCTCTGCAGGATCGCTTTGGAATCAGTCAAGTGGCTGTCGAAGCACTTAAATTGAGCATGTTTAGAATCTTTCCACTTGTAGTTAAATATCCTCGCCCTTTTTCAGAGCTTCTAGCCTCCTATCACAACTTGAGGTTGCTCTGACTTGACACGTTTTCTCATGCAGTGACACTTTCTAATGACTGAAAGTTGCCACCTTAGGGTACTGAGCTTCTAAATTGAGACTTTCTTTTTTTTGTAAACTTTAACGTCACCTAAGCAAAATTGACCGATCAAGAGCCTGTTGTGCTCAGATTACGACCCCCAGAGAGACTACCAGAGGGTCCCAGACTGTAATGACCAAGGCTTAATGAGCATAATACAAACATGTTTGGAACTCATCTCCATCCCTTAACGTTACAAGGTAGAAGGGAGCTGTATCTCCTCTGGGATAAGCTCTTAAAGGCATAACTACAAAGAGAATCTTTAAAGATGCCTTGGCACGGGTACAAGGACTTGTGCTCTTTTCCATTCTGTTGAGTCAGCCTTTTCCTTGTTTTTAGAGCAAGGCCACTGTTGTTGAGTTAGGCCATCTTTATCAGCCTGTACCAGGTGGCTGGCTGGGCTGAGCTAGGTGACCTTGTGCTCGGAATCCCCTGGGTGGGAGAGGGGACCGCCGGTATCTTCCTGGGAAAATATTCTAGGAAATTTCTTCTTGCCCCTTTTGAGAATAAGGGGTGAGGGTCCCACAGAGTCAACAGCTAAAACTATAGTTAGTATACATTCTCAACTAACGCTCCAACGTTCAGAGTTTTAAGCATCAAATGTATTTTATGCCCTAATCCCTCTGAGAACAAAAGTCCAGGACGGAAATAGCACTAAAAACATAATTAGTTTTAAATAACTTCTCCAATATCTGCACTCATTCTTTATTCCCTTATACATGTCCTTTCTTGTTCTCGTCGTGTTATGCTGTACCCTTGTGTGCATTAGTTTACACATATCTTTTTTGCTAGTTTCGCGTTTGAGAGCATCTGGGTTTTTCTAAGACTGTGTGTCCTTGCTTAAAATATATTTTATAATTACATTATAAATTATAATTACATTATAATTCCATCTATTTTACTGCATTTTCTGACTTCATTTTTCCTTAGAGCTGAGTAATATTCAAGTTTAATTATTTATATACTGAATTTTCATTATCCGTTCCTCTGTAGTAGACAACGTGGTTGATTCCAATTCTTCTCCATAGCGAACGAAGCAGCAATGAACATCGGGGTACAAATATCTCTATGGGATGTATGGCGTTCCCTAAGTATATGTTCAGATATGAAAAAGCTTCAGCATATTTTTTTTTGAGAAATCTCCAACTGATTTCCACAGTGGCTGTATTTATTTGCACCTCCACCCACAGTGAATCATGTTTCTTCCACATCATTGCCAACATTTTTTGATGATTGCCATTCTTAGTGAAATGGTATTTCAAAGTAGTTTTAATTTGTATATCCCTGATGTCTTTGATTATTATTGGCCATCTGCCTTTAAATTTCTTTTAACTATTCAATTTATTTACTGATTGGCAGTTTCATTTTTGGGGTAATTAATTCCTGTGATTCTTTGTAAATTTAGATATAGTCTCAGGCCCGAAATGTAGCAGGCAGATTTGTAGGTTATCATTTGATGTTCTTATAGTGGTATATTATTTTTATTTTAATAAATTAATCTTGCCTGAAGACCGGAGGCAAAGCTCCAGCCACTGGAGGCTAGGTAATGGTGACACGTGCCTTTAATCCCAGGAACTGGGAGGCAGAGGCTCGTGGATCTCTGTGAGGTCAAGGCTACCCTGGGTTACACATGATCAACTCAGAAACAAACCCAGGTGGTGGTGTTTCACCTTTAATCCCAGTTCTAGGGAGTCATGCCTTTAATCCCTGCACTAGAGAGAATATAAAATACGAGACGAGAGAGGCTTGTCTAATTGGTTTTCAGTCGCCCGGCCTTGATATAAGTAAGACTTCATTAGTGGCTTGGCTGACTTGCTTTTCTGGTCTTCAGGTAAGACTTATTTATTAAAACACAAATAATATATGGCTATATGTTTTGATTGCTTATTTTGCTATACAGAAATTTTTATTTTCATATTGTTCCACCTGTTGATACTTGGCTTCAGTTCCTGTGTTGTTTGTTTTTTAACAATTCTTCCTACTACATAGTCTGTAGGGTATCCTCTGTGTCTTTGTATAAAAGTTTAAATGCTTTAGATTTTTGATCCATTCTGAAATGATTTTTGTACAAGATGAGAGTTATAAATTTAAGTTAGAAATATAGTTTTATCAGTACTGTTTGTTAACTGTTTGATCTGTTCCAAAGTGTGTTTTCCCCTTTGTCAAAAATGTGGTGGGTAAAGATTTGCCTTTTTATTTCAAGGTCCTCTATTCTGCTTCAGTAGTCTGTCTACTTGTCTCTTTTTATGCTATAGTTCTGTTGTATGATGAGATCAGGTACGGCCTCGAGCATTGTGCTTACTCATTAGAATTCCTGTGGCTATTTTATGGTCTCTTCATGGTTTTATATGAATTATTCACATTTTTCCCTAAACCTGTGAAATGTGACTTGGACATTTCCATAAGTATTACATTAATTCTGTATATTAATTTTGCTACTATAGATGTTTTTGTCATGTTATATCAGTTATTTAGGAACATGGGATTTTTTTCATTTTCTAGCATCTTCTGTTGCTATATTTTATGTGAGAAACTTACACACCATCATACACATAAGGACAAATTAGTGTTTTTTATTTTTGGCCAGCCACCAAGCATGGGCTAGAGCAGAATAATGTCTCTTGGTGCCAAAACTCAAAGGAGACTATGTTTTTATTTTTTCATATTTATTTATTTATTATGTATATAATATTTTGTCTGTGTGTATGCTGCAGGCCAGAAGAGGGCACCAGACCCCATTACAGATGGTTGTGAGCCACCATGTGGTTGCTGGGAATTGAACTCAGGACCTTTGGAAGAGGAGGCAATGCTCTTAATCTCTGAGCCATCTCTCCAGGCCCGGAGACTGTGTTTTTAAAAGTGCAACAGCCCACAATTATGTCAATCTTAGGAGAGGGTCAAAGTACCCTTATTTATGTTCTTCCTCAACATAGTAGTTATTTCAGATACAACAAAATAATTTTATCACTTATTTTAGTTTATTTTTAGTTTGTACAAACATTAATGATTTTAGTTAATACATGTGTTCATCGACAGTGCAAATGTATCCCCAAGACAGACAAGGCCATTGTAGGGCTAGAGAGCCAAGACGTGTCTACACACGCAGACAGAAAATGGAGTCAGAACAAGATGGCCTAATCTTAGACACTTCACTGTGGTTTTCCTTTTTCAGTATCTTAAAGTTCTTGTTGCAGAGCTTTTGAATTTTTTTTTGGTTGGATATATTCATGAATTATTTATTAGGGGTAGTTTGAATGGAGTGTTTTTCCTTACTAGTCTAGGATGCTCAACTGTGTGTCACATGAAAACCACTGTTTTCTTTGTTTTTGTTTTTATTGATTTTTTTATATGCTGGGACTTTATTATGTCTATCTATAAGAAGTCCATGGGGTTTCTGATTGACTCCATGATATCTTTAACAGACTGCATAGGGTCTTTTAAGAATCCTATCATCTTTAAATAAGGATAGTTTGACTTCCTTGCTTTCTGTTATTACCCCTGGTATGTCTTTCTCTTGTCTGCATCCTAAAGATAAGCCATTCAGAACTACATGGACTATGATTGGGGAGAACAGTCACCCTGTCTGCTCCTGCTCTCAGAGGAAATGTTTCCACTTTGTTTCCATTTAATACCCTGCTGGCTGTAAATTTGTTGTAGATAGTATTTATTATTTTGAGATATTTTCTATATATTCCTAAAGCCTGCAGAACTTTTATCAGGAAGGAATGTTAAACTTTATCAAATGGTTTTTTTAGAGTCATTTGTAATCATTATGTGGATTCTGCTCATGAATTTCTTTCCATTTCTTTTTTTTTGAAATTTAATATTCCCACTCGGGAGGAAGAGGCAGGCGGATCTCTGTGAGTTAGAGACCAGCCTGGTCTACAAGAGCTAGTTCCAGGACAGGCTCCAAAACCACAGAGAAACCCTGTCTCGAAAAACCAAAAAATAAATAAATAAAAAATTAAAAAAATTAATATTCCGTCAATATCCTACAAAGGTTTATTATATATCTGTGATATGTAATATCTCAAATCAACTCTCCATTGATTTATTGAATATCTTTGTTGGGCCAAAAACCGAGGAGGAGACGCCCCCCAGAGATCATCTCTCACACCACAGCTGATGTAAAAACATGAAGATTTTATTAATTCTGTCATGACAGGGTCTACCAGCATTTGGGAAGCCGAGAGACCCCGAATAGATGGTATAGGCTACTTTTAAAGATAAAGTCATAGAAGTAAGGGGTTGTTCTTTGCCTATTATGATTGGCTTATTCGGAAATGCTGTTACCGATAATTGGCTGGAGAGCTGTTGCCAGATCAGATGAGGGAAGAGGTCACTTGGATCGTTTCCCAGGGACTGAGTCAAAACATACGTGTGTGGGTAATTGTTCAGGAACTGAGTCAATATCAGGGAGATGGAAAGTTCCCAACATTTCAGTAGTTGTTAGGTCCTTGGTTCCCAGGGGGGAAGGGGCAAACATTACTGCTGAGACTGAGAGAGCCCAGAATTGGTCAGAAATGGCTTCAGAATTGTCTCAAAGTTTTACATCTTTATTTTGATATCTAAGTAAAAAGGTGAAGTTTAGTCTATAAAATTTAATTCAAAAGTAATCTTATATCTATAGTTTTAATAGTTTTCTTATGGATCCATGACTAATACTTTTGGTTATTATTTCTTCCAGTTCAATGATATACTTTGAAAAGAGAAGTTTATAAAGTGTTATAGTAGATAGTTTTGACGTTTTACTAAGTACAGAGAACACATTACATTGTTTCCTCATTTTATAGAAGACACACTCTTTTGTTCTTTTTTTTTTAAATGCTGCAAGATCCCCGGTGGCAGTAGGCAGCAGAAATGCTGTAGGTTCCAAATGGTGGTGGCGGGCCATGTGGTGGCAGGCAGCGGGCTCTGGGAGAAGCCAGTCCCAGGCAGAGACAGCTGCTGGTCTCAGAGCAGTGGTGGCGGCCATGTGGCAGCAGGCAGTGGGCCCCAGGCAGAGATGGCTGCTGATGCCTGAGCAATGGCTGGTCCCAGGCAGGGAGACACATGGCAGGCGGGCAGAAGACAGAAACATGGATAGACACGACAAGCAGGGTGAGGTTGAATGTTTATTCAGGGGCTTATGGAGGAGGAAGGGTGAAGTGGGGGACAGAGAGAGACGGAGAGAGAGAGAGAGAGAGAGAGAGAGAGAGAGAGAGAGAGAGAGGAGGAGAAAGAGACAGAGAAGGGGGAAGGAGAGAAGTGGGGAGAGAGGCAGAAGCGAAGCTGCCTCTCCGAGAGGAAGACAGAAAAGAGAACAAGCTCCGGCCGGAAGCTGAAGATCAGCCTGCCTCAGTGGATGGGGAGGGGTGTGTGTGTGACTTGTCTCTTAAAGGGACCAAAACCATAACATTCCCAGGTCTTCCTTATAATAAAAAGCATGCACATCAAGGAAGCAGAAAAGGAAGGGCCCAAGATGGCTGTGAGCAGGTCAGAGGTAATGGGAGTGGGTGTGGCTTGTCCCTTAAAGCGACCAGAAAGTACAACACACTCTATGTAGGATAAGTCATACAATTAAGAACAAGTAATTTATCTTATGATAATTTTATCACTTAAATAGAAGAACAACATATTTATATCTATTATGTATAATAGATATTATATATTTATATCTATATATATGATGCCATATAATTACATCTGTTCCAGGGGTGGATGATACTTGGAAAAATTCATAATCCTGGTATCCTGACATTTTAAAAATGTCTCCCTGGTACTATTTGAAATTACTTAGTTCTGATACTAAGAAACAAATATGATAAATAAAACAATAAAGAATAAATTGTGCAATCATGTTAATGTGTTTAAAGGGATAAAGACTCAAGAGACTAATAGTACTTGTGAAGTACTTAAACATGAAAAACCTGGATGCTAATGATATACTAAATATACTTTGTATATGGCCTGCCCAAATTCAGTCACACAGTGATAATATCCATTCTAGATCTATGTCCTTTTATCCACCAAACCACAAATAAAACTTGAAAGTATTCTAGAGGTTTGTGTTGAACCACAGCTGTGACTGGGTTTGTTTGTCTCCCAGCCTAATAAAGGGGAACTTAAAGTTGGAAGGCCTTCCAACTTTGCCCAAACGGGGACCCTTGTCTTCATAGCCAGTGAAGGAGCCTGATGCAGCAGTAAGAAAAATAAGCCAGAGGTGGTGCTGTCTGTTGTAATTCAGACACTCTAGAGATGCAATCAGGAAAATCAGCCAGGAGTTCAAAGCCGGCTTCGGTTACAAAGTTAATTCAAGCCTAGCTGGTAGTATGTGAGACCCGATCTCAAAAAAAAAAAAAAAAAAAAAAAATCTCCACGTTCCATTTCTTTCCCTTTGGTTTAGGATTTGAATTTGATTTTTTTTATTTTTTTTTTATTGAGAAAAAAAAATTTCTGCCTCCTCCCAGCCTCCCACTCCTCCCCCCCTCTTAAATAAAGGTCAGTGAGTCTATAATTGTATATCCTAAAGTAGCTAAATAAGAAGGTGAACCCAAAGAAAAACATATAGCTATCCTTCTGGGTAGGGGAAGTAGACAAGATTGCCAGCCAAAAAATCGGGATCTTAAGGGTGGGGTGGGAGGGGGGTAAGGCGAGATGGGGCAATAAAAGTGAGAAGGGTAGGACGGGGAGAACTTGGGGCAACGGGATGATTGGGATAAAGGAAGATTGGATAGGGGAGCAGGGAAGCACATATCTTAATTAAGGGAGCCATCTTAGGGTTGGGAAGAGACTTGGACTTAGAGGGGCTTCCAGGTGCCCAAGGCGAGGTCACCAGTTAGTTCCTGGGGCAGCTGAAGATAGGGAACCTGAAATGATCCTATCCTATAGCCATACTGATGAATATTTTGCATATCACCATAGAACCTTCACCTGTCGATGGATGGAGATAGAGACAGAGACCCACACTGGAGTACTGTACTGAGCTACCAAAGTGCCAATGAGGAACAGAAGGAGGGAGAAGATGAGCAAGGATGTCAGGACCAAGAGGGGTGCACCCACCCACTGAGACAGTGGGGTTGAATTTGATTTTTTAAATAATTTTATATCCTTTGAAATACCTGGGTAAAAAAATTTCACACCTGTGTGCACATGAATGCGAGCCAGAAGAGATATTAAATGAAGTTGGCGTTGTTTCTAAGAGTACCAGGGAGTAAACTCCTGTCCCAAAGACCAGCAAATGTTCTTAAAACACCGAGAAATCATCCAGAAAGCTAATATTTTGCACTCAAAATTTTATACAAGTTGTTGCATAAAATTGGGTAGCTTAGTGGGACACTTGCTTTTTTTTTTTTTTTTTTTTTTTTTTGGTTTTTCGAGACAGGGTTTCTTCTGTGGCTTTGGAGCCTGTGCTGGAACTAGCTCTGTAGTCCAGGCTGGTCTCGAACTCAGAGATCCACCTGCCTCTGCCATCCAGGATCTCGGCAGTCAGGTACTCCAGGGCGCCGGCGCCCACCCGCTCCGCGTAGTTGCCCTTGCGGAGGAGACGGTGCACGCGGCCCACGGGGAACTGCAGGCCGGCCCGGGAGGAGCGGGTCTTGGCCTTGGCGCGAGCCTTGCCACCCTGCTTGCCTCGTCCAGACAGTTCGAAGTGAACGTGTATAATAATTTACCGGCTCAATTGGAAGAGCAGTTCAGTCTTTATATTTACACAATGGCGCTAAAAAAGAAGACGTGGTATTGGTTAGACGTCTATTTTCATGTTAACCAATAGAAGTACGGGTTTGGAAATCTGTATTGTGATTGGATAAAACGAACTTCAGGAACCCAATAGGATTGCGTCCAAGTTTCCCCCTCATTTGCATATGGAAATCTATATAAGGAGAGTGTTCGCGTCTCTGTGACGGTTGTCAATTGACGTTATTGAGTAGGTTAACATGCCTGAGCCAACAAAGTCCGCGCCCGCCCCGAAGAAGGGCTCCAAGAAGGCCGTGACCAAGGCTCAGAAAAAGGACGGCAAGAAGCGCAAGCGCAGCCGCAAGGAGAGCTACTCGGTGTACGTGTACAAGGTGCTGAAGCAGGTCCACCCCGACACCGGCATCTCTTCCAAGGCCATGGGCATCATGAACTCGTTCGTCAACGACATCTTCGAGCGCATCGCGGGCGAGGCGTCGCGCCTGGCGCATTACAACAAGCGCTCGACCATCACGTCCCGGGAGATCCAGACGGCCGTGCGCCTGCTGCTGCCCGGGGAGCTGGCCAAGCACGCCGTGTCCGAGGGCACCAAGGCCGTCACCAAGTACACCAGCTCCAAGTGAGCGCTCTGACTCCAACCCCAAAGGCTCTTTTCAGAGCCACCCACAACTTCGTATGAAATAGCTGTTACATGACACCCATTCTCCTCCCCTATTTCCTGTATAGCTCTTTGGTGAGGCAAGCTTCGCTTCCCAATGCCAGTAGCAATATGTGTTTATTCTGGAAGGGCTTGTACGCCATAAGTTCTATATATTTTTTTATAAATATTTATGAATACAATATTCTGTCCGTGTGTATAGATCTCATCACAGATGGTTGTGAGCCACCATGTGGTTGCCGGGAATTGAACTCAGGAATAGTAGACAATGCTCTCCAGCCCCATAAGTTCTATATTTTTAAAGACTGGTTCACATCACACTGTTATATGTTTAGTAGTGGAACTCAAAATATCCCACAAGCCCTCCAGACACCAGCTGAGTATCTTGTCCCCAACTAGGCATTTTCAGTGTCCCCTTGAGCTTTTTCAGTCGTAATTTGGTCCCATATTTTACAGTTTTGACGTCACAATTGTTTTGTGTAAGTTTGCCCTTGTTCTCGTCGCACCATAACTTGGCCACCCCTCACTTGTGGATTTCACTTTGTATTCTGGGCACAAGGTCTCCTTGATTTCACCCTAACCTGAATTTGCCTCAAAATTTGCATCTTTGGGCCTTAACTTTTTCGGTAGCTGGGGTTATAGGCCTGTACAACCAAGTGTGGTTTTACATGGCCCCGGTTTTTTTCTATCGGGCTGCCTGGTAACCTTAGGTCAGTTGTTGATTTTAAAAACTGTCTTCTGTTGACTTTTAACTATGTATATAAGAATTTATTAGCGTGATGTTTCAAAAAGGAATTTAAAGGAGAAAATCTCAATGAGTCTTAATGTGATTTACCTTTTTATATAGTTTTGGCATTCTGCTTACAAAGAATTTTTGTTTCTTAATCATAAAATACTAGGTAAAGTAAAGGTTCATTTAACTATAATAATAATAGAAATCTCAAGAAAACGAAACTTATTTCTAAACTCTCTTAGCATAGAAAGTGCAATGGACTGGTAATTAATCACATAAAGGTAGGTAATAGGATATTGTAGTTTTGTGTTGCTGTTGTAAACACCATGTCCAAGAACAAGCTGAGGAGGAAAGGTTTTATTTGACTTACAAGTCCTTCCTGATTTAGTCCACTGAAGAAAGTCAGGGCAGGAACTCAAGCATTAGCAGACGCAGAAACCAGACTCATTCAAAGTTTTTCTCCTACCTCCCAGGACCACCTCAGCCAGGGATGGCACTGCTCCCTGTGAGCTTAGTTCAATCACATCAATCATTGATTGAGAAAAAGTCCCACAGAATTATCTACAGGGCAATCCGATAAAGGTATTCTTTTCAGCAAGCAGTGGTGGCGCATGCCTTAAATCCCAGCACTCAGGAGGCAGGGGCAGATGGATCTCTCTGTGAGTTGGAGGCCTGCCTGGTCTTACAAGAGCTAGTTCCAGGACAGGCTCCAAAGCTACACAGAAGCAATGTCTCGAAAAACAAAAAACAAAACAAACACAAAACAAAAAACAACAGCACTTGGGAGGCAGAGGCAGTCGGATCTCTGTGAGTTCGAGACCAGCCTGGTCTACAAGAGCCAGTTCCAGGACAGGCTCCAAAACCATAAAGAAACCCTGTCTCGAAAAACCAAAAAAAAGAAAAAAGAAAAAAAAAGGAAAGTATTCTTTTTAACTGAGGGTCCCTCTTTCATCATATGACCCAGCTTGTGTCAAGTAGATGAAAACTAACCAGCCCAAACATCAGTGAATTTTAGCTATTGTAAAGTAAGATCTTAATATGTGTGTCTAACCATTTGTTTATTATCTCTAATCTCTATAGTATCCTGTGGAACAAATTTTATTGTCTTCCTTCTTTTAAAGTTGAGGAAATTAAATGAGAATGGAACGCACAGAAGTCACAGCTAATATCCTGTCTTGTTGGACTGCAAAGACTGAGCTGTGAACGATTTGCCAAAATAATCATACGGTCCCTGAAAAGAAAATCTGTACTACATTGTCAAGTGAAATACCTCAAATTCTGTCAAATTTCAATAAAATTTCTTTCATTGATTTGTTTACTTGTGGATTTTTGTTTGTTTGTTTTTTTGTTTTGTTTTAAAGAGTGAGAGTTTGCTTTATAGCCAGACTTGCATGGAACTGGAGTCCTTCTTTCTCAGCCTGCTCCAAGCTGGGGCTGGAGGCTTGTCCACCAGGCCCAGATATACACTCAAGGCAGAGTTTCAGCCTGAATCCCTGTGAGAAGGTAAACTCTGACATTCACTACAGTCCAGAGAATGTTCTGTGATAACTATTACTTGAGTCTGTTTACTAAATACATAACAAGTCAAAAGCAAATACATAAAAATAATGAGAGATGCCGCAGATAAACAGTAAAACCTCAACAAAACGGATCTCAAAACATCCGGCAGCCATCAGCTGGATTTCACCGAGTCCTTGGCAGAAGGGACTCTTCCTGTAAAGTAAAAGCAAAGAGCAGCTGTAGGGATAACACCATCAAAACAGATGCTCACAGCATGAAGCAGGAACCAACTGGGGAAGCTGCAGGCGGCTGGAGTTTCCTGTTGGGCCTTTGTAGTCCCTCACTGAGCTTCCCATAACTGAAGAACAAAAGTACTAGGTTTTTGTTGTTTTGTTTGTTTTTCCCTTTGAGGCAGGGTTCTTTGTAGATCTGACTGTCCTGCCTGGCACTTGCTCTCTAACATCAGGCTGGCCTTGAACACACAGATCCAACTGCCTCTGCTTTTTGGATAGTTTTTTGTTTTGTTATGTTTTGTTTTTGCCCCTGAGAGCACTTTTTCATAATAGAACAGGAACAAAAAAAGTAACGTTTGTTAGAAACTGTTCGCCATCTGAGGACACAATGATTTTTTTTTGTGATTTTTTTTTTTTTTTTTTGAGACAGGGTTTCTCTGTGGCTTTGGAGCCTGTCCTGGAACTAGCTCTGTAGACCAGGCTGGTCTCGAACTCACAGAGATCCGCCTGCCTCTGCCTCCCGAGTGCTGGGATTAAAGGCGTGCGCCACCACCGCCCGGCTGACACAATGGTTTTGTGCTTGGCTTGTTTCCTATTTTTTCCTAGCAACAGCATTAGGCGAGCCAGATAATTCTGGGGCCTTGTAAGAGACGGATGCTTTTTTATGGGCAGGGTGAGGAGGGGATGTAGCCGGGCTGCCCCAGAACTCTCTGTTGACCAGACTGACCTCGGATTCAGAGACCTGCTAGTCTCTGACTCCCAAATGCTGGGATTAAAGGTGTATGTTGTCAACCACTCCCAGACTCCAAAGAGACTTTGAGACAAGCACACTTGTGTCTGAACTGGTTGGGAGGTAGCTTTTCAGTGAACTCAAACATCATATGGCAATTTACCAATATAATGCTCATGATACCTATTCTCATTGTTCCATGATTAAGTCAATGAGATAAACTGATAGACTAACAAACGTGTATATTTATTACATGAAGAAAGAGATCTGTAACTTTATATTTCTTCTCGGTGGAGTAGGACAACCAGCAGACTGGTGGAAGGTAAGTTATACCCCTCATCTGGCCTTGGTGTTTTCAGAGGATACTCATGCTAATGCGGTCGCTTCTGGGTGACTAGTTTGTCTTTGGTAATTTAATGGAAATTCAGATTAAGCATATCCATAAATTTGTTTCCAAAATACTCTCAGTTTGCACTGCAAAGGGCAAAATTTAGACTGGCATTTACCAAATTTTTCTTTATCATATATGTAAGGAATATTAAATATATGAAAAAGAATGTTTCCATCGATGTGGGAGAAACTAAGAGTAGTAAGTTAATGTTATAAAGAATTTGCGAATAAACTTACCTAGCAAATACTGAACAGCACTCTGCCCCGGTTTCTGAGGAAGCTGTGTGGTGCAGGGAGTCCAGGAAGCCCAGAATGAGTGGAGTCCTGAGTGAATGTGTGCTGACGTGGGAATGGCCATGTCAAGGACCCTAGAATCCCAGCCCCTGAAGGAATGGCAGAGCCTCCCACACCGGAATGAGGCTCAAAGCATGGCAAAACCTCCTCTTCTGAGAGGATCTTGACAGTGTGTGCAGAAAATTACTACCATAACTCCCCAGCCCCGGGGTCATGACTCAGAGTCTGCCCGCCCGCAGAGACCGCTCCTACAGAGATTAGCAAAACCTTTTGCTTTGATGGAGCTGTATGCCATGAACTCTGCCTCTGCCTTTATCTGTGTGCAATAACCCTATCTCCTTGCCCAGCTGTATGCAACGGTCCTGCCTCCTGTTCAACTCTATATAAGAAACTCACTGAGCTTGTGGGTGCTGTTTTCTACAGCCTAGACACCAGTCCGTCCAATCTCAGCTCTCTGTCCATGAGTCTGTCTCTTATTTCTTCACAGTCCCAACCATGACCGTGCCCCCTAGAAGTCATTCTGGATGCATTCTTTGGATTTTGTTTTGTGGATATTTTTCAATTTGTCTAATTTTCCTAATTTGTTGTTATATATTTTAAGTGTCCATAAATTTTCGTGTAACTACTGATGTCAACAGCTGTATTGGAGTTTAGTTCTGCGGCCAGTCAAGCAGGGAAAGAGACTCAAAAATAGACACACGTCCTTTAACAAGCTTGACTTCCTGTCATGTGACATTTGCAAGTGCATTTCCTAGACCACTCTTATTTCCCCTGGACGTTCGGCATCAGGTTCAGAGGCTCACAGCTTTTCGGGCTTAATAACTTCTCAGCCGACTCAGGCATCAAGGGAAAGTGTGGAGATTTTATTACGCTTTCATCATAAAGCATTCAGATCACTGTTTTAGACATTCTTTCCAGGCTTGGGAGAGCGATGAGCTGAGATGGGTGTCAGGCGATGAGGTCCTTCAACATCACAGCAAAGGAAGCCCACCCACAGCACAAGGGGGAAATCTTTACATTCATGGCCATTAGAAGGAGAGAATATCTCAGCTCTACAGATTATTAAAAGTCCTAAATAAGATATAAGACCACAATTTAGAAAGCTCTGTTATGGTGTACCCACAAGAAAAGATTATTCTGACACAATTTTAAGCATATGGAAAGTCTTGCCAGGCAGTGGTGGCACACACCTTTAATCCCAGCACTCGGGAGGCAGAGGCAGGCTGATTTCTGTGAGTTCAAGGCCAGCCTGGTCTACAAGAGTTAGTTTCAGGACCGGCTCCAAAGCTACAGAGAAACCCTGTATTGTGGGGGAAAAAAATTGAAAGTCTTTCTTAGCCAGCCAGCAACTATACTCGGTATTCAGGATCCCAGTGTAGCATCAAGCCTTTTTCAGGGTGAGCTTTTAATTATAAAAATATATCCTGGGTTGGCTTATTTCTGTCCACAAGAACAGTTAGCCAGATGCAGAACTGTAGAAGTCAAAAAGCAAGGATAATAAATATATCTAGAGACTTTCCCAGAACTAGGGACTTTGATGGATTAGGTCTTGGTTTCCATCTTGGCAGGATGCTGAGCTTTAGGGTCTGAATGGTACTTCCATCATGGAATTGGGGTGGGGTGGGGTGGGGCTACTAACGTCATTGCAGGTCATCCTATTGCCCCACCCTACTTGGGGCTGTACTTTCTAGGTGTGTAGCAGCTTAGAGAAAAACCTAGGTAGAATATTGTGCAGGTTAAACCCATTAGTGATTGATTCTGAGTCCCCAGTAGTACATGGGTGACACATTAAGGGAAGAAATAAAATCATTTTCCTTAGGAGTCACTTAACCAAGATCCAGTCCAAATCTGAGTTCTCTCTGCTTCACGCTCCCTGAGTCAAGTGTCTGTTCTGACTTAACGTCTGTCAGGGTGAATGAGTCTGAGTCTGAACTGCCTAGCTGAAGGCTGTCTTGTCTCTGTCTCTGTGTGTCTGTCTGTTGTATGAACTGTGTGTGTGGATGGCGTCTGTTTCTAACAAAGGCTTCACTCTGTATTTTTTGGACAGCATAGAAAGCATCACATGGCCCCTAGTGCATTGGATATCCTGCATATCAAATATTTACATTATGATTTATAACCATGGCAAAGTTACAGTTTAGAAGGAGCAATAAAATAATTTTATGGTTGAGGGGTCACTTTAATGCGAGGAACTGTATTAAAGGGTCGCAGTATTAGGAAGATTGGGATTTGCAGAAATCTTTAACAGAGTTTTACGAGGATTATGTCACTGGCTACACCTGCTCATAAGTGAACCAGACAACAAACATTATTCCTTATAAACTAACATCCATAAATGCCACTTTCAACTTGTATGGTAGATTTTAGAAAGTAGCTTTCAACTTCTGGAGTTGATGTTTTCCGCAAATGTTATGCACACATTATCTAGGTCAGGAGTGTGGAAGAGGATGTAACCACAGATTACAGCAATGCAGTAGTTTAGGTGGGGAAAGTTGGTTCCATGGGAAATCCGAGACAAGGTTGAATGCTACATTGTTCTCTTAAACACACCTTAAACAAACAGGCTAGTCTAACACTCTCAAAAGTGACTTACTAACTCTGGCTGTGAGGCACAAAAAACATTCCAGGCTATTAGAAAGTAAGAGATAATTTCAAGATATTATATCACTGTTTTCCATTCAGTCAGCAACCCAAACTTTATATTTGCCTGGGTTTTTTTCTAGTTAGCAGCTCCTATCCTGAGTCATATCACTGCATTATATAAATTTAGTTCAGACAGAAAGGACACATGGAAAGCAGATACTTTTGTAATTGGGGAACCTTTAAAAACCTTTAACATCTCCAAGAACGCTGGAAAGTTTGTTTGCTTTTTTTTTAAAAAAAAATTATAAAATATTGATGTACATTATAAAGAGTTTATATGGGAGATGACTAGGAAAAATGATGGGGCAAAAGATGTGAGCTATTGTTACCTCACAAGGCTTGGTTGGTTACTGTAACCCAACAAGTTCAATGGATTGAGAGACAGAAGAACCAAGAAAGAAAAGGCTTTGTTAACAAGAAGTCATAATATTAAAAGATGACAGGCTATGGCCTATTTAAAATTATTTCTTTTTATTATTTTATTTTTTAGGTGTGTGGGTATTTTGGCTGCATATGTGCCTGTATGTCACATGCATGTTTTTTGCCCAGATAGGCCAGAAAATACCATCAGATCCCCTGGAACAGTAGGTACAGACAGTTGTGAGCTGCCATGTGGGTGGTATGTGAAGAAAAAAAATGAAATGGAGAGGTAGACAGATCACCCCCCCCCCAAAGGCTGAGACGCAGTATGGGAACAGTGCAGCCTCAGCCTTTCTGGTGGAAGACTGATTGCAGTTAGAGAGGCTGGGGAGACAGGTATATACATACATGTATACATGAATAGCTCCCAGGAAGTTACAGTGTGTGTGTGTGTGTGTGTGTGTGTGTGTGGTTTAACTGGGAGTGAGGTGGGTTGTTTTCGATTCCCAGGGCTATTGTTTCTACAGATGGACCAGAAGGATCTGGCCAGGGCCAATCCGTTCTTTGTGGCTGGTACAACCTGACTCAATTCCTCGTGACCTGAGACTATTCGCCAACACTGGGAAAAAAAAAACTGAGTTTTCTTAACCTCTCAGACATCTTGCCAGCCATGGAGAGGCTCTAGCCTTTCTATAAGTATTTTTGCCCCTTGTCCTAAAAAGCAGTCTTTTAGGTAAATCAAAGGAAGGTTTGAGGGTCCTTGACAGGTAGGTACTTGCTTGTATCTTCTAAATGTGCCCTTTTCAGAAATGTGGACTATGTTACTCTTATTTCCCCAGAGATAGGTGAAGTTCACTGAATGTAAATGCTTAAAGGGTCAGCGTTCTGTAAGAATTCAATCAACTGTATCTACAGTTCACTGTTCTCTGTATCTCCGGCTCCCTTGCAAGTATGACGTTCTTTCAACCTGGGCTGGAAGTGCTCAGAATGGGAGGGTCTTTGCATGTTGTGATGGCTATTCTTGGTTGCCAACTTGACTACATTTTCAATTAACTAAAACCCAAATAGCTGGGCACACCTGTGAGGAATTGTTTTGTTAATTATATTATTTGAATTGGGAAGAGCCACTTCTGTCTACATTTGAGATGGGAAGATACACCTTTAATCCAGATCTCTTGAGGTGGAAGGATGCATTATTACTCTTGGCCACACCTTCAGTTGGCAGCCTTTATATATAAAAGACATGGGGAAAGGAAGCTTGCTTTTCACTCTCATAGCAAGTTCATTTCTTCACTGTCCTTGGAGTCTACTTCTTTGGGATTCCCAGATGTACAGAAGACCAGCTGAAATATTCAGCCTTCATGGACTGAACAACTATTAGATTCTTAGACCTTCCTTTCATAGACAGCCATTTTTGGGCTAGCTGGAACACAGCCCTGTAAGAGCCTACTCCCACAAATCATCTAGGGTTCCTGGATTGGAGGTATGTTAAAGCTAAGGAAATGTCAGATGAAAGAAATTGAGACAAAAAACACAGGATAGAATTAGGAGGTCTCTTTGGTCATGCGAAAACAGCCTCACAGCCCAGAGTTTATTTCAGAACTTGCTATTATACAGATCAATGGCAGACGGCAGAACAGAGAGCAATAGTCAGATAACCACCTCCTTGTGCTGGCCTTGGGAGGGGGCTCAAACAGGTTCATATAGCTCGTGTGAATTCTGCTAGCAGCAAGCAATTTTCTTTTTTTTCCTACATCTTAATAGATAATGTGTTTTTGTTTCATGGGCAAAATGCTGTTTCCCAAGGTCTTAATCAGAACGTTCTCACCGCACTCAAGGATGCTGGCAGAGCAGGCAAGCTTGAATTCAAATGACGTCTTAAAGTCAGAATAGACTCCAGATGGAAACTGAGTCACACATGGACTTCCAAACAGCCCATTAGCTTTTTTTGTATAGGGAAAGGGATTTACTAGAATGGCTTCGAAATGTATGTAGTTTATAAATTCTGTTCTCTAGAATGCCCTAACTAATATACATGCTTGGCTGATTACAATATCAGTCAACCTGTAGAAGAGAAAATCCACTGGGCAGCCAATCCTTAGGGACTAGAATGATCAATAAGGAGGATAGACTTCTCAGAACTGGTCTCAGTATGGAGTAGTACGGGTGACTTTTGATAAAACAGTTTTCATCTGTCCACAAAAGAAACAGCTAATGTCCAATGAATAAAAGAAATGGTTTATTCTAGCCCCCAAATTGGGTTTTTAATGATCGTGGAATTCACCAAACTATGGGACTTTCACACGCTACGGACATGAAGAAAATGGAGTTTTAGAATCGGTCTATTGCTAACCTCTTGCACCCACACAGGGGGTCTTCTGATCCTTTTCTACCCTAAGGCAAGCAAAGAAGTGAGAACACCTTATATGACAGAAACAAGACTGCCTTTCTACCAAACTTAGACTAGAAATACTGTTCTAATAGCCCCGTCTTGTAGTATAAGAGGCCACTTGTCAGTAGTAGCCGACTGCTTGCTCATTCCTGGCTATCCAGACCATGAAATAACCACTCAGAAACTATATTATTTAAATCACTGCCTGGCCAATCACTCAAGTGTATTACTAGCTAGCTAGCTTTTATATTTTTGGTTAACCCATTTTTATTATTTTATATTTTACCATGAGCCATGTGGCCTACCAGCAAGGTTCTAACTGGCAGCTAATGTCTTTCCCCTCTGGTGGCTCCATGGCATCTCTCTGACTGCACCTACTCTCTCGATATATCTCTTCCAGCCTGCCTATGTTCTGTTAAGCCATTGGCCCAAAACAGCTTCTTTATTAACCAATAAAAGCAACACATATACTGAAAGACTTCCCACACCATTTCCCCCTTTCTATTTAAATAAGCAAGGAAGGTTTTAACTTTAACATAGTAAAATTACATATAACAAAACAGGTATCAAGAAAGATTACATTTACAACATTTGTATCTATTTTATCTTTTATCATAACTAAGGAAAACTATAACTACAACTATCTATTCTTCAACCCCATCGAAGGCCTGAGAAGGGAGATATTATTACTTGAGTAGGCAGGAATTGCAGTCAAACAGCTTTAAAAATGTGAAGTAGATGACAGAGACAACTGGCTGCCTTAGCAATCAGCCAAAGTCTCATTGGCAATGTTGAAGCAACCAACTTTGGCTAAGGACTGGAGTAACTGACAGATCATTTTCAGAAGCAGTATGGGAAAAGATCATCCCGTTGCTGGTACAGGGAAAATCATAATTAAGGAATGGTTTATACACTACTGGGATATTTCGGGATGAATCCTATCATGGGAGAGAGGAAAGCCTTGGCCTCACAAGACTTCTACAGAGTCGACAGTGACTATTCAAAAGGCAGGTTTCCGGAAGCTCTGCAAATCGGGCTTCTCACTGCTTCTCTGAGTTTGTCTAGTGATCTGTCAGCTGCACGTCTACTGTATAATATTGTGGCTCACAGCAGTCTTACACCTGGGGAAGGAAACGCCATATGGAATAGCAGAGAAGATTATGACCAGAAAGTCCGGGCTGAGGTTTCCCATTAGTTCATCCCCACACCTTTTTGCTCTAATTCCACTAATACACAGCTGTCTGTTACTGAAAATTCAGGAGAAAAAGAAGGGACGTTTTCCCTGAATCATTGAATATTTGTTACAGAAGGCTTGATGTCACATAAAGGTTTAATACAATTATCCTAGACCTTCTTCCCAAGTCTGTTTTAAAATTGTTTTATTAATGAGACAAGAACTTGAAAGGAAAACTGAGCTTCCCCAGTATCTAACTCAGGAAAGCTGGGGCTATGCTGATTAGCACGAAAGCCTATATATATTAAGCCACACTTCCCACATGGCAGGCCCATTGAGCAGCCAACCTTTCTGCTCTGATCTACTGTGTTCCGAAGTGTATTGTTAGAGGAGTAATAGGCCTTCGCAGTGAAGAATCACTCTGCACACTTTGGGGGTAAAGGTTCTAAAATGAGGGTGTTTATCCGGCTCTGACAGCTTCCCCAGGAGGAGCTGGCCTTGAATAGAAGATTTCACTAACTCACAGACACCTGGAACTTCTGTACTGTCGCTCTTGAACGTCTTTGGATCTCAGCCCCAGGTTACACTCTGAGCAATTTAAACAAAGAAAATCTGCATTTATGGCCCCTCAGGCAGGTAGGAGAATTACAAGGCGAAGATCTTTCCAGAGAGTTCTTTTAAGGTCACCAGTGGTTTTCTTTATAAAATAGCTGTTGCCTGGGATCATCTTGCCCACCTGGTAGAATAATGCTTTTCTCAAGAAGTGAAGGGAGTCAGGCAGTGGGTTGCTTTGTGGCAGGCCAGGGTTACACTGACTTTAACCCTACAATGACCCCTTGGGAGGCCCGCTAAGCGTCCTGTTCTTTGTTATGGGAATGTGCCTAACAGCTGTTGCAACTCCTGGTTGTCTCTGTTGTTATGGAAATGAGCCTAAGCACCAGTTAATCCTGCTGAATAAACAGTTAGCTCCTAGTACCTTAAATTTCACTCCTCCCTAAGGGCACTGGTTAGTGCACTACTTGTCTTTAGGGTTATTTGGAGGGCAGTGCTCTTTTTAAATTTTACCTCCTGTGATTCCCTGTCTCCTAACCAAACCTATTATTAACAAATCCTTTATAATGTCATTTCTATTATTTTGAATCTCTTCCTAACCAGTACGGCAAGCATAACATCAAGGGAAGAGCTACTTAAAGATACTTATTTAGAGTCAGCAAAGAACCAGGAATACTAAGTCATCCATGACTTTATGACTGACTACCTCAAGGACAGCAGGCCTACATGACAACTTGTCTGAACAACCCTACACTAAAAAAAAGATATAGCTATTTTGTCTCAAAACAAATGCATTCATAAACTTTTGATATTATCAATTCTATTACTTCAAGTTTCTTCTCCATTAGTATCGTCTCTGCTTCTGCAGGAACTATATAACTTTGCTCAACTTGTTGTTGAGAGAGGATATCTTCTTGCCATCCCCATGATGTAGAAATATCTGATAATGAATGAAACAATACAATATGGTTTTTTAAAATGTCAAAATAATTTTAGATATTTTTCTTTAAACTTGCCAGAAATCACAAATTTTAAAACATTTTTTAATGGAGGAGCTAGAGAGATAGTTCAGCAATTAAGGACACTTGAAGCTTTTGTAAAGTTCAGTTCCCAGCACCCACATAGTGGCTTCAAACCATCTGTTCAGTTCCCCAGTGCCAGGATGCCTAATCCTCTTCTGAACTTCCTAACTGTTGGGCATCAGGTGTGCAGATGTTGCAGGTGCACAAAAAATATACCAGTACAAAAAATTACATGAACATAATAAGGTAAAAAAAATCTTATTAAACACTTAAACATGTGCCAAACAGTGGTGACACACGCCTTTAATCCCAGCACTGGGAGGCAGAGGCAGGCAGATCTCTGTGAGTTCAAGGCCAATCTGGTCAACAAGTTAGTACCAGGACAGTCAGGGCTACACTGAAAAACTCTGTCACAAAAATAAATAAATAAATAAAATTTAAAATAAAAACAAAAAACCCTTAAAAATTTTAGATGGAAACAATACAAAATGCAGTAACTGTCCCTCTAGAATCAAGAAGTTACTATATTAGTGACAATATTTTATTTATTATACAGAAATAAAAAAAATCAAGGCCAGTGGCCTGTTGATGCATCAGACACTGAAAACACATTCTGAGCATAAAAAAATATTTGGGCTGTAGCTATATATTAAAACCAGCCCTGTGTTGAAGTCTTTTGGCTCTCCCCAACAGGGAAACATAAAAGCCATACTGTCTAAGTTACGCTAAATTTATATTCATCCAGAACACTCATAGCGGGCACTAGTGAGTATATTAAAGTCCTTAGAAGTCTTTAAAGGATACGATAATATTAATTAAATACCTTAACATTTTGAGCAAGAACTCTGGAAAAAATATTGGTGTCTTCAAAGACTGATTAGATGGTTAGAACTGCTGCCATGTGGAGACACTGGAGTCAGAGATGCAGGGCCAGAGACTAATTACATTTATCCTGGGCTCTTTCATCTCCTCAATAGCCATTCCTTGCCCAGCACGGTGTTGTACCTAACCTTCTATGACTAACATATGAAATAACCTTATGGAATATATTAACTTAATAGAACCCTAATTTCCCACTAATCAAAGGGCTAAGAATGCAGTCGGCTAACTTCTAAGGCCTGGCATTGGCTGTTCTCCATCTTGCAAGGATCTGATGAGTGTGTGTGACCGGGACACAGGAAAGAAACTGCTGGCATGACCTCTCCATGATATGCTAAGATCTTCACTATAGAGAGGAGAGAGGGAAGCACCAGAGGCATCTGATGAGTCCAGAGCAGAGACGGGAAGATGTGGACTGAGCACAGCCAGAGCTAGGGAAGGGGGAGCAGTAGAGAACAGTTGAGCTATTGAGATAGGACCCGGAGACGGAAACTAGAGCACAGGCAGAGAGAGTAGGAGAAAACGAGACAGCAGCTGGGGGGGGGGGGGGGGGGCTAGGCTGAGAGAAGGAGCTGAGCAACAGGGAATTTAGGGTAAAGAAGGAGGTGAGAAGGGGACTAGTGGGGACTTTGAAATGTCTACCGTGCCCTTCTGATACTGTGGGAGCCTGGAGGCCAACATGGGAGTCCATATGCAGCCAGAGGTAGCCAGAGATCATTTCTGCCTTAGGGAAGGAAACAGACTCCTTTTGGCAGATGGAAATGAGTTTGGCGAGTTCCTGAGGAATACTGCCTTTTATCTAACGGCCAGAATTCCTGTAATTCAGGCTGAGCTCATTTCTGGATATATAAACTACCTATCTTTTGGAGCTTTGGGAAAATGAGTTTATTTTGGACCTGACAATGACCTCACATAAAAACAATTTTTAAAATCCCCTGAGTTATGATTTTCCTATTTCTGTTACGATAAAAAGGTTCATATTACTACAAAAAGGGTACTATATTCTAGAAAGAGTTACTTGAACATGGAATTTGGGATAACTGAAATCTGTGTCTCTGGGGCCATGGTTACTCATATTTGGCTCCAGAATAAAGGATGTTATCTCCCTTTGATGAAAAAGTACTTTTTTTTTATTTTTTACTTATCACGAATGCCCATCCTCTCGGGTAAAGCATTTGAATTTCATATTATGGTCAGAATTATGTATTTTGTATACGAAAACATTCCATCAGCATGGTTTGGTTAAATGTGTGAGCTTTTGTTAAGTGTGTGAGCTTTTTTAAAATGTATGCCCAGATAGTTATGTTGAAATATTAACTATACAAAAAAAGTTTTAATTTTTTTCTCCACCCCATTTAAAACTATTTCGCGGTACAGTCCCTGTGCCAAGAAATACTGATCAAATTAAAAGTAGTGGTAGTATTCAATGTGGGTCTGAAAAGAGAAAATGCATATGATTTCTTACGTAATTCGTGAATTTCTTTGCAATTGATTAAAATTTTTTCTACAAGCGCTTAAGAAATAAGCAGACATGACCATTTAGAAACTTTAGCTAGAGGAAATTATTTGAAATGTAGTCACTGTAGAGAAGGAACCCAAGGTGATCCACAGCGGTGTGCGCCTTAGAAAGTGTGCACTGCCCGCCAGTGCTCTAAGCAGCAGCCTGCGGTGCTCTCTCTGGACCGGGTAACCGGTTGTTAGGGGGCCGCTCGGCTTTTTGTATTTTGCACAAAGTCAGTGTTATTGCTTGTGCGCTCGATTCTCCAAATTTAAAACAGATAAGGAGTTAGTTCCATTAGAAAGCACAGACAAGGAAACAAAAGCGCCTTTCCCCCCCTCCCCTCTTAAACCTTCCCCTCCCCCACAGCGGCGGGCGCAACTTCCCGCCTCCTCCCTCAGGTTCTCAGTTCGGTCCGCCGCCTGCTCTATAAAAGCCGGTGCTCGGCTGCCGTCCCAGGGTTTCGGGCTCTCGGCTCTCGAACGTCCAACCATGTCAGGTCGCGGCAAGGGCGGGAAAGGCCTGGGCAAAGGCGGCGCCAAGCGCCACCGCAAGGTCCTGCGCGACAACATCCAGGGCATCACCAAGCCCGCCATCCGCCGCCTGGCCCGGCGCGGAGGAGTCAAGCGCATCTCCGGCCTCATCTACGAGGAGACCCGCGGGGTGCTGAAGGTGTTCCTGGAGAACGTGATCCGCGACGCGGTCACCTACACGGAGCACGCCAAGCGCAAGACCGTCACCGCCATGGACGTGGTCTACGCGCTCAAGCGCCAGGGCCGCACCCTCTACGGCTTCGGTGGTTAAGCTGTTATATTTCATGCTCAGCTTTCTAAAGGCCCTTTTCAGGGCCACCCACTCGATCTTTTTAAAGAGTTGCAACATTGTCCATGTTTAGGACTAGAGTTTGAGTCCTTAGTTCGCATAGCTCCCTGTAGAGGCCTTTGCCTATTTTTTTTCGGTAGTTAATTGAAACGTCCAATATTATAAACATAGTTAAGTGTTTTTAACCAAGTAGTTAACAATCACTAGCCTCTAATCTTTATTGAAACTGAATGCTCAACCACACGAAGTCAGCGGCACAGCAATTAAAAATATAAGTGTCGACCGGGCGATCTGGGTGCACGCCTTAAATCCTAGCACTCGGGTGGCAGAGGCAAGTGGATCTCTGTGAATTCGAGACCAGCCTGGACTATAGAGCTAGTTCCAGGACAGGCTCCAAAGCCACAGAAGAAACCCTGTCTCAAAAAATCAAAAAAAATAAAAAAAATAATAATTAAAATGCAAGTGTCCCACTAAGCTACCCAATTTTATGCAACAACTTGTATAAAATTTTGAGTGCAAAATATTATCTTTCTGGAGATGATTTCTCGGTGTTTTAAGAACATTTGCTGGTGTTTGGGTCAGGAGTTTACTCCCTGGTACTCTTAGAAACAACGCCAACTTCATTTAATATCTCTTCTGGCTCACATTCAAGTGCACACAGGTGTGAAATTTTTTTACCCAGGTATTTCAAAGGATATAAAAATCATTTAAAAAATCAAATTCAAATCCTAAAGCAAAGGGAAAGAAATGGAACAAGGAGAATTTTTTTTTTTTTTTGAGATCGGGTCTCACATACTACCAGCTAGGCTTGAATTAATTTTGTAGCAAAAGCCGGCTTTGAACTCCTGGCTGATTTTCCTAATTGCATCTCTGGAGTGTCTGAATTACAACAGACAGCACCACCTCTGGCTTATTTTTCTTACTGCTGCATCAGGCTCCTTCACTGGCTATGAAGACAAGGGTCCCCGTTTGGGCAAAGTTGGAAGGCCTTCCAACTTTAAGTTCCCCTTTATTAGGCTGGGAGACAAACAAACCCAGTCACAGCTGTGGTTCAACACAAACCTCTAGAATACGTTCAAGTTTTATTTGTGGTTTGGTGGATAAAAGGACATAGATCTAGAATGGATATTATCACTGTGTGACTGAATTTGTGCAGGCCATATACCAAGTATATTTAGTATATCATGAATTTAGCATCCAAGTTTTTCATGTTTAAGTACTTCACAACTACTATTAGTCTCTTGAGTCTTTAATCCCTTTAAACACATTCACATGATTGCACAATTTATTCTTTATTGTTTTATTCATCATATTTGTTTCTTAGTATCAGAACTAAGTAATTTCAAATAGTACCAGGGAGACATTTTTAAAATGTCAGGATACCAAGACTATGAATTTTTCCAAGTATCATCCACCCCTGGAACAGATGTAATTATATGGCATCATATATATAGATATAAATATATAATATCTATTATACATAATAGATATAAATATGTTGTTCTTCTATTTCAGTTATAAAATTATCATGAGATAAATTGCTTGTTCTTAATTGTATGACTTTTTCTACATATAGTGTGTTGTGCTTTCCTGTTGCTTTAAGGGACAAGCCACGCCCACTTCCATTACCACTGACCTGCACTAGGCCCTCTAGGGCCCTTCCTTTTTCACTTCCTTGACGTGCTTGCTTTTTATTATAAGGAAGACCTGGGCCATGCGGTTGTGGCGCACGCCTTTAATCTCAGCACTCGGGAGGCAGAAGCAGGCGGATCACTGTGAGTTCGAGTCCAGCCTGGTCTACAAGAGCTAGTTCTAGGACAGGAACCAGAAGCTATGGAGAAACCCTGACTCGAAAAATCAAAAAAACAAAAATACCCCAAATAAATAATTCATGAATATATCCAACCAAAAAAAAATTCAAAAGCTCTGCAACAAGAACTTTAAGATACTGAAAAAAGGAAAACCACAGTGAAGTGTCTAAGATTAGGCCATCTTGTTCTGACTCCATTTTCTGTCTGCGTGTGTAGACACGTCTTGGCTCTCTAGCCCTCCAATGGCCTTGTCTGTCTTGAGGATACATTTGCACTGTCGATGACCACATGTATTAACTAAAATCATTAATGTTTGTACAAACTAAAAATAAACTAAAATAAGTGATAAAATTATTTTGTTGTATCTGAAATAACTACTATGTTGAGGAAGAACATAAATAAGGGTCCTTGGACCCTCTCCTAAGATTGACATAATTGTGGTCTGTTGCACTTTTAAAAACACAGTCTCCGGGCCTGGAGAGATGGCTCAGCGGTTAAGAGCATTGCCTCCTCTTCCAAAGGTCCTGAGTTCAATTCCCAGCAATCACATGGTGGCTCACAACCATCTGTAATGGGGTCTGGTGCCCTCTTCTGGCCTGCAGCATACACACAGACAGAATATTATATACATAATAAATAAATAAATATAAAAAAAATAAAAACAGTCTCCTTTGAGTTTCGGCACCAAGACATTCTTCTGCTCGAGCCCATACTTGGTGGCTGGCCAAAAATAAAAAACACTAATTTGTCCTTATATGTATGATGGTGTGTAAAATATAGCAACAGAAGATGCTAGACAATTAAAAAAATCCCTTGTTCCTGAATAACTGAAATAACATCACAAAAACATCTATAGTAGCAAAATTAATATACAGAATTAATGCAATACTTATGGAAATGTCCAAGTCACATTTCACAGGTTTAGGGAAAAAATGTGAATAATTCATATGAAACCATGAAGAGACCATAAAATAGCCACAGGAATTCTAATGAGTAAGCACAATGCTGGAGGCCGTACCTGATCTCATCATACAACAGAACTATAGCATAAAAAGAGACAAGTAGACAGACCACTGAAACAGAATAAAGGACCTTGAAATAAAAAGGCAAATCTTTACCCACCACATTTTTGACAAGGATGAAAACACACTTTGGAACAGATCAAACAGTTAACAAACAGTACTGATAAAACTATATTTCTAACTTAAATTTATAACTCTCATCTTGTACAAAAATCATTTCAGAATGGATCAAAAATCTAAAGCATTTAAACTTTTATACAAAGACACAGAGGATACCCTACAGACTATGTAGTAGGAAGAATTGTTAAAAAACAAACAACACAGGAACTGAAGCCAAGTATCAACAGGTGGAACAATATGAAAATAAAAATTTCTGTATAGCAAAATAAGCAATCAAAACATATAGCCATACATTATTTATATTTTAATAAATAAGTCTTACCTGAAGACCAGAAAAGCAAGTCAGCCAAGCCACTAATGAAGTCTTACTTATAACAAGGCCGGGCGACTGAAAACCAATTAGACAAGCCTCTCTCGTCTCGTATTTTATATTCCCTCTAGTGCTGGGATTAAAGGCACGACTCCCTAGAACTGGGATTAAAGGTGAAACACCACCACCTGGGTTTGTTTCTGAGTTGATCTTGTGTAGCCCAGGGTAGCCTTGACCTCACAAAGATCCACGAGCCTCTGCCTCCCAGTTCCTGGGATTAAAGGTGTGTGTCACCATTACCTAGCCTCCAGGGGCTGGAGCTTTGCCTCCGGTCTTCAGGCAAGATTAATTTATTAAAATAAAAAATAATATACCACTATAAGAACATCAAATGATAACCTACAAAATGGGATCAAATCTGCCTGCTACATTTCGGGCCTGAGACTATATCTAAATTTACAAAGAATCACAGGAATTAATTACCCCAAAAATGAAACTGCCAATCAGTAAATAAATTGAATAGTTAAAAGAAATTTAAAGGCAGATGGCCAATAATAATCAAAGACATCAGGGATATACAAATTAAAACTACTTTGAAATACCATTTCACTAAGGATGGCAATCATCAAAAAATGTTGGCAATGATGTGGAACAAACATGATTCACTGTGGGTGGAGGTGCAAATAAATACAGCCACTGTGGAAATCAGTTGGAGATTTCTCAAAAAAAAATATGCTGAAGCTTTTTCATATCTGAACATATACTCAGGGAACGCCATACATCCCATAGAGATATTTGTACCCCGATGTTCATTGCTGCTTCGTTCGCTATGGCGAAGAATTGGAATCAACCACGTTGTCTACTACAGAGGAACGGATAATGAAAATTCAGTATATAAATAATTAAACTTGAATATTATTCAGCTCTAAAGAAAAATGAAGTCAGAAAATGCAGTAAAATAGATGGAATTATAAAATATATTTTAAGCAAGGACACACAGTCTTAGAAAAAACCCACATGCTCTCAAACGCGAAACTAGCAAAAAAGATATGTGTAAACTAATGCACACAAGGGTACAGCCTAACACGACGAGAACAAGAAAGGACATGTATAAGGGAATAAAGAATGAGTGCAGATATTGGAGAAGTTATTTAAAACTAATTATGTTTTTAGTGCTATTTCTGTCCTGGACTTTTGTTCTCAGAGGGATTAGGGCATAAAATACATTTGATGCTTAAAACTCTGAACGTTGAAGCGTTAGTTGAGAATGTATACTAACTATAGTTTTAGCTGTTGACTCTGTGGGACCCTCACCCCTTATTCTCAAAAGGGGCAAGAAGAAATTTCCTAGCAGAATATTTTCCCAGGAAGATACCGGCCTTCCCCTCTCCCACCCAGGGGATTCCGAGCACAAGGTCACTTAGCTCAGCCCTGCCAGCCACCTGGTACAGGCTGATAAAGATGGCCTAACTCAACAACAGTGGCCTTGCTCTAAAAACAAGGAAAAAGCTGACTCAACAGAATGGAAAAGAGCACAAGTCCTTGTACCCGTGCCAAAGCATCTTCAAAGATTCTCTTTGTAGTTATGCCTTTAAAAGCTTACCCCACAGAGGAGATACAGCTCCCTCTACCTTGTTGTAATGGGGATGGAGATAAGTTCCAAACATGTTTGTATTATGCTCATTAAGCCTTGGTCATTACAGTCTGGGCCTCTCTGGTAGTCTCTCTCTCTGGGGGTCGTAATCTGAGCACAACAGGCTCTTGATCGGTCAATTTTGCTTAGGTGATGTTTAAGTTTACAAAAAAAATCTCAATTTCGCTCAGTCCCCTAAGGTGGCAACTTTCAGTCACCAGAAAGTGTCACTGCATGAGAAAACGTGTCAAGTCAGAGTAACCTCAAATTGTGATAGGAGGCTAGAAGCTCTGAAAAAGGGCGAGGATATTTAACTACAAGTGGAAAGATTCTAAATATGGGCTCAATTCAAGTGCTTCGACAACCATTTGACTGATTCCAAGGCGATCCTGCAGACAGCACTTTGATAAATGGCATGCAAATGAGGAGCATAGACAGGTCTGCTTTGATTGGACAGACTCATACCAGTCGGCTTCTAGGCTCAGAGGCCATCGGAACGATTGTTTTCTTACGATACCGTAGCGTTTAAGCTCCTTTCAGAAAATGTGGTGGCCCTGAAAAGGACCTTTGGAAAGAAACGGGACAAAAGCAGCTCAGCCGCCGAAGCCGTAGAGGGTGCGGCCCTGGCGCTTGAGCGCGTAGACCACGTCCATGGCGGTGACGGTCTTGCGCTTGGCGTGCTCCGTGTAGGTGACCGCGTCGCGGATCACGTTCTCCAGGAACACCTTCAGCACCCCGCGGGTCTCCTCGTAGATGAGGCCGGAGATGCGCTTGACTCCTCCGCGCCGGGCCAGGCGGCGGATGGCGGGCTTGGTGATGCCCTGGATGTTGTCGCGCAGGACCTTGCGGTGGCGCTTGGCGCCGCCTTTGCCCAGGCCTTTCCCGCCCTTGCCGCGACCTGACATGGTTGGACGTTCGAGAGCCGAGAGCCCGAAACCCTGGGACGGCAGCCGAGCACCGGCTTTTATAGAGCAGGCGGCGGACCGAACTGAGAACCTGAGGGAGGAGGCGGGAAGTTGCGCCCGCCGCTGTGGGGGAGGGGAAGGTTTAAGAGGGGAGGGGGGGAAAGGCGCTTTTGTTTCCTTGTCTGTGCTTTCTAATGGAACTAACTCCTTATCTGTTTTAAATTTGGAGAATCGAGCGCACAAGCAATAACACTGACTTTGTGCAAAATACAAAAAGCCGAGCGGCCCCCTAACAACCGGTTACCCGGTCCAGAGAGAGCACCGCAGGCTGCTGCTTAGAGCACTGGCGGGCAGTGCACACTTTCTAAGGCGCACACCGCTGTGGATCACCTTGGGTTCCTTCTCTACAGTGACTACATTTCAAATAATTTCCTCTAGCTAAAGTTTCTAAATGGTCATGTCTGCTTATTTCTTAAGCGCTTGTAGAAAAAATTTTAATCAATTGCAAAGAAATTCACGAATTACGTAAGAAATCATATGCATTTTCTCTTTTCAGACCCACATTGAATACTACCACTACTTTTAATTTGATCAGTATTTCTTGGCACAGGGACTGTACCGCGAAATAGTTTTAAATGGGGTGGAGAAAAAAATTAAAACTTTTTTTGTATAGTTAATATTTCAACATAACTATCTGGGCATACATTTTAAAAAAGCTCACACACTTAACAAAAGCTCACACATTTAACCAAACCATGCTGATGGAATGTTTTCGTATACAAAATACATAATTCTGACCATAATATGAAATTCAAATGCTTTACCCGAGAGGATGGGCATTCGTGATAAGTAAAAAATAAAAAAAAAGTACTTTTTCATCAAAGGGAGATAACATCCTTTATTCTGGAGCCAAATATGAGTAACCATGGCCCCAGAGACACAGATTTCAGTTATCCCAAATTCCATGTTCAAGTAACTCTTTCTAGAATATAGTACCCTTTTTGTAGTAATATGAA
Organism: Microtus pennsylvanicus; assembly: GCF_037038515.1. Taxonomy (NCBI): domain Eukaryota; kingdom Metazoa; phylum Chordata; class Mammalia; order Rodentia; family Cricetidae; genus Microtus; species Microtus pennsylvanicus. The sequence continues at coordinate 106,839,678 of NC_134582.1, forward strand.
CCTTTTTATCGTAACAGAAATAGGAAAATCATAACTCAGGGGATTTTAAAAATTGTTTTTATGTGAGGTCATTGTCAGGTCCAAAATAAACTCATTTTCCCAAAGCTCCAAAAGATAGGTAGTTTATATATCCAGAAATGAGCTCAGCCTGAATTACAGGAATTCTGGCCGTTAGATAAAAGGCAGTATTCCTCAGGAACTCGCCAAACTCATTTCCATCTGCCAAAAGGAGTCTGTTTCCTTCCCTAAGGCAGAAATGATCTCTGGCTACCTCTGGCTGCATATGGACTCCCATGTTGGCCTCCAGGCTCCCACAGTATCAGAAGGGCACGGTAGACATTTCAAAGTCCCCACTAGTCCCCTTCTCACCTCCTTCTTTACCCTAAATTCCCTGTTGCTCAGCTCCTTCTCTCAGCCTAGCCCCCCCCCCCCCCCCAGCTGCTGTCTCGTTTTCTCCTACTCTCTCTGCCTGTGCTCTAGTTTCCGTCTCCGGGTCCTATCTCAATAGCTCAACTGTTCTCTACTGCTCCCCCTTCCCTAGCTCTGGCTGTGCTCAGTCCACATCTTCCCGTCTCTGCTCTGGACTCATCAGATGCCTCTGGTGCTTCCCTCTCTCCTCTCTATAGTGAAGATCTTAGCATATCATGGAGAGGTCATGCCAGCAGTTTCTTTCCTGTGTCCCGGTCACACACACTCATCAGATCCTTGCAAGATGGAGAACAGCCAATGCCAGGCCTTAGAAGTTAGCCGACTGCATTCTTAGCCCTTTGATTAGTGGGAAATTAGGGTTCTATTAAGTTAATATATTCCATAAGGTTATTTCATATGTTAGTCATAGAAGGTTAGGTCCAACACCGTGCTGGGCAAGGAATGGCTATTGAGGAGATGAAAGAGCCCAGGATAAATGTAATTAGTCTCTGGCCCTGCATCTCTGACTCCAGTGTCTCCACATGGCAGCAGTTCTAACCATCTAATCAGTCTTTGAAGACACCAATATTTTTTCCAGAGTTCTTGCTCAAAATGTTAAGGTATTTAATTAATATTATCGTATCCTTTAAAGACTTCTAAGGACTTTAATATACTCACTAGTGCCCGCTGTGAGTGTTCTGGATGAATATAAATTTAGCGTAACTTAGACAGTATGGCTTTTATGTTTCCCTGTTGGGGAGAGCCAAAAGACTTCAACACAGGGCTGGTTTTAATATATAGCTACAGCCCAAATATTTTTTTATGCTCAGAATGTGTTTTCAGTGTCTGATGCATCAACAGGCCACTGGCCTTGATTTTTTTTATTTCTGTATAATAAATAAAATATTGTCACTAATATAGTAACTTCTTGATTCTAGAGGGACAGTTACTGCATTTTGTATTGTTTCCATCTAAAATTTTTAAGGGTTTTTTGTTTTTATTTTAAATTTTATTTATTTATTTATTTTTGTGACAGAGTTTTTCAGTGTAGCCCTGACTGTCCTGGTACTAACTTGTTGACCAGATTGGCCTTGAACTCACAGAGATCTGCCTGCCTCTGCCTCCCAGTGCTGGGATTAAAGGCGTGTGTCACCACTGTTTGGCACATGTTTAAGTGTTTAATAAGATTTTTTTTACCTTATTATGTTCATGTAATTTTTTGTACTGGTATATTTTTTGTGCACCTGCAACATCTGCACACCTGATGCCCAACAGTTAGGAAGTTCAGAAGAGGATTAGGCATCCTGGCACTGGGGAACTGAACAGATGGTTTGAAGCCACTATGTGGGTGCTGGGAACTGAACTTTACAAAAGCTTCAAGTGTCCTTAATTGCTGAACTATCTCTCTAGCTCCTCCATTAAAAAATGTTTTAAAATTTGTGATTTCTGGCAAGTTTAAAGAAAAATATCTAAAATTATTTTGACATTTTAAAAAACCATATTGTATTGTTTCATTCATTATCAGATATTTCTACATCATGGGGATGGCAAGAAGATATCCTCTCTCAACAACAAGTTGAGCAAAGTTATATAGTTCCTGCAGAAGCAGAGACGATACTAATGGAGAAGAAACTTGAAGTAATAGAATTGATAATATCAAAAGTTTATGAATGCATTTGTTTTGAGACAAAATAGCTATATCTTTTTTTTAGTGTAGGGTTGTTCAGACAAGTTGTCATGTAGGCCTGCTGTCCTTGAGGTAGTCAGTCATAAAGTCATGGATGACTTAGTATTCCTGGTTCTTTGCTGACTCTAAATAAGTATCTTTAAGTAGCTCTTCCCTTGATGTTATGCTTGCCGTACTGGTTAGGAAGAGATTCAAAATAATAGAAATGACATTATAAAGGATTTGTTAATAATAGGTTTGGTTAGGAGACAGGGAATCACAGGAGGTAAAATTTAAAAAGAGCACTGCCCTCCAAATAACCCTAAAGACAAGTAGTGCACTAACCAGTGCCCTTAGGGAGGAGTGAAATTTAAGGTACTAGGAGCTAACTGTTTATTCAGCAGGATTAACTGGTGCTTAGGCTCATTTCCATAACAACAGAGACAACCAGGAGTTGCAACAGCTGTTAGGCACATTCCCATAACAAAGAACAGGACGCTTAGCGGGCCTCCCAAGGGGTCATTGTAGGGTTAAAGTCAGTGTAACCCTGGCCTGCCACAAAGCAACCCACTGCCTGACTCCCTTCACTTCTTGAGAAAAGCATTATTCTACCAGGTGGGCAAGATGATCCCAGGCAACAGCTATTTTATAAAGAAAACCACTGGTGACCTTAAAAGAACTCTCTGGAAAGATCTTCGCCTTGTAATTCTCCTACCTGCCTGAGGGGCCATAAATGCAGATTTTCTTTGTTTAAATTGCTCAGAGTGTAACCTGGGGCTGAGATCCAAAGACGTTCAAGAGCGACAGTACAGAAGTTCCAGGTGTCTGTGAGTTAGTGAAATCTTCTATTCAAGGCCAGCTCCTCCTGGGGAAGCTGTCAGAGCCGGATAAACACCCTCATTTTAGAACCTTTACCCCCAAAGTGTGCAGAGTGATTCTTCACTGCGAAGGCCTATTACTCCTCTAACAATACACTTCGGAACACAGTAGATCAGAGCAGAAAGGTTGGCTGCTCAATGGGCCTGCCATGTGGGAAGTGTGGCTTAATATATATAGGCTTTCGTGCTAATCAGCATAGCCCCAGCTTTCCTGAGTTAGATACTGGGGAAGCTCAGTTTTCCTTTCAAGTTCTTGTCTCATTAATAAAACAATTTTAAAACAGACTTGGGAAGAAGGTCTAGGATAATTGTATTAAACCTTTATGTGACATCAAGCCTTCTGTAACAAATATTCAATGATTCAGGGAAAACGTCCCTTCTTTTTCTCCTGAATTTTCAGTAACAGACAGCTGTGTATTAGTGGAATTAGAGCAAAAAGGTGTGGGGATGAACTAATGGGAAACCTCAGCCCGGACTTTCTGGTCATAATCTTCTCTGCTATTCCATATGGCGTTTCCTTCCCCAGGTGTAAGACTGCCGTGAGCCACAATATTATACAGTAGACGTGCAGCTGACAGATCACTAGACAAACTCAGAGAAGCAGTGAGAAGCCCGATTTGCAGAGCTTCCGGAAACCTGCCTTTTGAATAGTCACTGTCGACTCTGTAGAAGTCTTGTGAGGCCAAGGCTTTCCTCCCTCCCATGATAGGATTCATCCCGAAATATCCCAGTAGTGTATAAACCATTCCTTAATTATGATTTTCCCTGTACCAGCAACGGGATGATCTTTTCCCATACTGCTTCTGAAAATGATCTGTCAGTTACTCCAGTCCTTAGCCAAAGTTGGTTGCTTCAACATTGCAAATGAGACTTTGGCTGATTGCTAAGGCAGCCAGTTGTCTCTGTCATCTACTTCACATTTTTAAAGCTGTTTGACTGCAATTCCTGCCTACTCAAGTAATAATATCTCCCTTCTCAGGCCTTCGATGGGGTTGAAGAATAGATAGTTGTAGTTATAGTTTTCCTTAGTTATGATAAAAGATAAAATAGATACAAATGTTGTAAATGTAATTCTTTCTTGATACCTGTTTTGTTATATGTAATTTTACTATGTTAAAGTTCAAACCTTCCTTTCTTATTTAAATAGAAAGGGGAATATGGTGTGGGAAGTCTTTCAGTATATGTGTTGCTTTTATTGGTTAATAAAGAAGCTGTTTTTGGCCAATGGCTTAACAGAACATAGGCAGGCTGGAAGAGATATATCGAGAGAGTAGGTGCAGTCAGAGAGATGCCATGGAGCCGACAGAGGGGAAAGACATTAGCTGCCAGTTAGAACCTTGCTGGTAGGCCACATGGCTCATGGTAAAATATAAAATAATAAAAATGGGTTAACCAAAAATATAAAAGCTAGCTAGCTAGTAATACACGTAAGTGATTGGCCAGGCAGTGATTTAAATAATATAGTTTCTGAGTGGTTATTTCATGGTCTGGATAGCCAGGAATGAGCAAGCAGTCGGCTACTACTGACAAGGGGCCTCTTATACTACAAGACGGGGCTATTAGAACAGTATTTCTAGTCTAAGTTTGGTAGAAAGGCAGTCTTGTTTCTGTCATATAAGGTGTTCTCACTTCTTTGCTTGCCTTAGGGTAGAAAAGGATCAGAAGACCCCCTGTGTGGGTGCAAGAGTTTAGCAATAGACCGATTCTAAAACTCCATTTTCTTCATGTCCGTAGCGTGTGAAAGTCCCATAGTTTGGTGAATTCCACGATCATTAAAAACCCAATTTGGGGGCTAGAATAAACCATTTCTTTTATTCATTGGACATTAGCTGTTTCTTTTGTGGACAGATGAAAACTGTTTTATCAAAAGTCACCCGTACTACTCCATACTGAGACCAGTTCTGAGAAGTCTATCCTCCTTATTGATCATTCTAGTCCCTAAGGATTGGCTGCCCAGTGGATTTTCTCTTCTACAGGCTGACTGATAATGTAATCAGCCAAGCATGTATATTAGTTAGGGCATTCTAGAGAACAGAATTTATAAACTACATACATTTCGAAGCCATTCTAGTAAATCCCTTTCCCTATAAAAAAAAGCTAATGGGCTGTTTGGAAGTCCAGGTGTGACTCAGTTTCCATCTGGAGTCAATTCTGACTTTAAGACGTCATTTGAATTCAAGCTTGCCTGCTCTGCCAGCATCCTTGAGTGCGGTGAGAACGTTCTGATTAAGACCTTGGGAAACAGCATTTTGCCCATGAAACAAAAACACATTATCTATTAAGATGTATGAAAAAAAAGGAAATTGCTTGCTGCTAGCAGAATTCACACGCGCTATATGAACCTGTTTGCGCCTCCTCCCAAGGCCAGCACAAGGAGGTGGTTATCTGACTATTGCTCTCTGTTCTGCCGTCTGCCATTGATCTGTATAATAGCAAGTTCTGAAATAAACTCTGGGCTGTGAGGCTGTTTTCGCATGACCAAAGAGACCTCCTAATTCTATCCTGTGTTTTTTGTCTCAATTTCTTTCATCTGACATTTCCTTAGCTTTAACATACCTCCAATCCAGGAACCCTAGATGATTTGTGGGAGTAGGCTCTTACAGGGCTGTGTTCCAGCTAGCCCAAAAATGGCTGTCTATGAAAGGAAGGTCTAAGAATCTAATAGTTGTTCAGTCCATGAAGGCTGAATATTTCAGCTGGTCTTCTGTACATCTGGGAATCCCAAAGAAGTAGACTCCAAGGACAGTGAAGAAATGAACTTGCTATGAGAGTGAAAAGCAAGCTTCCTTTCCCCATGTCTTTTATATATAAAGGCTGCCAACTGAAGGTGTGGCCAAGAGTAATAATGCATCCTTCCACCTCAAGAGATCTGGATTAAAGGTGTATCTTCCCATCTCAAATGTAGACAGAAGTGGCTCTTCCCAATTCAAATAATATAATTAACAAAACAATTCCTCACAGGTGTGCCCAGCTATTTGGGTTTTAGTTAATTGAAAATGTAGTCAAGTTGGCAACCAAGAATAGCCATCACAACATGCAAAGACCCTCCCATTCTGAGCACTTCCAGCCCAGGTTGAAAGAACGTCATACTTGCAAGGGAGCCGGAGATACAGAGAACAGTGAACTGTAGATACAGTTGATTGAATTCTTACAGAACGCTGACCCTTTAAGCATTTACATTCAGTGAACTTCACCTATCTCTGGGGAAATAAGAGTAACATAGTCCACATTTCTGAAAAGGGCACATTTAGAAGATACAAGCAAGTACCTACCTGTCAAGGACCCTCAAACCTTCCTTTGATTTACCTAAAAGACTGCTTTTTAGGACAAGGGGCAAAAATACTTATAGAAAGGCTAGAGCCTCTCCATGGCTGGCAAGATGTCTGAGAGGTTAAGAAAACTCAGTTTTTTTTTTCCCAGTGTTGGCGAATAGTCTCAGGTCACGAGGAATTGAGTCAGGTTGTACTAGCCACAAAGAACGGATTGGCCCTGGCCAGATCCTTCTGGTCCATCTGTAGAAACAATAGCCCTGGGAATCGAAAACAACCCACCTCACTCCCAGTTAAACCACACACACACACACACACACACACACTGTAACTTCCTGGGAGCTATTCATGTATACATGTATGTATATACCTGTCTCCCCAGCCTCTCTAACTGCAATCAGTCTTCCACCAGAAAGGCTGAGGCTGCACTGTTCCCATACTGCGTCTCAGCCTTTGGGGGGGGGGTGATCTGTCTACCTCTCCATTTCATTTTTTTCTTCACATACCACCCACATGGCAGCTCACAACTGTCTGTACCTACTGTTCCAGGGGATCTGATGGTATTATCTGGCCTATCTGGGCAAAAAACATGCATGTGACATACAGACACATATGCAGCCAAAATACCCACACACCTAAAAAATAAAATAATAAAAAGAAATAATTTTAAATAGGCCATAGCCTGTCATCTTTTAATATTTTGACTTCTTGTTAACAAAGCCTTTTCTTTCTTGGTTTTTCTGTCTCTCAATCCATTGAACTTGTTGGGTTACAGTAACCAACCAAGCCTTGTGAGGTAACAATAGCTCACATCTTATGCCCCATCATTTTTCCTCGTCATCTCCCATATAAACTCTTTATAATGTACATCAATATTTTATAATTTTTTTTTAAAAAAAGCAAACAAACTTTCCAGCGTTCTTGGAGATGTTAAAGGTTTTTAAAGGTTCCCCAATAACAAAAGTATCTGCTTTCCATGTGTCCTTTCTGTCTGAACTAAATTTATATAATGCAGTGATATGACTCAGGATAGGAGCTGCTAACTAGAAAAAAAACCCAGGCAAATATAAAGTTTGGGTTGCTGACTGAATGGAAAACAGTGATATAATATCTTGAAATTATCTCTTACTTTCTAATAGCCTGGAATGTTTTTTGTGCCTCACAGCCAGAGTTAGTAAGTCACTTTTGAGAGTGTTAGACTAGCCTGTTTGTTTAAGGTGTGTTTAAGAGAACAATGTAGCATTCAACCTTGTCTCGGATTTCCCATGGAACCAACTTTCCCCACCTAAACTACTGCATTGCTGTAATCTGCGGTTACATCCTCTTCCACACTCCTGACCTAGATAATGTGTGCATAACATTTGCGGAAAACCTCAACTCCAGAAGTTGAAAGCTACTTTCTAAAATCTACCATACAAGTTGAAAGTGACATTTATGGATGTTAGTTTATAGGGAATAATGTTTGTTGTCTGGTTCACTTATGAGCAGGTTTAGCCAGTGACATAATCCTCATAAAACTCTGTTAAAGATTTCTGCAAATCCCAATCTTCCTAAAACTGCGACCCTTTAATACAGTTCCTCGCATTAAAGTGACCCCTCAACCATAAAATTATTTCATTGCTCCTTCTAAACTGTAACTTTGCCATGGTTATAAATCATAATGTAAATATTTGATATGCAGGATATCCAATAATAGCCATATGATGCTTTCTATGCTGTCCAAAAAATACAGAGTGAAGCCTCTATGTTTTTTCCCCCACAATACAGGGTTTCTCTGTAGCTTTGGAGCCGGTCCTGAAACTAACTTTTGTAGACTAGGCTGGCCTTGAACTCACAGAAATCAGCCTGCCTCTGCCTCCCGAGTGCTGGGATTAAAGGTGTGTGCCACCACTGCCTGGCAAGACTTTCCATATGCTTAAACCTGTGTCAGAATAATCTTTTCTTGTGGGTATACCATAACAGAGCTTTCTAAATTGTGGTCTTATATCTTATTTAGGACTTTTAATAATCTGTAGAGCTGAGATACTCTCTCCTTCTAATGGCCATGAATGTAAAGATTTCCCCCTTGTGCTGTGGGTGGGCTTCCTTTGTTGTGATGTTGAAGGACCTCATCGCCTGACACCCATCTCAGCTCATCGCTCTCCCAAGCCTGGAAAGAATGTCTAAAACAGTGATCTGAATGCTTTATGATGAAAGCGTAATAAAATCTCAGCACTTTCCCTTGATACCTGAGTCGGCTGAGAAGTTATTAAGCCCGAAAAGCTGTGAGCCTCTGAACTTGATGCCAGACATCCAGGGGAAATAAGAGTGGTCTAGGAAATGCACTTGCGAATGTCACATGACAGGAAGTCAAGCTTGTTAAAGGACGTGTGTCTATTTTTGAGTCTCTTTCCCTGCTTGACTTGCCGCAGAACTAAACTCCAATACAGCTGTTGACATCAGTAGTTACACCAAAATTTATGGACACTTAAAATATATAACAACAAATTAGGAAAATTAGACAAATTGAAAAATATCCACAAAACAAAATCCAAAGAATGCATCCAGATTGACTTCTAGGGGACACGGTCATGGCTGGGACTGTGAAGAAATAAAAGACAGACTCATGGACAGAAAGCTGAGATTGGACGGACTGGTGTCTAGGCTGTAGAAAACAGCACCCACAAGCTCAGTGAGTTTCTTATATAGAGTTGAACAGGAGGCAGGACCGTTGCATACAGCTGGGCAAGGAGATAGGGTTATTGCACACAGATAAAGGCGGAGGCAGAGTTCATGGCATACAGCTCCATCAAGGCAACAGGTTTTGCTAAACTCTGTAGGAGCGGTCTCTGCGGGCGGGCAGACTCTGAGCCATGACCCCGGGGCTGGGGAGTTATGGTAGTAATTTTCTGCACACACTGTCAAGATCCTCTCAGAAGAGGAGGTTTTGCCATGCTTTGAGCCTCATTCCGGTGTGGGAGGCTCTGCCATTCCTTCATGGGGCTGGGATTCTAGGGTCCTTGACATGGCCATTCCCACGTCAGCACACATTCACTCAGGACTCCACTCATTCTGGGCTTCCTGGACTCCCTGCACCACACAGCTTTCTCAGAAACCGGGGCAGAGTGCTATTCAGTATTTGCTAGGTAAGTTTATTCGCAAATTCTTTATAACATTACCTTATTACTCTTAGTTTCTCCCACATCGATGGAAACATTCTTTTTCATATATTTAATATTCCTTACATATATGATAAAGAAAAATTTGGTAAATGCCAGTCTAAATTTTGCCCTTTGCAGTGCAAACTGAGGGTATTTTGGAAACAAATTTATGGATATGCTTAATCTGAATTTCCATTAAATTACCAAAGACAAACTAGTCACCCAGAAGCGACCGCATTAGCGTGAGTATCCTCTGAAAACACCAAGGCCAGATGAGGGGTATAACTTACCTTCCACCAGTCTGCTGGTTGTCCTACTCCACCGAGAAGAAATATAAAGTTACAGATCTCTTTCTTCATTTAATAAATATAAACATTTGTTAGTCTATCAGTTTATCTCATTGACTTAATCATGGAACAATGAGAATAGGTATCATGAGCATTACATCGGTAAATTGCCATATGATGTTTGAGTTCACTGAAAAGCTACCTCCCAACCAGTTCAGACACAAGTGTGCTTGTCTCAAAGTCTCTTTGGAGTCTGGGAGTGGTTGACAACACACACCTTTAATCCCAGCATTTGGGAGTCAGAGACTAGCAGGTCTCTGAATCCGAGGTCAGTCTGGTCAACAGAGAGTTCTGGGGCAGCCCGGCTACATCCCCTCCTCACCCTGCCCATAAAAAAGCATCTGTCTCTTACAAGGCCCCAGAATTATCTGGCTCGCCTAATGCTGTTGCTAGGAAAAAATAGGAAACAAGCCAAGCACAAAACCATTGTGTCAGCCGGGCGGTGCTGGCGCACGCCTTTAATCCCAGCACTCGGGAAGCAGAGGCAGGCGGATCTCTGTGAGTTCGAGACCAGCCTGGTCTACAGAGCTAGTTCCAGGACAGGCTCCAAAGCCACAGAGAAACCCTATCTCAAAAAAAAAAAAAAATCAAAAAAAAAAAACCATTGTGTCCTTAGATGGCGAACAGTTTCTAACAAACGTTACTTTTGTTTGTTCCTGTTCCATTATGAAAAAGTGCTCTCAGGGGCAAAAACAAAACATAACAAAACAAAAAACTATCCAAAAAGCAGAGGCAGTTGGATTTGTGTGTTCAAGGCCAGCCTGATGTTAGAGAGCAAGTTCCAGGCAGGACAGTCAGATCTACAAAGAACCCTGCCTCAAAGGGAAAAACAAACAAAACAACAAAAACCTAGTACTTTTGTTCTTCAGTTATGGGAAGCTCAGTGAGGGACTACAAAGGCCCAACAGGAAACTCCAGCCGCCTGCAGCTTCCCCAGTTGGTTCCTGCTTCATGCTGTGAGCATCTGTTTTGATGGTGTTATCCCTACAGCTGCTCTTTGCTTTTACTTTACAGGAAGAGTCCCTTCTGCCAAGGACTCGGTGAAATCCAGCTGATGGTTGCCGGATGTTTTGAGATCCGTTTTGTTGAGGTTTTACTGTTTATCTGCGGCATCTCTCATTATTTTTATGTATTTGCTTTTGACTTGTTATGTATTTAGTAAACAGACTCAAGTAATAGTTATCACAGAACATTCTCTGGACGGTAGTGAATGTCAGAGTTTACCTTCTCACAGGGATTCAGGCTGAAACTCTGCCTTGAGTGTATATCTGGGCCTGGTGGACAAGCCTCCAGCCACAGCGTGGAGCAGGCTGAGAAAGAAGGACTCCAGTTCCATGCAAGTCTGGCTATAAAGCAAACTCTCACTCTTTAAAACAAAAAAAAAAAAAAACCAAACAAACAAAAATCCACAAGTAAACAAATCAATGAAAGAAATTTTATTGAAATTTGACAGAATTTGAGGTATTTCACTTGACAATGTAGTACAGATTTTCTTTTCAGGGACCGTATGATTATTTTGGCGAATCGTTCACAGCTCAGTCTTTGCAGTCCAACAAGACAGGATATTAGCTGTGACTTCTGTGCGGTCCATTCTCATTTAATTTCCTCAACTTTAAAAGAAGGAAGACAATAAAATTTGTTCCACAGGATACTATAGAGATTAGAGATAATAAACAAATGGTTAGACACACATATTAAGATCTTACTTTACAATAGCTAAAATTCACTGATGATTGGGCTGCTGGGTCATATGATGAAAGAGGGACCCTCAGTTAAAAAGAATACCTTCCTTTTTTTTCTTTCTTTTTTTTTCTTTTTTTTTTTTTTTGGTTTTTCGAGACAGGGTTTCTTTGTGGTTTTGGAGCCTGTCCTGGAACTGGCTCTTGTAGACCAGGCTGGTCTCGAACTCCACAGAGATCTGCCTACCTCTGCCTCCCAAGTGCTGTTGTTTTTTGTTTTCTTTTTTGTTTTTCGAGACATGGCTTCTGTGTAGCTTTGGAGCCTGTCCTGGAACTAGCTCTTGTAAGACCAGGCAGGCCTCCAACTCACAGAGAGATCCATCTGTCCCTGCCTCCTGAGTGCTGGGATTTAAGGCGTGTGCCACCACTGCCTGCTGAAAAGAATACCTTTATCGGATTGCCCTGTAGATAATTCTGTGGGACTTTTTCTCAATCAATGATTGATGTGATTGAACTAAGCTCACAGGGAGCAGTGCCATCCCTGGCTGAGGTGGTCCTGGGAGGTAGGAGAAAAACTTTGAATGAGTCTGGTTTCTGCGTCTGCTAACGCTTGAGTTCCTGCCCTGACTTTCTTCAGTGGACTAAATCAGGAAGGACTTGTAAGTCAAATAAAACCTTTCCTCCTCAGCTTGTTCTTGGACATGGTGTTTACAACAGCAACACAAAACTACAATATCCTATTACCTACCTTTATGTGATTAATTACCAGTCCATTGCACTTTCTATGCTAAGAGAGTTTAGAAATAACTTTCCTTTTCTTGAGATTTCTATTATTATTATAGTTAAATGAACCTTTACTTTACCTAGTATTTTATGATTAAGAAACAAAAATTCTTTGTAAGCAGAATGCCAAAACTATATAAAAAGGTAAATCACATTAAGACTCATTGAGATTTTCTCCTTTAAATTCCTTTTTGAAACATCACACTAATAAATTCTTATATACATAGTTAAAAGTCAACAGAAGACAGTTTTTAAAATCAACAACTGACCTCAGGTTACCAGGCAGCCCGATAGAAAAAAATCGGGGCCATGTAAAACCACACTTGGTTGTACAGGCCTATAACCCCAGCTACCCAAAAAGTTAAGGCCCAAAGATGCAAATTTTGAGGCAAATTCAGGTTAGGGTGAAATCAAGGAGACCTTGTGCCCAGAATACAAAGTGAAATCCAGAAGTGAGGGGTGGCCACGTTATGGTGCAACAAGAACAAGGGCAAACTTACACAAAACAATTGTGACGTCAAAACTGTTAAATATGGGACCAAATTACGACTGAAAAAGCTCAAGGGGACACTGAAAATGCCTAGTTGGGGACAAGATACTCAGCTGGTGTCTGGAGGGCATGTGGGATATTTTGAGTTCCAATACTAAACATATAGCAGTGTGATGTGAACCAGTCTTTAAAAATATAGAACTTATGGGGCTGGAGAGATGGCTCAGTGGTTAAGAGCATTGGCTGCTCTTTCAAAGGTCCCGAGTCCAATTCCCGGCAACCACATGGTGGCTCACAACCATCTGTGATGAGATCTATACACACGGACAGAATATTGTATTCATAAATATTTATAAAAAAAATATATAGAACTTATGGTGTACAAGCCCTTCCAGAATAAACACATATTGCTACTGGCATTGGGAAGCGAAGCTTGCCTCACCAAAGAGCTATACAGGAAATAGGGGAGGAGAAAGGGTGTCATGTAACAGCTATTTCATACGAAGTTGTGGGTGGCTCTGAAAAGAGCCTTTGGGGTTGGAGTCAGAGCGCTCACTTGGAGCTGGTGTACTTGGTGACGGCCTTGGTGCCCTCGGACACGGCGTGCTTGGCCAGCTCCCCGGGCAGCAGCAGGCGCACGGCCGTCTGGATCTCCCGGGACGTGATGGTCGAGCGCTTGTTGTAATGCGCCAGGCGCGACGCCTCGCCCGCGATGCGCTCGAAGATGTCGTTGACGAACGAGTTCATGATGCCCATGGCCTTGGAAGAGATGCCGGTGTCGGGGTGGACCTGCTTCAGCACCTTGTACACGTACACCGAGTAGCTCTCCTTGCGGCTGCGCTTGCGCTTCTTGCCGTCCTTCTTCTGCGCCTTGGTCACGGCCTTCTTGGAGCCCTTCTTCGGGGCGGGCGCGGACTTTGTTGGCTCAGGCATGTTAACCTACTCAATAACGTCAATTGACAACCGTCACAGAGACGCGAACACTCTCCTTATATAGATTTCCATATGCAAATGAGGTGAAAACTTGGACGCAATCTTATTGGGTTCCTGAAGTTCGTTTTATCCAATCACAATACAGATTTCCAAACCCGTACGTCTATTGGTTAACATGAAAAGAGACGTCTGACCAATACCACGGCTTCTTTTTTAGCGCCACTGTGTAAATATAAAGACTGAACTGCTCTTCCAATTGAGCCGGTAAATTATTATACACGTTCACTTCGAAATGTCTGGACGAGGCAAGCAGGGTGGCAAGGCTCGCGCCAAGGCCAAGACCCGCTCCTCCCGCGCCGGCCTGCAGTTCCCCTTGGCCGCGTGCACCGCCTCCTCCGCAAGGGCAACTACGCGGAGCGGGTGGGCGCCGGCGCCCCGGTGTACCTGGCGGCCGTGCTGGAGTACCTGACGGCCGAGATCCTGGAGCTGGCTGGCAACGCGGCCCGCGACAACAAGAAGACGCGCATCATCCCGCGCCACCTGCAGCTGGCCATCCGCAACGACGAGGAGCTCAACAAGCTGCTGGGCCGCGTGACGATCGCGCAGGGCGGCGTCCTGCCCAACATCCAGGCGGTGCTGCTGCCCAAGAAGACCGAGAGCAGCCACCACAAGGCCAAGTGAACGGTATAGTTTTCGGAAAGCTCTTAGAAACAAAGGCTCTTTTAAGAGCCCCATTCTCTACTCAAAAAAAGAGTGACGCTTGGATCTGTGCTTAATGCATTAGAACAGTTAGAAGATAATTCTTTAAATTTTGTTCGGTTGAGTTATTGAAGTTGTCTGGAACTCGACGGACAACTTGGCTCTACCTCAGTTCTGTTCAAGTTCAGATTATAGGCTTACATGACAAGTACCTTGCTAAAATTTTTTTGGGCTACAAGCTATTCCAAATGGAGCACTGTTTAGGTTTCCGCGTGTTTCCAGTCTAGAGTTCCTGCAACGTGGAACTCTGCAGAAAGTTGCTGCAGCCCTTTTGTGTTTTACTGCTTTGTTCCTGGAGCATCACATCTAAGAAACAAGTTTTCTGCAATTTTCGGGTCTGTATGAATAAAATTCCGTTAGTGACCTAGTCCAGAGCCAGGATATCCTAATAGTTGAGTTCAATCCTGTGAGCCCACATGGAAGCAGACAGAATCAATCCTCACAAGTTTGTCTTCTGGCTTTCACATGTGCACGTCCCACCCATATAATAGTTGTAACTAAGAATAGATACATATTTTGAAAGAAAGTAAGCAGTATTAGCTTAGCTGATTTTGACTTAGTCTTTGATCACCTCTGTTTATGACTCAGCTTGGAAATAAAACGGAGCTGGAGTTTCACGTAGGGAGAGGTTGACCATCTATTAACATGGAGAACACAACTTAAATTTTCTATAGTGATCCAGTATCCATATACATGATTCTGCTGCTGTAACACCGAAATTAAATTTCACAAGCCAGGTATGGGTGGTTCTTACCTTTAAATAACTGTTGCTGTTTGAGGCATTGGGACAGCTGAGTTAGAAGAAGCCCAGGGCTGAGGAAATAGGATTGCTGTTTGTGGTGGTTCTATAAATTAACAAAAGCTTAGAAAATAAAATGTTTCTAGCTTCATTTTCCTGTTATGAATATTTGCAGTTAACCGCTGTACCTTGCTGTCTTACGTTACTGGCTCATGTCATAAACTGTTAGGAACATTGCTTTGCCGGGGTGTTCACATCTCTAAACCCAGTGTTCAGGAGGCAGACAGGCAGATCTCTGTGA
Organism: Microtus pennsylvanicus; assembly: GCF_037038515.1. Lineage (NCBI taxonomy): Eukaryota > Metazoa > Chordata > Mammalia > Rodentia > Cricetidae > Microtus > Microtus pennsylvanicus. Next base: position 106,855,070 of record NC_134582.1, read on the forward strand.
ATTCCAGGCCAGCCTGGGCTATACAGTGAGACCCCATCTCAAAAACAAAAATTCATTTGCCATAATCAAATGAGTTATGTGTTATATACTGAACAGTTACACACACACACACACACACACAGAGAGAGAGAGAGAGAGAGAGAGAGAGAGGGGGGGGGGGGCAGGGATGGTTCCTAAATGAGACTACAGTAATAATGATGATATTGAATGTTGTCATCCCAACCCCAGAAGTACTAATACTAATAAGCAGACAACCTGTTTTCAGGAAATTTAATTTCTTCTGGAAAGCCAAAGGCTATTTGGAGAACAGTGGGGTCAAATAGCCTTGATGCAGCCTATATGAGCATATGGGAAATCTGGATAAGGAAAAGGAAATTTATATTTATATCATGTAATAGTTATGTTGTCTTAAGAAGCTCAAGCATAATGACTGTTATTTTACCTCCTTGAATCACCTCACCCTTAGACACCGTAGGTTAGTGTCTGAGCTACAGAAACAATCTAGGGAGGAGAAACCCAGAAGTGAGTGAACATCATAAGAAGGGTGAAGAAGTGTGCAGACTTAGGGAACAGGAGCATGGTGCTTTCAAAGAATAAAAATCTACGGATGGTAACATCTGCTTGGGAGGCTAAAGGAGATGATTATTGAGGGAGACAATGGGGATCCAGCAAAGAATGCCCGTAAGCACAGATTCATGCCTGAGAGGAACAAGCCAATTAGGAAGTTTGACATTGACAATAAGGCAAAAGTTCCCAGGGATATCCCTCTTCTTCGATTTTAAATATGTTTACTATCCTACTGAATTCCACATCTTTATGTCTGTGGGAGACTTAACTCCTCTGTGTGACCTTTCCTCTAACTCCACGATCTCTTCTAGGAAAACAAAAAACAAAAATAAAGCTAAACACATATCCTAGATCTATTATTCAACAATTCAATTCTTTACGGGTCCTTGTCTTGATAAATAACATTAATGTCTACCCACTAGGACATGCCAAAAGTATGTGCCACCTGGTATTCACTTTTATATGCCATTACTAAAGCAAAACTACATTCTTATATGGGAGATGAGGTGTGCTCGAGTTTTTAACGTTTCTTTCGAGGATGACCTGACCACACTATTGTGATAGCCACTACGTGGAATACTGTCAGAAACAGAATAAAATGTACAGGTAGGCATATCTTATCACTGCCCCTGAAAGAACATTCCATGGAATTCTAACTGAAAAGCTAAAACTGTGAGATGTATACTGAGTATTGATCAGTGCAAACCTGAAAAAAAAATCTTGTGTGAGGCTGTCTAGAGTCCGTAATAGAGCATAGTGCTGCTCTAAAAGGAAAGAGTGTTCTGCTTACTGTCCAGTCGACAAGAGGCTCAGCCTGGGTCCAAAGACAAACTGCATCTGCAGTGGTGCCACTGGCCTTCCTTCCAAAATATTCATCTTCTTTCCAGGGGCCACTTTCTTGGAGAGGGACTTTAGTTTGCTTTAGGGACTGATGCCAATATGAAGCATATGCTGCTATTATTATATTTAAATTTTTATATTATTATATATTTATATTATTTATTGCATATTTATATTATCTTTAAATTTTTATTCTGCGTTTGTGTGTAGTGTGTTGTGTGTATTGTGTTTTTGTTTTTAGTGTGAATGGTAATGTGTGTGCATGGAATGCAGGTGTGTGGCCAGGGGTTGACATTGGCTTGATCACTTCCTGTGATCTTCAGTTGAGGTCTCCTAATCTGATCCAGAGCTGATGGAGTCAGCGGTTAAATTAATCAATTTATCTCTGCCTCCCCCTCCCTTGCACTGGAGTTACAGGCAGCACAGGATCGCTAGGGACCAGAACTCCTCTCTTGCACAGTGCTTTTTTTCCCAATGAGCTCACTGACAAGTTGAGACAGGAATGTTATATAGGTCACTTGGCCAGGAGAAGCTGAATGCTTGTGGAAAAGGAAAATGAATGTTAGAAAGATACATGGATACTGAAACTCAAGGACGGCCCTCACGGGCCACAGGAAGCTGGTTTAAGTACTCTGGCTGATCATGAATTTGGCATCTTCTATCTGGTTTTCTTGCTGTTTCTCTGCACACTCATCCATTTATCCGAGAATTCTGAACACAGTTCCAGGAGTATACAAACCACAAATTCCCTTCATGGGACTGGAGAGATGGCTTGTACCTCCTCCAGAAAGACCTCAGATTCCCAAGACCACATGATGGCTCAGGTAAATAAGGGTGTGAGGAAAAGCTAAAGGATACCCCAGACTCAAACAGTATGTAAAACCAAAGAGTGTTTATTTCTTGATTAATTAATATGCAGGTCGTTGACCTATACAAAATGACGATGACCCCAAGAGGACCACGTAAGTTCCTTAAAAGTTTCAAGAAGTTACTTTATCTCACGTATAATTGGTTAAGCAAACAGCAGGTACATTAGTATACTTTTAATTGGCTGAGACTGTCTTATCATTTTTGGACATATTTGCACAAGTTTGGGCAAGTTCAGACTTTGATTCAGGGAGGCTGCAGGACTTGCCCTTGAGATATTGTGAGGCTGACCTGAGTTAGGCCTGTGTTTTCTCTTGTCCCTGAGAGTAAGAATATCGCGGGTAAATGTCTTGGTGGGAGACACCTGTTTACCCTTTCTCAGAGAACTGACACCTAAACTCCGTTGAGTGGGAGAGTTTAACCCCTTCACTCACAACCCTCTGGAACTCTAGTTGCAGGGGACCCAATGCTCTGTTCTGGCCTGAGAGCATCAGGTACACAAGTCGTGCAGACATGTAAAGATTCACTTTTTGAGCACGTTTGTCACTACTTGCTAATTCTAGCAGGTAAAGCGGACACTATGAATTTGTAATCGGGAAGAGGGATGGTGTTGCGGCTGATTGTTATCGAAACTTAAGCTTTACATATATTTAAAAAGATGGCTTTGGACTCTAGCTTAAACGGCTGCTAAGTCAGGATAGAAACTCACCAAATACACTTAGGAACTAAAGCCAACCCTCTAAGTAACCTTTTAACACATGTGGTTTTTCTGGAGCAGCTCGCTAAAGAGGGTAAGATACTATTCACTTGGGGAGTTTAAAAACAAACCCTGGCACCTATTAAATAGGTGCCTCAGCAAAACAAACCAGGCAGCAATAAACTACAAGTGAGCTAGTGTTTTCCTAAGGGGAGATTCCAAAATGACAAGGCTCAAACAAAAGCCAACAGCTCCTTCCGTGCAAATATGGGTGGCTCTGAAAAGAGCCTTTGAAAAAACACTGCGGAGACCAACTTAAGCCCTCTCCCCGCGGATGCGGCGGGCCAGCTGGATGTCCTTGGGCATGATGGTGACGCGCTTGGCGTGGATGGCGCACAGGTTGGTGTCCTCAAACAGACCCACCAGGTAGGCCTCGCAGGCCTCCTGCAGAGCCATGACGGCCGAGCTCTGGAAGCGCAGGTCGGTCTTGAAGTCCTGCGCGATCTCGCGCACCAGACGCTGGAACGGCAGCTTGCGGATCAGCAGCTCGGTCGACTTCTGGTAGCGCCGGATCTCGCGCAGCGCCACGGTGCCGGGCCGGTAGCGGTGGGGCTTCTTCACGCCGCCGGTGGCCGGGGCGCTCTTGCGGGCGGCCTTGGTGGCCAGCTGCTTGCGCGGGGCCTTGCCGCCGGTGGACTTGCGAGCGGTCTGCTTTGTGCGAGCCATTACTACAGGCCTAAGTTCACAAAACTCTGAGCCTGGAAGGCGCGCGACCAAAATTTATACGGAAGAGCGGATTCTGATTGGTCCAAATGGCTGCAGGAACAATTTAATTGGCTGTTGACTTCTTTGGTTTTCTGCATGATTTGTGGTTTTTTTTTTTTTGAGCAAGTGTGGAATTTCCGCTAAAAAACAACCCGACCGGCCATTAGTGGAAATCAATTATTCTTAAAGTGTTTATTTTACAGCCTTCTTTCTGTTTCAGATTATATGAAAAGGTAACGTATCAGGTAGTGACTTTTAAAAGGGGTTTTAAGTGGTTAGCAATTTGGGCCCTGCAATTCGTGAATTTTAATGTTCACAGAGCAAAGAAGGCGGGAGTGGAAGTGTGCTTAACAGTGGTATCACCAAATTAATTTTTAGTTGGTTTTGATGTTAGCAAATGGCGGCTGATTTGTCATGCGTGTGATTCAACATTCAAGTGAGGACTGACTGTACAGTGATTAGTTATGAAGTTCTCCAAGTGTCGAGTTGAACATTCAGTGGCCAATGTGTCTGTCTTAACCTCTAGAAAACTCAGGAGTTAATAAAATTTTGATTTAATGTAGAGGAACATACAGGACCAGTGATTTGAGCAAACGGTGGGGCAACAGTTGTTTTGCGGGGGGAGAGGGATTCGAGACAGGGTTTCGCTGTAGCTTTTGGAGGCTGTCCTGGAACTAGCTCTTGTAGACCAGGCTGGCCTCGAACTCAGAGATCCGCCTGCCTCTGCCTCCCGAGTGCTGGGATTAAAGGCGTGCGCCAACACTAAAACAAATCTTATAATGGCCTTAACAGCCATTATTCTTCCCGTAATGGTCAGCTCTTTTAGAGAAAGAGTGAGTGGCTCTGAAAAGAGCCTTTGGCATAGCTAAAAGGTTGCTTTAAACGATTTATTTCCCCTTGGCCTTGTGGTGGCTGCTCTCGGTCTTCTTGGGCAGCAGCACCGCCTGGATGTTGGGCAGGACGCCGCCCTGCGCGATCGTCACGCGGCCCAGCAGCTTGTTGAGCTCCTCGTCGTTGCGGATGGCCAGCTGCAGGTGGCGCGGGATGATGCGCGTCTTCTTGTTGTCGCGGGCCGCGTTGCCAGCCAGCTCCAGGATCTCGGCCGTCAGGTACTCCAGCACGGCCGCCAGGTACACCGGGGCGCCGGCGCCCACCCGCTCCGCGTAGTTGCCCTTGCGGAGGAGGCGGTGCACGCGGCCCACGGGGAACTGCAGGCCGGCCCGGGAGGAGCGGGTCTTGGCCTTGGCGCGAGCCTTGCCACCCTGCTTGCCTCGTCCAGACATTTCGAAGTGAACGTGTATAATAATTTACCGGCTCAATTGGAAGAGCAGTTCAGTCTTTATATTTACACAGTGGCGCTAAAAAAGAAGCCGTAGTATTGGTCAGACGTCTATTTTCATGTTAACCAATAGACGTACGGGTTTGGAAATCTGTATTGTGATTGGATAAAACGAACTTCAGGAACCCAATAAGATTGCGTCCAAGTTTTCTCCTCATTTGCATATGGAAATCTATATAAGGAGAGTGTTCGCTTGTCTGTGACGGTTGTTAATTGACGTTATTGAGTAGGTTAACATGCCTGAGCCAACAAAGTCGGCGCCCGCCCCGAAGAAGGGCTCCAAGAAGGCCGTGACCAAGGCCCAGAAGAAGGACGGCAAGAAGCGCAAGCGCAGCCGCAAGGAGAGCTACTCGGTGTACGTGTACAAGGTGCTGAAGCAGGTCCACCCCGACACCGGCATCTCTTCCAAGGCCATGGGCATCATGAACTCGTTCGTCAACGACATCTTCGAGCGCATCGCGGGCGAGGCGTCGCGCCTGGCGCATTACAACAAGCGCTCGACCATCACGTCCCGGGAGATCCAGACGGCCGTGCGCCTGCTGCTGCCCGGGGAGCTGGCCAAGCACGCCGTGTCCGAGGGCACCAAGGCCGTCACCAAGTACACCAGCTCCAAGTGAGCGCGCCGTCTCGCTCTTAACCCAAAGGCTCTTTTCAGAGCCACCACAATTTCATATGAAAAAGCTGTTACATGATTTCCTTCTGTCTCCCATTTCCTGCGTGATTCTTTAGCGAGGCAAGCTTTGTCTTCCCATGACAGGAATATATTTGGACACTTAGTCCAATGGCATACCGCCCAAGGGTTGTCCTTTATTTTGACAGTTGTAAGGTGAGGGTTTTTTTGTAAATTATTTTTATAACTGTACCGGTTACTCAATTAGGCCTCGGACTGCTCTCTGGATCCGGGCCAAGTCTACTCTTCATACCTAAATATTTAAAGAGGCAGGTTAGCAATGCTGAGTGAGGTAAAGGTGAATCGTTACTGGTACCCAAGTAAAAGCGGGACCCAATAGCTCTTGAAAACTAATTTTAAGTGTAAATTCAGCACGAATTATGTGTGAGAGGCTATCTTCAAGGGTGTGTTCATTGTCATGAATCCAGCAACAAGAGTCAACCTACACTGAAAATCAGCGGACTCCAGCTGTTCCGCTGAATTGCGTAGGTTAGTTACTTCCCAATATTCATGGGAGTTCCATGCACGACCCAGGGCCTAATCCAAATAACACCTAACTTCTTTTTTGGTGTCTCATGGCATTAACGTTTCGATTACCGCGTAGTCTACTTTCTCCCGTCAATCATGTTTTGTAGATCTTTCTCCACCTATGAAAGAATAAGCTTCACCACCTCGGTCCCTCCACAGGAAGACTGCAGTTGATGCATGGCAGGTGGGGCTATTTAGGGAATGAGCTGGTCTGGCAGGGTGTGTGAAATGTCTCTTTTCTGCCATCTTGTGGCATCAAGTAGAAGCACAAGTCCATGACTTTGAGTTTTCTTGTTCAGACCTGCTTCCTTCTTGTGATGAGTTGCAGTAGGGTTGCTATTTGTTTGCTAGAAACTACAGGAGTCATTCATGTGTGACTGAGCAAGAGGGTGTAAGACCGAGGGGACTAGGGAGAGCATAGAGGGAGTGTTTGGTCAACGCTATCAAATAAATAAATAAATAAAATACTACTCAAAAGCAAGTTAAAATAACTGAAAATAATTAGAGGCATGCTTTCTAGCTTTAGAACCTTTAATGGTGTGCAGTGCTTAGTCATGCGCAAAGATCTTATTAAAACACTTTAGTAGAACGGCAGGGCTGACAAGCAACAGAATACAGACAGGTATTTCTTGGAAGTTCAAGAGCAAGGTGTGATCAGGTATGGTACTTCTTCTGAGGCCTCTCTTCCAGACTTGGTAGGTGGCTGCGTTCACTCACAAATGTGAATGAGAAAAGATGTGTTTCAGCCTTAGCAAAGGGATTTGCTGTACAAAGAAAACGGCTTCCTTGAGGTGCTCTCTCAAAATGACTCTGTCTTGTTTGTCGAAACAGAGTCCTGTAGGCCAACTGTCCTTGAACTAGCTATGCAGACAAGGACGACTTTAAACTCTTGATTCTTGTGCCCCTGTGTCCTATGAACTGGCTCAAACGTATCTTCATACAGCTGTTCTCTTTTGATTTTATACTTGCCGTGCTGGGGTGGAAGGAACTCAAAGTCATGGTATCAGAGTCTGCTCCCAAAAAGTCAGCCAGGGTACCAGGAGGGGGGGGCTGAGGCTAACGAAGTGTTAGATTGAGAGAAATGAAGACAGAAAACACAGGATAGGTTCGGGAGGTCTGTTGGTCAAGCCAAACAGCCCTGCGTTTATCTCTCAGTCAGCATATATATTAATAACAGGCAAAAAGCAGATCACAGAACAACAACATCATCCTGTACTGTCCTTGAGAGAAAGAAGCATCGTAGCCTCATTGTCTATCCTGTGGATCCTGCTGGCAGCAAGCAGTTTTTACTTTGTAACTGGATGTGCCTTTGACTGGCGTTCAACAGCCTGTGTCTTAATAGATGATGTGTTCTCTATCACGGGCAAAATGTTCTTTCCCATGGCTTAATCAGAACTTTCTCACAGCCCTCAAGGATGCCGGAGCAGGCAGAGCAGGCAAGCTTGAACTCAAATGACTGTGAAGTCAGAATGGGCTCCAGATAGAAACTGAGTTACATAATGGAATTAATGTTATCAGGGGTTGGTTAATAGATTTGCTTGGGAGACATTAAATCACACAACGTAGGATTTAGCTAAGAGTGCACTGATCCCCAAAATAATTAGTATGCTTAACTAGGTCTGTTAGAGGTAAGCAAAATTTACAGCGCTAGGTTGTAAATGTTCACTAGGATTGACAGGCCATTAGGCCCATTCCCCCAAAGAACAAGACTCTAACTGGCATTGCAACCTGAATCATTAAGTTCTGGCCTGCCATTAAGTCCCCATGCTCTTATTATGAGAAGCCTAATCCTCCAATGTGGGCAAGATGGACCTGGGTGACAACTGTGTGGACGAGAACGACACTGGTGTACTTCAGAAATAATTCTGGCCAATCTTGGCTGTGTAAATCTCCCATCTCCCCAAGTGGCCAGATGTGTAGTCTTCTGCCTCTGTTCAAACTGTGGCCTGGACAAGACCTTAAAATGTCATTTAAGCCTGCTAGTGTGGTGGAACGCATAAACCTATAGTGTACGTAAGTTACGGAAATCTTCTGTTCTACGCCATCTCTTGCTTGGGCATTTGCTGTCATCCTTCATCTCTAACCGTACACAGTGATTTCTCATTACGAGGACCTACTCTTTCTATAACAGTATTAGTGACTTTTCCCCATTGCTGGAGCCAATTAAATTCCCGACCACCACCACAGCAACTTAAGAGAGGAGAGGTTGACTCTGGCTTAAGGGTCTAAGGGATCAGGGCAGAGAAGTCATTGTGGCACACTTGAGGGGGTGCTGGTCTCGAGGTTCACATAGCCAGGGAGTTTAGCGCACTTCTCCTTTGTACTCGGTCCAGGGCCCAAGTTTGCAGAATGGCATTACCCATGTTTAAGGTGGGTCTTCCCATCTCAATGAATCTAACCTAGATAGCTCCCCACAGACATGATCAGGGACCCCCCCCTCCCCTGTCTTCAGTGACTCTCGATACTGTCATCTGGACAATATTAACCATCGTACTTGCTAATAGAAAATTCCATAGAGAGAGGGAGAATTAGTAAGTAACTAGGAGGTGAATTGAATACATCACTTAAAAAACAAATTCTGTAAGTGGCTATCAGAGTATCCACAAACAAGCTGAAAAACTCTTTCTTAAATAAGGCCCAGAACAGAAAGTGATCATTCCTTTCTCTACAATTGTTTTAGATAAACTGAGTTTGTGCTCAGATCTCTATGAGGCTGAAAACTGAGAACTGGAGTGGATAATATGACCGCAATGATTTTGGAAAATACTTTCATTTTATGAGTCTCTCTCTCTCTCTCTCTCTCTCTCTCTCTCTCTCTCTCTCTTTCTCTCTTCCTCCTCTCCCTCCTCTCCTTTAAATATAAGAAAACTGTAGTCAGTGTGTTATGATATAAAATAAATAGATCAATGCCATGTTATAATTTCTGTAATCTTTGAAGAATAATGTTAAATTCTGGTGAGTGGTACACCAGAAAGTGTGTCTTTTAATTCATTCCAAACCACAAGTATCCAAGACGTGTCAAGTGTCACCAGGCTGGGCTCAAGGTACAGTGGAAATCACGGAGCAGAAATAAAATAACCCCGGTCCTACTGAAAGAGCTTCCCAACACTGCCAACGGAATAAAGCACACCATACTGAGCTGGTGGTAATGATCGGCAAGGAGGAAAAGGGAGTCACTTTCTCTGACACTCTAAATCGGGGCTAGCCTTAAGCTCCTTCGAACTGTGGCGAACAGACACGCTACTTTGGCCGCTGGGTTTAATACCGCCGCTCCGAGACTGCCACCATCTCCCAGGTAATTGAAAACGCGATGTTTTCAACTTGAGGGAATATTTGAGGGCAGCACGCTTTGATTGGCAACTATTTTCCTTTTCTATAAGCAAACGGTAGGAAGTTGATAAAGCTTTAATTCTGTACATTCTCACTGTGGTGAAAAAGTAAAGGATAAAAGATACTAGCAGAGGATGGTTTCGATCCATCGACCTCTGGGTTATGGGCCCAGCACGCTTCCGCTGCGCCACTCTGCTAACCGCAAGGAAGCGGCTTTGAATTCTTACTTTTACAGAGTCATGTAACTCCGCACTTTTTAAAAATAAAATGGTTGACTGTCTTATTTAGAGACTAGGATTTTGCAAAATTCGTTTAGGAAACTTATTTCAAATGGCCTCAGAGAAATAAAATTCACTGTTTCTTTAAGAAAACAGTTTGTCGCTAACCTACTAGTCCTTTTTATTTGAAAGGGTGATTTTAATCAAAATATGATTAACATATACGAGTCATGAAAATGTAAGTAGGTAAAACGTCTGACTCTGAGGGAAATTGTATTCTCAAGATGTCCTTTTAAGGGGAAAGAAAAAGTCACCTCTTGCATTGGCCGGGAATCGAACCCGGGCCTCCCGCGTGGCAGGCGAGAATTCTACCACTGAACCACCAATGCTTGGTATAGGAGCGGTTGTAATAATCTTATAAGTGTGTATATTGCCTATTTTTAAAATGTTTACGATTTTTTTTAATAAGAAGGTATGAATGTTATTTTACAGTTTTATTGTAATGCTTCTTCCTGATTTATTGCAATCATTGGGAGTCCCAGGAACTTGACACCGCCTTGAAGACCATAAGTCTCCCTCCAGGGATGGAAAGGTATTCGGACCCGGGCAGTAAGGGGGACCCGGATATTGTTGGGGGGCAGTAAGGAGGAGAGCACCTGCGGAGGCCGTGAATATCACCTCAAGGGCTAAAATTCTTAGCACTCGCTTAGGAATCTGGACGGAAACGGGAGGAACGCGAGCAGGAGAATGAAAAAAAGTTAAAAAAAAAAAAAAGGGAAGGAATTCCCCAGGCCAACTAGAGGGCGCAGAAGAGCAGAGCAGAGGGAGAAGAGGAACCCCACACCTGCCCAGGTTCGTGGGATCCAGTGCTGCTCCCTGCTGGTCGCCTTAGGAGTTTCAGTCAAGGTTACATTGATTTAGGAAGTAGCTCCCAGGTGTCCTTTAGGAAAACCGAGTGCAGTGTCTCATCAAGGGATAACGTCTCCCAAAAGGCACAATCACGACTTCCATAAAAATATAAACATGAACTCGTTTTAGACGACTTTGTATAATATAACAAACTCAAGATATGATTTCTGTACTCAATCAACAAAAAAATCCAAAGAAGAGAAGCTTTTCCATAAGGGATCAGGAATGACGAAATGAGTGTGTGAACGAGGTCGTAACTAGGTTTTCCTTTGCGCATATTAAGTCTGGCTTTTGCCTGGAGTCTCCTTTCAGGCACCTCCCGGATGAGAATATAAATGTGCAGCCCTACAAAAACTTCTGGAGAAGTTGAAAGGGTAGAGAAACTCTCTCCAAAAGTCTTTAGGATTCCGAATATACGATGGGACAGAAGCTGAGGGTGGAGCCGGGCAATGAGGGTAAGAGAAGTAGGGGGAAGGTGGGAGATAAACCAATCAATCTCTTTTAGGTATGTTGCCTCAAAGTCCCAAATCCCGTGGTAGAGGAGAAAGGATATTCAATATTGTTTCGAAATGTAAAACCTGTTCAGCAAAAGGAGCTGTATAGAAATTTAAAAACAAGCCACTGACAAGCAAAAAACATACACTACTTTCATGATAAAGGGATTTTCCCCAGAACACATTGTTAAATTAAAAACCATATTGAGGAAGGAGAGACCTTTGGAAGCAGCACTGGAGAGAGAGACTATGGCAGGAAGAACACTTTCAGAGCTAAACTGTCCAAAAACGAAACTTAAAAAAAAATTACATTCAGGAGAGACTTCAATGAAAAATTGCTATGGCAAAGAAAGAAAAGGACTCCTGAAGAAAAGGAAAAGGCCTTTATGCCGCAGAGAACACTGATGCTAAGGCTGGGCCTCAGAAGCAGTGATCCTATTTGCCTCTCAATCTCTCACCCACTCAGAGGGCGGAAGGCTCACGTGTCACTATTCTTTTTGAAAGTTTTACTTTGTTATTATTATTTGTGTGTTGTGTATGTGTCTTGCAAGTGTGAGGCTGTGCGTGTCGTGGAGGTCAGGGGACAATCCTTTGAAGCTGAGAGGCTATCAGGTCTGAATAACAAGTGCCTTTGCTGTTGGAGCCATCCCTCCATCCCTGATGCCCGCCCCCTCTTGTTTACTTACAACAAAGCTAGATTCTCATTATTTGTCGCTGAGTGATGAGCTGAACTACTTGCTTACCTTTGCCATCCGCCAGACTAAAATGCTCACGGACTAAATGCTGCTCCTCTTAGCACGAGCCAAGCAACAAGAGCAGCTTCCTTGTGTGTAAGGCATTATATGATATGATCGTGCTGCCCTTTCGTCTAAATTCCTCAACCGCTGGCTTTTTCTGGTGTAAGGACATTAAAGGAGATCATTCTTTTCGAGTCCTTCGTAAAGCACAGAGCCAACACCTCTATTAAGAAAAGAGGTTAAGAGGAAGAAAACATAGCAACTATATTTGATCAATGTTTGACAAGATGTGGGAGCCTTCAGACAGACCATTTAAAGACCCAGGGTGAGCCATCTATCTTCATGATTGCATTTGTTGAAGTTCACCATGTCTAAGTGGGCTGAAAGGAGAATCCAACAGATATCACACAGTAGAGACAAAAATCCTCACTCTCAACTCTGTAGGTGCAGAAGGCATTTGATATATTCAATGGCCCTTGAAATGTATGTTTATATACCCATGAACATATATACACCCTCATCTCCCCCCCCCTCTCTCTGACACACACACACACACACACACACACACACACACACACACACACACACACACAGAGTCTTTCCCAGCCCTTGGGAGGCAGAGGCAGGCAGATCTCTGTGAGTTCAAGTCCAGCCTGGACCACAGAGGGAGTGCCAGGACAGGCTCCAGAGCTACACAGAGAAATCCTGTCTCAAATCTCCTACCCCCCAAAAAATTTTTGGTCAAAAATAATAAAAACACTGTAATCACATTTCTTGGTTTAAAAATATACTATCAAGCAGAAACAATCAAAATAGAAAAGTTCTGGCATAAAAACAAACAAAGCGATAGCAGAATAGAAAGATTAATATTAATCCTGTACTTCTATGTCAACTGATTTTTAACAAAGATGCAAAAAACACATTTTCAAGATAGGGCGGGCTTTGTATTAAAAAATAGAGGAAATATTTGACAGCATCAGAATGTGGAAGGCTTTTTTGGACAAGCTCTTAAATGCACAAGAGATAAAAGCCAAAGTATATGGGACCATATCAAGCTCAGATGCTTCTGCACTGAGAAAGCAACTGAAAATAAAAGATGGGAGATGTCTGCAAATTGTATATGTGTCATTATTCAGAATATAGGAGGAATTCAAGATATAGCAAGGCCTTAAAAGACAGAAGAAATGGCAACAGTCCTGAGCAGACATTTCAAAAAGGACGACATAAAGATGGGCGGGGGATTTCTCTAAGAAGGCTGAGCCTGGCTTCATCAGGGAAATGCCAATGAAACCCACGATGACATCTGTCATCTCACCCCAGTAATACTCGGCTTTATAATACTGGTGATGGCATAGATAAAGCGGAACATTTAGGTACTGTTGGTGCTAATGTAAATTAGTTACCCACCACAGAACACAATTTAAATTAGCACACCCGTTAGAGAAAACAGTTTGAAGATTCCTCAAAGACCTAGAAATACCACATAATGCAGAAATCTCACTGTTGCACACTCATCTATAGTGCTGAAACCTCACTCTTGCACACTCGTGTACAGAGCAGAAACCTCTCTGTTGCACACTCATCTAGGAAATGGCATCAGTATTTCGAGGCATCTGCACTCCCATGTTTTCTGTGGCTGTAGTCACAACAGCCAAGGGATGGGAATTTTAATTTATTCTCCTGCCAACTTCTGACCAAAGTTTAGTTCAATGTATATCCTAGTAAGCGATGCAATCTCCCTTCTACTGCTTCAAATAGGAACAATATGTAGAGTTTAATATCTTCTTATGATAGTAAGATAGGGATGATGCTAGGAATAAGAACAAAGTGGATTCTTGCCCATCTCATCAAGATTCTAGGAAACAGCTTAACTTTGTCCTTCTCGCTTTAGCAGATGAAGGCCTACGTGATCCCCAGCAGCAGAGATGGCTCAGCACTTTAGCGATGAGGTAGGTATACAGGCACGCCTCATACCTTGTGTTACCTTAATTAGCAAGAGGTGGGGCTGAGAATCTTAAGAGGAAGTATTTATTCTAGATGATTTAGATGGCTCCCAAGTGCCATCCTGGATATTTATGAGACAGACTGAGAGAGATTTGACCGAGGTTCACAAAGTGGAGAAAGCACTGTGAAGGGACCCAGAGGTGAGACCACATAGCTGTGAATAAGCGACCTGACACACGCAAGGCCTCCAGAAGCTGCAACAGGCACGGGACAGTTCCTCCCAAGGACGCTTCCTCCCTCACCACTCAAATGTGAAAAATGGCCAGGCTGGTTGATACCTTGGTTTCAGGTACAGAACCTATGGAACTTTGAAAATCTTCTTCACATCTAACGAAGTTCTTCTTATACCTTCTAAGACCCTAACCTTTTGGGTAGAAGAATCTTTACGAGCTGTGCACTGCGGTTCCTCTCCAGCATTTGTAAATCTCAGAGACACTTACTCATTCCTGTCATTCCATATTTTCTAGTGTGACATTCATGAGCACAATCAAAATAAGCAATTCTGTCCCTTGAAGCCACAACCACCAGCTCAACGTCTACACAAGACTGGAAACAGTGTTAGACAGCTGTCATTTTCTGTCTGCTTTCTTTCCTTTAGTCACTTAGAGGAATTCGTGTATTAAGTTTGATCTCACTGTTGAAAACTCCTGAAACAGAATGAAATAGAAAAGCATTGAGTAGGTTGTTGACTCAACCTTGTTTCATAAATATCTGGTTACCAAGATTGTCAGAAATGGTCAACTTTGTTAGGACTTTTATAGTATTGATATTGTTATGAGTTCTTCCATTGTTGATGTTGGATTCCCCTCTGTATACTATGAATATGTTTTATTACCTTTGGTTAATAAAGAAGCTGCTTTGGCCTATAGTAAAGCAGAATAAAGCCAGGCTGGAAGAGATAGAGAGAGAAAGTAGACAAGTCAGAGAGAAGCCATGTAGCTGCTGACAGAGAAAGACACCAGAACAGAACTTTACCAGGTAAGCCACAGCCTTGTGTTGATAAACAGATTAATAGAAATGGGTTAATTTAAGATGTAAGAGTTAGATAATAAGCCTGAGCTAATAGGCTAAACAATTGCAATTAATATAGTTTCTGTATGATTATTCAGGCCTGGGCAGCCAGGAAATGAAAGTGCAGCCTCCACCAACACATTGTCCTAAAATCAACTTCTTGAATTTTTTTACCCAGTGGTAGGAATTCTTCTCCTTATGAAAGAAACTACATTTTTTTGAGCACCCTTCCAATCTGATGTCAATGACATCAGGACAAAGCACTCCCTACTCCGTGATGAATAAATCCATGCCTTAAAAAGTCTTTGAGAAGGTACCTTTTAGTGTAGAAAATGAATTTGAAATATCTATACTAATTTATGTTAAATACCACCCATTTGTTGCTTTTACTTCAAACCTTATTTCTCACATTTTTAGAATTATTATCTCTTATTACATCATCCTTTTAAAGTTGGCCATCCTGTCATATTTAAATTTAGACAGGCTATTGGTAAGTGTCAATTAGTAGAGTAAAATATTTAAATCTTGTAGCAACAGTGAATTCTTCACAAGATAGTAGCATTTTATTAATAACTTTTAATGAGAAGTTTAAACATAGAGGGAGCACATAGGATGATTCTGGCCCCTTAGTCACAATTGCTCCACATTGTACAAAAGTGTAATATAAATCACCTGGGGAGATAAAGAAACACATATCATATGTATATGCATCAACTAATAAGAAAATATTTCTAGAATTTAGATGTAAATCCCTTTAAAATTTACTGGTTTACAGTGTGCTGGATCGATTTGGTTGCTCATCTTTTAAACCATAAAATGCTTCGATTTCCTTCACTCTGCTTACTCCTCCAACCCTACCTCTGGCTTCTGTCAAGGGTCAGGAAACAGCTTGTGCTGGCCTCACGATAGTTCTGAAGGCTGGATCTGATCCCAGATGGAATTTGAGAAAATAGTCAGCACTGTCTCAGAGGGCCAGGGTGGAGCACACGCTTCAAAGGCTTACTCCTCAGCCTCTGGCCTTTGAGAGCCATCGCAGTCAGCTCCTCATAGATCTCTAAAGACACTGACATTGACGCTGAAGTGACATAAAAAGTTGTCTCTGGAAATTTGGTCTTTCCTTTACTTGGACTTTAAGATAAGCATGGTCTTCCCTTAGAAAATGCCCTCTGGTTTGCAAAATATACTTTAAGTTTTCTCTCCCATTTTTCCAACCTCCCATTGATAGAAATAAAGAATATGATCCCAGTATAATTGCTATTTTCTTTAACTGTAAGTAGAGCAGTTCTTAAAGTCTGGTCCCTGACAGAGAACATCAACATGTCCTGGGAGTTTGTAGAGAGAGAACTTCTTAGCCTTGCCTCAGACCTGCTGGGTTAGAAATCCTGAGGGTGTTGCAACTCAGTGTAAGTGTTCCACGTGTGGGTGTTGTTGTTACTGCCTTTTCTGTTTTAAGATCAGTTTGATGAAAAAAGAATCAAAGAGATCAATTACAGTGTGATATATAATAAGCATGATGAGTTATGACTTCTAGTATACAAAAATTTTGTTCAGCACTGTTGAATTCTGAAAGCAATATGGAAGAACTATAAATTATAATCTGTGTTGATACAAGGCAACTAACAGAAAACAAACTTTCTTCTTACATAAGAAAAGTACAGGAAAAATAAGTGGGCATCACTGTAAGACTTCTTTATCATTTAAACTATATCTCCTTTAGGAGTTAATGAGAAAAAATATATATATACATTTATGAAAAAGCATTTAAAATTCCAAACAAGAGTTTGATTAAAGGTTAAAATATTTCTTTATTATTATTTATTTTTTAGTAGATGAAACAGGATGTCACTTTAATAGAAGTAGAAACTGTAAAAATAAAATAATAAAATAGTTTAATAACCTTTGGGTGGGGGATGCACTGTGGAATTTAAATTGTGTTGGTGTGGAAATAAAGCTGAAATTTATACAACCTCAAAAAGATGGATCTAGGGCCAGCATCACATACTTCCGTTCAAGCTTCTACACATCTCTAAAAGAGTGTGGGGGTGTGCTTATATATCTGACAGCGTATTCGCATGTATAGTAAATGCCTTGTTTCTGTAGAAAGGATTCTCAGATTTGTACCTGAGAAATCTAAGGAGGCTTACCAAGCACACACAAATTATGAAGCTTGAAAATGTGCAGTGTAGGGTTAGCTGTTTGGGGGGGGGATCAGAGAAGGCAGCTACCAGGGCTTGTGAAATGAATATATTTAGGCAGCAGAAAGCTGATGTAGTTTTTTCTCGGCAAGATTTTATTTGATGAGGATCATCATAATAGTTCAAAAAAGAAGAAAACAATATAATTTATGAGGTTGTAAAAACTTACACTAATAAGGATGTTATTTGGGCATTCCTTATTTTTTAATCAAGAAGACCCTTATCACCAACCTCTTAAAAGCTCCCTTTACCTCTTTGTTCCTAAGTGTGTAGATGAGGGGGTTCAGCATGGGTGTGATGATCCCATAAAAGAGGGACACCATTTTCCCTCTGTCCTTGGAGGCAGGGGACGGCGGCTGCAGATACATGTAGATGGCAGTACCATAAAACAGCACCACCACAATTAGGTGGGAGCCACATGTCCCAAATGCCTTTCGCCGACCTTCAGCTGACCTGATCCTCAACACTGCTTGAACGATAAAGGCATACGATATGAGGATGAGGGTCACAGGTATTAAAAGAAACAGCACACTGATGAAGAAGAGTTCTGCTTCATTCGCCGTCGTATCCACACAGGACAGCTTGAGTAGGGCAGGAACCTCACAGAAGAAGTGATCCACTTTCTTGTGGCCACACCGTGGCATCTGAAGGGTCCATGTGGACTGCAATACTGAGTTGCTGAAGCCACTGATCCAACACGCAGCCGCCAACTGCAGGCAGCGCCTTTGGTGCATGATGACTGAGTAATGGAGAGGCCGACAGATGGCTATAAATCTGTCAAAGGACATGACGCCCAGGAGAAGACATTCAGTGGAACCCAAGGCCAGGAAAATGAAAAGCTGGACCACACAGCCTCCATAGCTGATCACCTTCCGGGAGCTGCAGATGTTGACGAGCATCTGGGGCACGGTGCTCGTGGTGTAGCACAGGTCCAGCAGGGACAGGTTCGTGAGGAAAAAGTACATGGGGGTGTGGAGTTTGGAATCCAGGCGGGACACCAGAATTATCGTCATATTCCCAAAGATGGTCAGGATATAGGACACCAGAAACACCACAAAGAGTGGCAGCTCCAGCCATGGCCGATCTGAGAACCCTAAGAGAATGAACTCCCCTGAGATGCTCTCATTCGCCAGAGTCATGGTAAATGGTGCAGTCTCCGGGTCCCTGGAACACAAAGGGTTAGTAAGCCCGTGAACATGTTTATTGACAGCATCACTTAGATATGAAGTGACGATGCCAGAGCATTTCCTGCCTTTCCAAACTGATGCTGTTAGTGTGAAAACCGTGTTGATAAAAGGTTAAGCGTCTGTCTAACCTTCCACAGGTGTTCATGGATTGCCAACAGTTTTTAACACAGCGATTTCAAGTTTGCAGCACAGTGTCCGTTTCTACAGTCACAGAGCTTCTCCTCTGTGTTTGCCTGTCCTGTGGACGGTTGTTCTGGGGTCTTTCTACCTGGGTGTGTGCTGTTGAGGGGGACAGAGATATTGCTCCTGTTGTTTAAATTCACTTAAATTTCTTCCCAGAATCAGTGAGAGTGTCTGGATGCAGGCATTTGTTAGAATTATGTAAACCTCATTTCCCCACTATTCCTGCCATTCTCTAAAATAAGTGCAGACATTAATTATAGCATCGACCTCGTAAGTTTTCAGACACGGTGTCAGTAGACTCATCCTCCAATGCTGTGTCACAGAATCCACAGGTACTGTTAGCTGCTGTGACAGTGAGGCTGGCGGGCCTGGCTCATCTGCCTTCGGGAACTAGTTTCACTGCGTCTTGTGCTCTGATCTTAGGGTCCTCATCTTTAAGGTGAGGACACAGATGCATTTTCTGGCCTGTTGAGAGTCACAGGTGCTCCCACTCAGCCTAACTCTGGGAGGGAATGGAAGAGTGAGCTCAAAGCATCCACACTGACAGAGGGCCGGAAGTGCTCGAAAGAGTCACTTGGAGCTCCTACAGTGTTCTCTTTCCAAATATGTAAGCATGCAAGTGGCTATGCTACAGCCCTCACAGTCAGCTTCAACCCCGGGATCAAAGAAACAGATTCTAAGTGTGGATGCTATCTTTTGTGTAAACAGTTGGCAGTGCCTGCTCCACAGGCGCGCAGGTGCTGGGCCACAGGCATCAGAGAGCTGGGATACTCTGAGGAAGTGTTCATAGCTCTGCATTGTGATAGCACTTCTGAGACAATCTGTTGTGAATGTGTGCATCACAAACAACTCTCAGTGATAATCTACATTATTTTATGATTTAATCATTAGAAATTATGCTTTTCAGCTTTGGTCCTGTTCATCAAAATGCTTGTTAGCAAACGGGGCTGATTTTTTTCTACTCATTGCAGAACATTTACTCCCTCAGGAAGCATCCCCCCCTTGCTTCCATCTCAGAAATCTGAAGTATATGGTGATAGAGAGGGACTTTAAGTGTCAGGTTTTTATTTGAGATATCAGGTGCCCAAGCTTGTATGGAACTTCCTGGCAACCAAGGCTCACCTGGAGCTTCCTTCTGCTCCCACCTCTAGAGCACAGTTAGCAGGAGAGCACTATCACTCCCCGTTTAGTGATGCTGGGACGGAACCCTGGGCTTCAAGCGCAGTCAGCAAGCGTTCAGCAAATCTGAGCTGGATTCCCTGTCTTGGATGGATTTTTAAGTGAAAATGTGTGACTGGACAGCTGGGCAGCAAGATGCCTCCCATTTAAAGAACATACAGCATGCAGCATCTAAATACGAGCCTGCAGACTGACAGGTGCCCTGAGGAATGCAGAAGAGGCTCCTCCCTGGGAAACAGAGGCAAGAGACAGGAGAGCAAAGGCATCTTAGCCTACTCTGACAGTAGTCTGTTGAGTTTTAAAATAAGCACGTTTCTCGTATAATATTTTTAATTGCTTTACTCCCCAGTCTATTTGCGTTTCTATTTTCAGACTAGTGCAACTTTAGACAAGACTTCAATAGCCATCAGACTCAAATCTTCATAAGAAATCTAATTTCTTTAACTCAGTGCTTTCTTAAAATTCAGTATGACTCTATGAGGGCATTTAAAACATGAGATGAAGAAACACATTTTTATCCTCTTAGTCAAAAACATACATTGCCAAGAATTGTGGGAACAAGGTAGAAAGAACAGGATAAACAATATTAGAAATATACATTTCACATACTTTACAGTTTTATTTTTGTTATTTTTGCCTCTTCTTAGAAAGGGTTTTATGGAGCTGAGGCTAGCCTCCGTCTTGATACATAGCTGATATTGGCATTATCCTCTTGCCTTTCCCTCCGACATGCTGGGTCTTTAGCATAATATACAGTTGACATAGCTTTGTATTATAAGAGTGTATCACCTCAGTTCACCAAGGACTTGCTGTCCTCGTATAGTAACTGGTAGAGTTACTTTCGTTTCCAAACTGGATCCTCACTGGGTAAGTTGTAAAGTCTCTCTAACTGAGGCATAAAATGATCTCTGTATTTTTGCTAAAAAGGCATCTCACCAGTGAGGACAAAGCATGTGTTTTCCTCTAACATGACTAATGCCCCACTGGCTTGGCCTCGATGCTATGTTTCTTCTGAGAACTCAGCAAAAGACTGTCTCTCCAGGAAGCCTCATTATTGATAAAGGAGAGAAAGTTAGTCGACTCATTTCTAATCAAAAGACCCCCTCACCCTGAGAGTCATAATTTATAACTGCTTTATGATGGCATATTAGTGCACCTGTGATATGTGACATCCTCTCATACTCCATCGTCACAGCACAGGGAGGAACAAAAACACTTATCATTCTAGCAGGAACTGTTGGAGCAGAGTACCACAGAGAGACAGCCAGGAAAGGCAGGGAGGGAATGGGAGAATTTAATGCTCCGGTTCTCACGCTGTACTTTATTCAGCTTGCTGAATGTATCCGTCTTTCAAGTGAGACCCTCCTAAAAGCATAGCTCTAGATAGTATTGATATGATCCTGTATTTTAAGTAATTTGAACTCAGACTTACAGCCTTTGCCTTAGGGAAAAGTATTTCCTAATAAAAAAAGAACACAAAACCAAAGGTTAGGGTGCCCTTAGCTGCATTAATAAAATGACATAGGTTATGTATGCTATTATCCTTGCCTCTTAATGCCTACTCTACTTGCTTGCAGGTACTGCTGGTGTCTTTGAGGCCACCGAATAGGTTTTCTCTCCTTTAAAACAAACCTGCATTGCAGCACCTTAGGGTGACACCATTCTCCTTTGGAAGAACACAAATTCACTTAGCCAGCAAACAGTGAATAAATAAATAAATAAATACATACATACATAAACAGAAAACATTTGGGTCGCAGGAGAGCCCAGCAGTGAGGTAAAAGCTGACAGAGGTTATTGAGAGTTCTAGAAAGTTGCCAAGGGGTCTTTACAAGTTTTATCTGCAGTCATCTAAGAGTATTTTAATCCAAAGTTTAGGATGTTTCCTTAATGAATAATATCATTACCGTATTTATTTATATATTTATTTTTTAGCCTGTTACGGGTTGACCTTGTATTTCACATCTCCCTCTTGAGTTTCCTAGCTCCATATCTGAGCTCCTCGAAGACTCAAAAAGGTGAGCGAAATCTTGATACAACTCTTTAGATTTTATGAGTCAAGAATATTGGAATAAGAAAGTAAGAAGAGTCGATTCCAGGTCTGCCAACTGCACAGTTGAGCAAGTGAATTAAGCTTTTCGAACATCAGTTTCATTTTCTGCAGTGGGATTGAGCTGTTATTTTCCTCTCTATGGGAAACTCTTTCCTTGTGATTCCTCACATTATCGTATACCCTGATGTGATATATACCCTCTGGCCACACTCTGAATTATAATTTTGCTGAATTATAAGCATAAATAAAAGGGGTCCCTCTGCCCCGCTATTAAGGGAAGGTTTTACTTAAAATTTACCCTGTAGAAAAGCTGGGCCCTGAAGGCAGAGCCTGGGTTTATAGTCTCCTCTAGCTTAGCTTGCTTTTCTGAGAGCCCAAATCTGCTTCAGCAGCCAACAGAAGGCATCACTGACCTGCTTTGAAGACCACGAGAGATGTCTTCTAACTCTCAAATTCTAATGCATGTTTTAGCAGTTTGTATAAGTGTGTTTACTTACCACCAACTTAAGCATTGAGAATGGATGGGCTTGCTTTGACGTCCAAGTGGCCTTGAATGCAAGTAGAATTAATTTAAAATGCTCAGATACTGTAGCCCCTTCCTGCACTGTTTAGCTGTATACTCATTTTGGCAAATGGAATAAAGTTCTTTAGTTTCACTTGCTATGGAGAAGTTCTGAGGTCCCCAAACACAGTTGTCTGGAAAGTGAGTCGGAAGTATCACTCAGGACTGGAAGGTGTGCCATTGGTTCCATGTCTCTTACAGTTTAGGGACTCTACTGTTATATTTAGAGATTATTTTCCCCTGTCAGTCTTGCAAACCTGGGTAAAAATACTTCCTCTGTGAAGGCTATTGTTGTTTTTTGGCCTTGTGGAAGAAATCTCAACTCTACATTGCCAAAGCCTTCTGTTTATAGTGACAGAGTCAGCACTTGACCCAATGGGACACAGGCAGGGGATCTTGGAAATGGTGGCTCATCATTGATTAGCTCATGAAAGAACTTCCCTCTAGGGATGGGATGCTCTACTTTTTCAACGAAATGGCATGAAACTGAGGTGCTTTATCAAATGGAAACTAAAATTGTGCTCAGTAGGGATTTATTTTCTTTTCGTAAGTTATCCAGAGAGTTTCCCCAAACCATTTAATTGTTTTTGTTTGTTTGCTTGATATTTATTTTTGAGACAGTGTCTGGCTGTGTAGCCCAGGATGGCCTCAGCCTTCTAAGTGCTGAGATTACAAGGGTGTGCCACCACATCTGCTAAGTGCTGGGATTACAGGGGTGCATCACCACATCTGCTCACTACTTAGTTTGATGAGGACAAAAAAAATTACTTTACATATAAATTTCCTAAGATAGCATGCAAGGTCATGTTGTTACCCTTTGATTTAATCAAGAAGAATCCTTTAGATATCCTTTGATATCTGTTGGTCTCTTTTGTCTGACTAAACCCCCCTCTGCTTCCTGCATATCATCGATGCTCATCTGCATCCAGGACACCATGGTTTTGAAGAGCTCCTTTTCCAGTCTTCTGTGTTGATTAGTTGACACTCTACCAAGTGCCCACGTTCGTGTTCACAGTTTAAAGTAGTGTGGACTCGTGTATTCCCTCTCCAACCTATCAGTTGAATCTCCATTCAGTTGTTATTTTGACCTTAGATTTCTCCAAATTGTGCCCACATAAGTCTCTCCAAGCTTCCACTACATCCTTTTGTCCTGTCCTCTTGTTTCTAGAAACACTTCCTTAAATTACGTACAAGATGTGTCTGGAACTGCCATTTCTCCACAACACTCTGGATTCCTGCAGGAGGGGATGGGGGAAAAAGCATGATCTAAGAGTGCATGAACACATTAGTATGTATTATCCACACACAGACATTCTCCACCTCTTTCTAGCTCATTCATCTGTGTGCATTAAGCACATCAGTTCTCAGTGATACCTTCATTCCATTCTAATTTGTAGAGTTGTTCAGGTCTTCTCCCTTTTCTCACTTTTCCATTACTTCTCCAAGTAGAAAAAAACCAAGCTCCTCGACCCAATTCCTTGCTTATTGAACCCTCTGCATGTAATCACCCTTGCTTTGAGGCAAGCCATCCCATCGAGTCCTGACAGCTTCACACATGTTGGGTACCTGGTGTGAGCACCACACACTTCTCTCTACACCAAAACTTTCATGTATGCAGTTTGTAAACTTTTGTTAGATTCTTCAACTATGCATAATGTTTGAAATTTATCCACATCACCACAGGTATCCTAGTAGTGGTTTTCTCTTGTTACACCCGGAGCCCATTTTATGACTACATAAACAATTGCCTGCTCATTTCTTGACATTTTATGACTACATAAACAATTGCCTGCTCATTTCTTGGTTGAGGGAGTACATTTCATCTCCCTTTTCATCTTCATTAAGTTTTCCTTCTGCTTTTGGGTTTGGTTTGCTTGAGTAGCACATTTTCTTGGGTCACTGCAATTGGCTGTTTATCTGTGATCTTTCACTGTTTATGTGGGGACTGGTGGATATAATTTTTCATCAGTACTGCCTTTGCTGTATTACATGTTTGCTATATTACAACACAGTGGTGTGTTGTGTCTACAATTCCCTTTGTTTCTTCTTCTTTCTCCTCCTCTCTCTCCTCCTCTTTTTCCTCCTCATCCTCCCTCCTTCCTCTCCCCCTGATCTTTTTGGCCCACTGCTGTCCAAATAGTCCTCTGATCTAACCAACATGGACTGATATTGGCTGCTATGCTCTTCCAGGCTCAATGACTGAATCTTCGCCAAGCCACAATAGCAACAGCAACAACCCCTTGTTCTCAAGTTGTTTTGGTCATTTTAATCACAATGGCACATACATAGCTAGTACACTGTTCCTATGCCTGAAAGGTTAATAAGCACTTATCTGTATATACAAATATGCTATAAATCACGTCTTCTTTTAGCTAGATGATAAAAATTCTCATTGTTACTTCATTACCAACTAATATGAAAATGAAAAGGAGTGGGAGTCATGAATTATGGCTGAAATATGTTTATGTGAGTACATCATTAGGACCCACTCCAGAGTCCTAGGAAGACCCTGGGCAAGTGCTAGTCTATGAAATTAAGCTCAGTTTCACGGTGAAACTGTGACCAGTGACCACTACTGTGAAGTCACCTGTGGTAGTGAAATCTATGTCCTCTGTTGCAAACTTAGTACAAATTTAGGTGGTGAATTCTGCTTCTAAGCTGCAGAACATCTTGGGAAGTATGCTAACCCTTCAAGAACTGAAGAAGTCATAATAAATAACAAAAATATTTGTGTAAGTAACACAGAGTTATTAAAGTACTAAACACAAAAGGTTACAGAGTAGTGGACCTGAAGTTGTTTTTTTTTCCCCTGGAGAAATGTGCTGGTTTTGGCTGCCAGCCAGAAGCTGATGGCTTCATAAATCTAATCATATCCTGGCCATCTGGCAAAAGGACAGTTAATGAGGAATAAGGGGCAGGGGATGAGGAGAAAATTGCTATTATTATAAAGTTTAAGTGACCAAAATTAAGGGCCCCATGCAAGTTTTTGAGCAAGACTTTAAATGTAGGAGAGATGAAAATTTAAAAAGCTACAGTAAAAAAAGAAGAAAATAAAAATCCCAGCTGGGCATGATGGTGCACACCTTTAATTCCAGCACCCAGGTGACAGAGGCAGGCAGATCTCTGTGAGTTCGAGGTCAGCCTGGTCTACCGAGTGAGTTCCAGGACAAAGTCTTGAAAAATAAAATTAAAAGAAAAGAAAAAAACCCTGAAAAACAGTTGCATTTTTAAGTCTCACAGTTCTGGGGAGTAAAATCCAGTCCTCATGGCGAATACAGTGAATAGCCCCTGATGAACTCACAGCCCTTTAGCAGAAAGGCAAGGGAGACTACATGCCAAAGCTCAAAGTAACTAGAGACATGCCAGACTTTTCTAATCAATAGGGTGTTCCAAGTTAGATTTTGTCACCTTGACACAAGTCAGAGTCATCTGGGAACAGGGCTCCTCGATTGAAAAAATGCCTCCATAAGACTGACCTTCAAACAAGTCTGTAGGGGTGTTTTTTCTGAATTAATGATTGATTGTGACTTTCAAACAAGTCTGTAGGGGTGTTTTTCTGAATTAATGATTGATTGTGGTGAGTGCCCACCTGGGTAGGCAGTCCTGGAGAACAAGCCAGTAAACAACATTACTCCATGACCTCTTCTTCAGCTAATGCCCTGATGCCCCCTCCATGATGGACTATAATGTAATAAGCCATTTCCTCCCCAACTTTCTTTAGGTCATGGTGTTAATCACAGCAGTAGAAAGCAAGATACGACTTATGGCTGCCTGATTTTGGCTGTTCGGGCCCTTGCTGCACAGGGGGCTCAGATTCTGATCCACTTAGCAAAGGGATAACTTCCAGACTTAGGAAAAATGGTCACAAATTTTATTTTTGGATACCATGAGGCTCTGTAGAACCAAAATAAATGAATACAACTTGTATTATTTTATTTCTGAAACTTTCACTCTCAATGGTTGACCAAGTATTCAGGATCTCCTTCCTGAGAAAATAGTTCCATGAAGGACTTCAAAGATGTGCTGGGTTCTAGTGACATTGTCAGCTTAGAGTGTGTAAGACAGATGGATCCATAGGTTGAAATGTTTACCGCATCGCCATTATAGCCACAAATGACCATGAAGTTGAGACCTTTACTAGAAGGATCTGCTCAGCTGCTGACTCTGGAATGGACTTATCCCTTTGAGTCTTATATTATTATTGTTAAGGATGCTGTTGTTTTGGTTTGGGTCAAGACAGGGTCTCACTAATATTTAACACAGATTAGCTTCAAATTCTCCTGCCTTCTTGAATGCTGGGATTGCAGGCATCTGTTTCTTTCTGTCCTGATAAGGCTGCTCTTAAAAGCCATTTCAATGACTTGGTAATACCAAAAGAAGAAGACATGGAGGGGCCCATTTGCCTCAGAGACACATAAGCTCTCAAATTCCATGGCATACATTATCCTAGATTATCTTTAATAATCTAGGAGGGTACCATGGAGGGTCTCTGGAGAGTTGTAGTCAAGGGCTCAGCCCTTCTTGCCATCCTTGCTCCTCTAGCCATATTCAAAGGTGTCAAGGCACGAGTGAGACATGTTCTGAGAATCATCAATTGGTTTCACCCCTTGAACATAAGTTGAACAAATTAATAAAAAAAATGCAGTAATTATAAAACACATAAGGTTGCTTCCAATCCAAAACAGTATAATGCTTTACAGGAAACATTTGTAAGTAGAGAGAGTGCAACCTGAAACCCAATACTGTAAGCTAGTAGCGTGGCCACTCATCAAGTGCTGCATACAAACAGTGTGCAGGATAGTGTGTGCCACATAACTGCTTGTTTGTCACTGGGCAGCACAGGTCTCTTTACATCAGTCCCACAGCAAACACAGATGCAATGGCTTGCTCTAGCAGTTGTAGCGATCACCATGTCGGTAGATAACGGTAGATAACAGTTCATCTCTGTTGTGACGCTGTGGGGTTACAGCCATATATACAGTAGGTCCCTAACTGAAATGTCATTATGGAACCTAAGGCTGTGTTTGCATTGGAGCATCCTGGGGATGCAATAGAGACTGGGGCCTGGCCAGGTACTTGACTCAGATTCAATACTTTCTACTGACCTTTCCTGTTTTTATGTCCTGGCTCTTGGGTTCAAAGAGCAGAATTCCTTGAATCAACTCACGTTAGCAATGAGTTAAACCCTCTATCTGCACTTACTTGAAGTTTTCCAAATGA
This sequence comes from Microtus pennsylvanicus, assembly GCF_037038515.1. Classification (NCBI taxonomy): domain Eukaryota; kingdom Metazoa; phylum Chordata; class Mammalia; order Rodentia; family Cricetidae; genus Microtus; species Microtus pennsylvanicus. Next base: position 106,882,625 of record NC_134582.1, read on the forward strand.
GTTTCTGTCCTACCTGGTTCCACAGCCATTCAGCCATTCAGTCCCAACAAAACACACAGAGGCTTATATTAATTATAAACTGGTTAGCCTATTCACTCAGGCTTATTATTGACAAGCTCTTACAATTTAAATTAACCACTAATTCTTATCTATGTTTAGTCACATGGCTTGTTACCTTATTCAGTGAGGCATTCTCATCTTGCTTCCACTGCATCTGCATGGTAACTACAGACCAAGCCTTTCCTCTTCCCAGAATTATCCTAATCTATACTTCCTGTCTGGCTACTGGCCAATGAGTATTTCATTAAACCAATACAAGTGACAAATCTTTACAGGATACAAGAACATTATTCCACAGCACTTTCCCTTTTTTTTTTTCAAAACAAGAACTCTGAATTTAATCTCCTTTGTTTAGCCTTTTCCTTGACCATTATCCATAACAACTTGTAACCAACACTCTAAACAAAGACAAACATTCATAATCCAGTTTTTTGGGAATGTGGGCATAGTTTTCTAGGCTACTTTCTGCTGACTGGGGATGCTGATAATCTTATGTGGACCCAAAGAAAATCTAGGATTATGATTAAGTCCTGACTGGAGTATTCTTTGAGGCTGGATTATCTGAGCTATCAGGCTTGAGGCTCTTCTAGGTGTAGAACTCAGAGGAATCTGCAAAAGAGGTGCTCTGAAACACTGAATCATCTGGGCCATTGCTCCTATCAGAGAATTTTCAGGGGATCTTCCTCAATCAAACTTGAATTTTCTTAACTCAGAATGAATCCACAGCCTCACATTTTCTGTAGAAACAAAAATAAAACCTCTTTCCCAAAGTAAAATATCCTTTGACTTAAATTTTGAAGTCAAGGCATTTTCAAAATATATAGGTTGGATTAATCCAGCAGCATTTATAATCAAATGTCTTTTAGCGGCCATTGCTCCTTCCTCACAAACAATTTAAAGACAGCACAATAAAATTCAGTATCCAGACTCTGTATTTTCCATCTTTACATGGCTTTCTAAAAGCTCTATTTCTTTTATTTTTAATTTTTTTGTTTTTGCTTTTTTTGAGACAGATATTCTCTGTTTTCTTTGCCTGTCCTGGATCTCACTCTGTAGACCAGGCTGTCTTGAAACTCATAGAGATCCACCTACCTCTGCCTCCCAAGAGCTGGGATTAAAGGTGTGTGCCACACACCTGACAATATTTCTTTTTTTTCCTTTTCTCTTCTAAGCCTATGTATATTTTTAATAAACTGTAACCATTTAGACTTTTTTTTTCCTGAATCTGTCTTTACTGTTTATCTCTTTCTTTTTCTGATCATAGAAGTCTTTAGTCTACTAAGCCATGAGACTAGGATTAAAGCCACGATTTGATGACTGAATCTGCCCCACTCCTTGGCTTCCTGAGAGATTAGCTTTATGGTGGAGATACTGGGTAGATCCACGTTTTTCCCCACAACTCTGTGGAGTTTCTAGGTCCATGCCACCAACGAGAAGCATGCCACCAGCTGCTCATAAACACCATTTAAGTGTTTGGTAGCAAGGCCTGTTAAAAGAGCTGTGAGGTTTGCTGCTAACACTGAGTCAGGAAGCCTCTCTTAAAGGAGCTGCAGGTCTGCTCGCCTCTAGCAAACAGAGCCCACCTGAGACAATGTTGTTACTCAGAAGCTGTACTTGACTCTGTTCTTTTGTCTGTGTAGAATCTTTTTTAAAAGGTTTTTCAGGCTTTATGTGAAAATTCTTGCCAAATGTTTGGCACCATTTGTAGGCAGAGGTTTCTGTCCTGTCTGGGTTCCACAAATGTTCAGTCCCAACAAAACACACAGAGGCTTATCTTAATTACAAACTGGTTGGCCTATTCACTCAGGCTTATTATTAACTAGCTCAATTGAACAATCTAAATTAACCCATACTTCTTTCTTTCTTCCTTCTTTCCTTCCTTCCTTCCTTCTTTCCTTTCTTTCTAATTTCCACCTCCTCCCATCCTCCCATTTCCATCCCACTTCCCCCACTCCTCCTCCCCCTCGCTCTCCAGTCCTAAGAGAAGTCAGGGTGTCCTGCCTTGTGGGAAGTCCAAGCCCCCCCTCCCCTGCGCCATCCAGGTCTAGGAAGGTGTGCATCCAAAACTGAGCTCCCAAAGCCCAGTTGAAGAGCAGAAGGAGGGAGAACATGAGCAAGGAAGTCAGGACTGTGGGGGGTGCATCCACCCATGGAGACAGTGGGGGATTTGAAAGGCAAGTATCAGCGTAAACTTACTATAAATACCTAGTGATAAATGATGCAAGAAAACTGTCCTGTTTTAAATTGTGGAATCTGCACAAGCCACAAAGAGACTAAAATTATGTACAGTCGTTTGGGAAAATAAAGTTCAAAGAGCTAATGGGTGCTTGACATCAAATGCTCTGAATTGGTACAATGAACAGACTATGTGTGATCTCTTCTTCCCTTCCACTAGAACTACCATGAAAACAGTTACCATGAAAACATTGCAATAAAAGAGAACGTGTTTCAGTATTATTGAATATGTGGAAATAATGATGGGTAAAGACTTTGTTTCTTCTTCTGAGGTAGTTTATGGTGTCAAACTGTAATACATTAAGTCACATTGTCACTGCAACTCTTAGTATTACATTATTTCACCCAAAAGAGATTGCTATAGCCACAATATTCTCATAGGTTATAAACTTGAATATACTTGTATTGAGTTATGGGTAAGGAGAGGCCAAGGATGAAAAAAATGGTTAGAACAAATGGAAAAAAGTAAAGAGCATGCTGAATTTTCTATCCTGGCTAACTTTTCTCAACTTTCATTGAGCTTCTGACCTATGAGAACCTCATCTTCATTTCTCAGAAGGCCTCTTTATCTCAGACAGGAAATTCTGAAGACCATCAACCTCTTTAGATACTTCTTCCACTTTCCATTTCTGATCTGAGATGTGATAGCACTATCCAAAAAATAAAGCAGTGTAAGATCTAACTCTCTAGGAGTAATATCTCAAAGTACCCTTATGAGAAGACAATAGGATTCTATACATTAAAGACTCTACCATAATCCTCCTACAGCAAAGCAGTAGGATATCAAATTAATACACAAAGATCATTAGCTACTAATCATAAATGGCAAACACACTAAGAAAGACAATGGTATCTAGTTTCGTTTTTCTACATGTAGCCATCCATTCACAGTAACCTAAAAGTAAAAACAAACCAAATTCTTGAAATAAATATAACCAAGGAAGTGAAAGACTTACACAATGAACATTTTAAGACACTGAAAAAACAGATGGAAGAAGATAGCATGAGAAAGACCTCCTATGTTCATGAATTCATAGAAATAACAATGTGAAAATGGCCAACTTACAAAAAGCAATTTTAACACAATCACCATCAAAAATTTTAATACCATTCATCTTGGAAATTGAAAAAAATTAACCTCAAATTTTATATGGAAATACAAAGACCAAAAACAGTGAGAACAGTACTGAATAATAAAAGAGATACTGGAGGAACCATTATCCCATATTTCAAGTTATATTACAGAGTTACGGTAATAAAACAGCATGGTACTAGCATAAAAAATACACGTTGATCAGTGAAATAAAATTGAAGATCCACACATAAACCCACATATCTACAGTCACATGATTCTTGACGAAAAAGCTGACAATACAAATGGAAAAAAGTGAATACCTTCAACCATGATGCCGATCAAACTGGATAGGTACATGGAGTAGAATGAAACCAAATACTGTTCTCTAAGCCTGCATAACTAAACTACAAATAAATCAACATGAGACCTGCCCCTGACCTGAATATCATGGGAGTAATCAACCACTTTCTGATTGGACTTCAGATCTGCTCCACTTGTTGAAACTCATGTATGTTCGTGTTGTTAGGATCAAGAACTTGTGATTAGACAGGTCCTAGTTTCTAGGGGAGAAACTTCTATTACTCTGCTAAGTGTGCATAACATGAAATAAACTCCTAATAACTTATCATTGTACCCATACAGTAGTGCATTTCTCCACCCTCATTAGAGGAAATGCTTTTTCAAAAGTAGATGGAGACAAACATAGAGGCTCACTGCTGGTCAAGGTGCAATAAGAGGAGATGGCAGAATGCTCAGCCCTAAATGGGACATCTGTATCACCCTTCATCTGCTCAAGGCTCTGGGGTCATCGCAGAAGAGAGGTTGAAATGTTTTAAGAACCAAAAGAAATGGTGTTTTCTGTATCCAGCTAAACGGTTCTACATATGAATTCATGGTGGTTCAGACAGCATGCAGAAACGGAATGAGGCCAGACAAAATTCCCACCAGGGGAAAGAGGCAGGAATTAAGTCCCATCTCTAGCTGTTATCTGCTGCCAACTGATAGCTTCTGGAAGAGGAGAGTCAGTGCTCTGTAAGGGCACAGCCCCTTGGTAGCTGGCCACCCTCTGATGTTGGCCACACATCCAAGAGTAGTTTATGGGTAATGTAAACTGGACTTGGTGGGTTTAAATAAGGTGAGAGAACACAGTTGAATGCATTGGGAAGGGGAGATGGGTGTGGAGGATTTGGGGAGAGGGCAAATATGATCAAAATCCATTGTGTGCAATTCTCAAAAGCAAATAAATGAGAAAAACAAATAAAATGTATTATTTTTATGTCTCTTCAGAAGGCCTACAACACTCAGTTCTCCTTTCAAATCTGATGAAAGAGCAATTTTATTATTTCTATGATATAGACTCCTTTGATAATTGGATCTCTTCTCTTATATTGATCATGTAGGTGTGCTCTTCTCAATCCTGGCTACTCTATATCAGTTTGTCATTTTAAAAAAATATTTGGTAGTTTATTGGAATTTTTTCCAAATTTGTTAAAACTTGATTTTTTGTCTTTAACATTTATAAGCATGTCTTCTAAATCTGCCTTCAAAATAAATTGATTCTGGTTGAACTAAATAATATATTGTAGACAAATTTTAAACAAAACAATTTAACTGGCAGTATATGATCCTCAGAAAAACTAAATCTAGAGAGAATGAAACCATGAGAGGAAAGATATTCTGGATATAGTGTTTATAAATATATGTTTTCAAAATTTCTGTATGAAATATATCATAGAAACGGTTAATAAGCAACTTCGAAAGGTTGCCTAAAAAGCAGTCTCTTTACTGATGTGCAAATCAAAGGTGTGGGAACATGGTTTTAGATGAGAAAATGAAATGAATTTTCTTCTTTCTGATGGAATTGACTAAATGATGGCGAGATGTGGTGACACACCCCTGTAAATCAGTGTGGTGACACACCCCTGCAAATCCATGTGGTGACACACCCCTGCAAATCCATGTGGTGACACACCCCTGCAAATCCATGTGGTGACACACCCCTGCAAATCCATGTGGTGACACACCCCTGTCAATCCATGTGGTGACACACCCCTGCAAATCCATGTGGTGACACACCCCTGCAAATCCATGTGGTGACACACCCCTGCAAATCCATGTGGTGACACACTCCTGTAAATCAGTGTGGTGACACACCCCTGCATATCCATGTGGTGACACACCCCTACAAATCCATGTGGTGACACACCCCTGCAAATCCATGTGATGACACACCCCTGCAAATCCATGTGGTGACACACCCCTGCAAATCCATGTGATGACACACCCCTGCAAATCCATGTGGTGACACACCCCTGCAAATCCATGTGATGACACACCCCTGCAAATCCATGTGGTGACACACCCCTGCAAATCCACGTGGTGACACACCCCTGTATATCCACGTGGTGACACATTCCTGCAAATCCATGTGGTGACACACCCCTGCAAATCCATGTGGTGACACACCCCTGCAAATCCATGTGGTGACACACCCCTGTATATCCACGTGGTGACACACCCCTGCAAATCCATGTGATGACACACCCCTGCATATCCATGTGGTGACACACCCCTGCAAATCCATGTGGTGACACACCCCTGTCAATCCATGTGGTGACACACCCCTACAAATCCATGTGGTGACACACCCCTGCAAATCCATGTGGTGACACACCCCTGCAGATCCATGTGGTGACACACCCCTGTCAATCCATGTGGTGACACACCCCTACAAATCCATGTGGTGACACACCCCTGCAAATCCATGTGGTGACACACCCCTGCAGATCCATGTGATGACACACCCCTGCAAATCCCTGTGGTGACACACCCCTGCAAATCCATGTGGTGACACACCCCTGCAAATCCATGTGGTGACACACCCCTGCAAATCCATGTGGTGACACACCCCTGTCAATCCATGTGGTGACACACCCCTGCAAATCCATGTGGTGACACACCCCTGCAAATTCATGTGGTGACACACCCCTGTATATCCATGTGGTGACACACCCCTGCAAATCCATGTGGTGACACACCCCTGCAGATCCATGTGGTGACACACCCCTGTATATCCACGTGGTGACACATTCCTGCAAATCCATGTGGTGACACACCCCTGCAAATCCATGTGGTGACACACCCCTGTCAATCCATGTCCATGTGGTGACACACCCCTGCAAATCCATGTGGTGACACACCCCTGCAGATCCATGTGGTGACACACCCCTGTATATCCATGTCCATGTAGTGACACACCCCTGCAAATCCATGTGGTGACACACCCCTGTCAATCCATGTGGTGACACACCCCTGCAGATCCATGTGGTGACACACCCCTGTCTATCCATGTCCATGTAGTGACACACGCCTAAAATCTCAACACTTGAAACACTGAGTTGGAAGAATCTTGAGCTTTAGAACAGCCTGGGCTATATATCCAGACCCTGTCTCAAAACAAAACAAACAAAAAAACTAAAAAAAGTGAAAGTCAAAAAAACCCAAAAGCAATCGAATGACGTTAGAGAACACACTAAATAATACATTTCAAGTGTAAATAAATCCCTATCAGCACAAAATCCAGCTTTTAGTTGTAAAGTTGTTGGGGTTTTTTTTGGTTTTTTTTGTTGTTGTTGTTGTTGTTTTGGTTTTTCGAGACAGGGTTTCTCTGTGGTTTTGGAGCCTGTCCTGGAACTAGCTCTTGTAGACCAGGCTGGTCTTGAACTCACAGAGATCCACCTGCCTCTGCCTCCCGAGTGCTGGGATTAAAGGCGTGCGCCACCACTGCCCGGCGTAAAGTTGTTTTTTGTTGTTGTCGTTGCTGTTTTTTCTTTTGTTGCCTTCCACCACCACACCCCCTCACCCCATCACACCCCCTAAACCTGCCATCACTACTGTCATTTATAATGTTAAGGATTTGGTCCCTGGAGAGTGGCTCCTCCTGAACCACACAGCCATGAAAGAGTGCCAACCCTTCACAGCTCTCCTCCTGTCTCCCATTGGACCAGGAGTTTGCTGAGCCCCTGGTGAATCCTATAAAGGAGGGATCAGTGTTGGGATTTTAGCAGAGGCCAAAACCAGTATTTGGTTATAAATGTATGCTTCCCATTTTTGTAAAATCAATCAGAAAATATCTCGTTAAAAATAATGATTGGCTCACCGAAGTGTACTGGACACGACTCCGGTACCACACTTTCTGGGCATCACCGGTGCATCTGCTCTCCATCCACTGCACTCTGACTGGAGACCTCGGGACGCCCAGCAAGCAGAACTAGAACTTCAGTTGGCCTCAGCTGAATGAGTGGATGACTATGTAGCAGACAGAAGCACCATTGTGCTTGTGCCACTTTAATTACTTCTGTTATAATGCCAGACGTTATGAAAGGCAAATGAATTTTTCTGTCTCTCACGCTTAAATTAGAGGTAAGTAGAATATATAAGAAATTACTAACTAGACTCACATTGGAATTTGAGCATTAGGAGACATTTGTGATCTCAGTGGGGGACCACGGCCTCCAGAGCAGGTCAGCTTTCCCTTCTGTTGGCTGCTGAAGCAGATCTGGGCTCCCAAGGAGCAAGTTAAGCTAGAGGAGACTATAAACCCAGGCTTCTGCCTTCAGAACTCAGCTTTTCTAAAGGGTAAACTTTAAGTAGATCCTTCCCTTATTAGCTGTGTGGGGGAAAGACTCCTATGGTTTATCTACATAATTCAGAAAAAAATATATATGAAAGACACTCTCAAAGAATGTGAGGCAATTTGGAAAAAGCGTAAAATAATGAGATATCATAAGGAAGGAAATGCGAACAAGATTGAGGAGAGCCTGGGATACAAGAGACCACAACTCAAAAAATTGAAAAAACTATCTTGAGGTACTGAGAAAATGGCTCAGCAGATAAATGTCTTACCACAGAGGTTTGAGGACCTGAGTTCAAAACCACAGGAACCACATTAGGCTGAGCACAGGGTGCACAGGGTTCTGTTCAGAACCCAAGTGTTTCTAGCAAAGTGAGAGACAGAGGGGAGAATCGGATCAATCTGGAGGGTCAGCTAGCTTGTCATATGTAGCGTGAACAACAGGAGAGAAATTCTGTCTCAACCAAGATGTTCCCTGAGCTTCATATTTGTGCTGTAGCTTGCATGTGCAAAAATTAGCACCTACCAGCATGCACACAAACACACACAGAGAAAAATACATTGAAAGATTATTTCATATTTTATTTTCATGAACACCTAGCAAATGATGGGAACTAAATGTTTTACAGTAAGTGAGGAAAAATCAACACCCTTAGCTAATATTTTAATAACTATGGACAAAATTGTAAAATATATATTCTCATATTGGTAAAATAAATTTGAAAACTTAGTTTTTCATGGAGATTTCTTTGGGATACATATTTTTTAGAGGTTGGAGTTGCTATATCACTACTTCCAAGATATTTAGGTTTCTCACTCAGCTCTACCCAAAGTATGCCAGCTCTCTGACACCTGTGACCCAGCAATTGCTCCTGTGGACCAGGTACTGCGAACAGTTTACACAAAAAAATAACATCAATGCTTAGGATATGTTTCCTTGGCCCCTGGATTCAAAGCTGACTGTGAGGGTTGTAACATAACCAGTTGAACGCTGACCCATTTGGAAAGGAACACTGCAGAAGCTCCAAGTGACTCTTTTGAGCACCCCTGTGCCTCTGTCAGTGTGGATGCTATGAGCTCACTCCTCTGTTCCCTCCCAAAGTTAGGCTGAGTGGGAGCACCTGTGACTCTCAACAGGCCAGAAAATGCATCTGTGTCCTCACCTTACAGATGAGGACCCTAAGATCAGAGCACAAGACGCAGTGAAACTAGTTCCCGAAGGGCAGATGAGCCAGGCCCGCCAGCCTCACTGTCACAGCAGCTAACAGTACCTGTGGATTCTGTGACACAGCATTGGAGGATGAGTCTCCTGACACTGTGTCTGAAAACTTACGAGGTCGATGCCATAATTAATGTCTGCACTTATTTTAGAGACTGGCAGGAATAGTGGGGAAATGAGGTTTACATAATTCTAACAAATGCCTGCAACCAGACACTCTCACTGACTTTGGGGGAAAATAAGCGAATTCAAATAACAGGAGCAATATCTCTGTCCCCCCAACAGCACACACCCAGGTAGAAAGACCCCAGAACAACTGTCCACAGGACAGGCAAACACAGAGGAGAAGCTCTGTGACTGTAGAAACGGACACTGTGCTGCAAACTTGAAATCGCTGTGTTAAAAACTGTTAGCAATCCATGAACACCTGTGGAAGGTTAGACAGACGCTTAACCTTTTATCAACACGGTTTCCACACTAACAGCATCAGTTTGGAAAGGCAGGAAATGCTCTGGCATCGTCACTTCATATCTAAGTGATGCTGTCAATAAACATGTTCACGGGCTTACTAACCCTTTGTGTTCCAGGGACCCGGAGACTGCACCATTTACCATGACTCTGGCGAATGAGAGCATCTCAGGGGAGTTCATTCTCTTAGGGTTCTCAGATCGGCCATGGCTGGAGCTGCCACTCTTTGTGGTGTTTCTGGTGTCCTATATCCTGACCATCTTTGGGAATATGACGATAATTCTGGTGTCCCGCCTGGATTCCAAACTCCACACCCCCATGTACTTTTTCCTCACGAACCTGTCCCTGCTGGACCTGTGCTACACCACGAGCACCGTGCCCCAGATGCTCGTCAACATCTGCAGCTCCCGGAAGGTGATCAGCTATGGAGGCTGTGTGGTCCAGCTTTTCATTTTCCTGGCCTTGGGTTGCACTGAATGTCTTCTCCTGGGTGTCATGTCCTTTGACAGATTTATAGCCATCTGTCGGCCTCTCTATTATGCAATCATCATGCACCAAAGGCGCTGCCTGCAGTTGGCGGCTGTGTGTTGGATCAGTGGCTTCAGCAACTCAGTATTGCAGTCCACATGGACCCTTCAGATGCCACGGTGTGGCCACAAGAAAGTGGATCATTTTCTCTGTGAGATTCCTGCCCTACTCAAGTTGTCCTGTGTGGATACGACAACTATTGAAGCTGAACTATTTTTTGTTAGTATTGTGTTCCTTATAATACCTGTGACTCTTATACTCATATCATATACTTTTATTGTCCAAGCAGTGTTGAGGATCAGGTCAGCTGAAGGTCGGCGAAAGGCATTTGGGACATGTGGCTCCCACCTAATTGTGGTGGTGCTGTTTTATGGTACTGCCATCTACATGTATCTGCAGCCGCCGTCCCCTGCCTCCAAGGACAGAGGGAAAATGGTGTCCCTCTTTTATGGGATCATCACACCCATGCTGAACCCCCTCATCTACACACTTAGGAACAAAGAGGTAAAGGGAGCATTTAAGAGGTTGGTGGCCAGGGTCTTCTTGGCCACAAAATAAGGACTACAAATGTTAGCCTTATTGATATAAGATTTTAAAGCCTGATAGATATACTGTTCTGTTTCCTGTGGAACTATTATGATGATCCTCTTCAAATTAAATCTTGTTGACAGAAACCCATATTATTGTTCTCCTTGCTAGATATGTTCATTTTACAAGCCCTGGCTTTTTCTTTAAAATAAACTTTGTATTGGTTGATTGTGGATTTCATGTCTTTTATCCTGATCCCATTCATCTCCCCATCCTCTTGTATTGCCCATCTGTCCCCTGCCCTTGAATCTGCCTCCCCAATATAAAATAAAATTTAAAAGAGAAACAAATAACAAACGAAGTCTCGTTTTGTGATTCAGTGAGTTACACGGTATACCTTTTAGCCCATACATCTTTACTTATTAAGTGTTCATTGCAAGGATTCATCGGTCTGATTAGAGGCCTCTGGCTTCTATTACACTTTCAATACAGGTCCCTCACTGGAACTACTCTTAGATATCCTGTTGTTGCCTTGCGAGACCTGCTCCTGGCCCTCACTGGCAGCAGCACGTAGGATAGAGGGCCCTGGATTTTGCTTGGGCTGCACACTAGAACTGACCTGTGGTGAGGGATGCAGGTGAGGCTGCCCTGAGGGTGTGAGAGCAGGAGAGCTGCATCACCGCCCCCCATCTACCGTGTGGTGGCATCAGTGAGGCCCCCCCACCTTTTGCCAGAATGTTGGCCTCTGGGACATGAGAACAGGAGAGCTGGTGCTGCTCCTTACGAATCGCAACATCTGGTCCCACACCTCACCTGGGCAAAACAGAAAAACTGCCCTTGGTGGCATGGGTGTGGGCGTGGTTGTGGGTGAGCCGGCCCTGAACCTTGCTGCCTGCTCCAACAGGGCAGTGTTGGAAAGCTCACTTTAGTGGTCATTAGGGAAAACCAGTAGATTGAGCAATCTAGCTACCACTCAGGCCAGACACAGGGCTATAGTTAGCCCACCCCAACATCCACCTCATCCTGGAACTGCTAGATCATGTGAAGGGACCCAGTCTGCAGATCCACTATGCAGGACTTCTATGACCTGGGAGGTAACTTTTTATGATCCTCTCAAACAACTACACCTACAAGCTTCACATTTTCAGAGTTAATACCATTTTTATGCCTGGCACAGTTTCTTAAACATCTCATGGTCTAAACTATGTTTGTGGACATTTCCCCCAGAAATAATACATTTCAATACACATGAATATTTTCATCTACATGCAAAAATCTACTATTTTTTTTCTGACAGTTGTAAATTTAGAGTAATTCTATAAAACTGTCTGTGGTTTCTGCTCCTTAACCAGAAGTGCACAGTTATGAGACCTAGAGTGAAATTCCACAGTGGTGGGAACCTACCTACTAGAGCCTGGGTAGTTGAATGCAGCTCCAGGTTAAATGCTTAAATAGGATTAGGTTAAAAGCAGCTCTCTACTGAGTCCATGGTCTTAAAGTTGGCTGTCAGGACCAGAGGAGGGGCCAGAGCCAGTCACCAGAACCATAGGTAAATAGCTTAGCAGTTTGGTTCAGCAATCAGAAAAGGTTAGATCCAGGTGAAAGTAAAGACAGATCCAGGTTAAAAAAAAAAAAGCCCTCCAAGTTACAGTGTGTTTAAAAATGTTTGTATGTTTAAGAAAGAAAAAAATAGGGGCTGGAGAGATGGCTCAGTGGTTGGGAGCATTGCCTGCTCTTCCAAAGGTCCTGAGTTCAATTCCCGGCAACCACATGGTGGCTCACAACCATCTGTAATGAGGTCTGGTGCCCTCTTCTGGCCTGCAGGCATATGTGTAGGCAGAATATTGTATACATAATAAATAAATAATTTAAAAAAAAAGAAAAAAATGAACACATTTTGAGCAAATGTCCTTAGGGTATGAGTATGCATCCTTTGGGTATATGCCCAAGAGTAGTACTGCTGGGTCCTGAGGTAGAATGATTCTCAATTTTCTGAGAAATTGCCATACTGATTTCCAAAGTGGCTGGACAGGTTTGCACTCCCACCAGCAATGAATGAGTGTTCCTCTTACTCCACATCCTCTCTAGCATAGGCTATCATTGGTGTTCTGATGTTAGCCATTCTGACTGGGGTAAGATGGTATCTCAGAGTCATTTTGATTTGTAGTTCCCTAATGGCTCAGGATATTGAGCAATTCCTTAAGTTTCTTTCTGCCATTTGCAATTTTTTTTCTTGTGAGAATTTTGTTTAGATCTGTACCCCATTCTTGATTGAACTATTTGTTAATTCAATGTCTAATTTCTTGAGTTCTTTGTATATTTTGAAGATCAGTTCTCTGTCTGGTGTGGGGTTAGTGAAGATCTTTTCCCATTCTATAGGCTGTCGCTTTGTTTTGTTGAACATGTCCTTTGCTTTACAGAAGCTTTTCAGTTTTAGGAGGTCCCATTTATTAATTGTTTCAGCAGTGTCTGTGCTGCTGGGGTTATATTTAGGAAGTGGTCTTCTGTGCCCATGAATTCACATGTATTTCCCACTTTCTCTTCTATCAGGTTCAGTGTGGCTCAATTTATGTTGAGGTCTTTGATCCATTTGGACTTAAGTTTTGTGCATGGGAATAGATATGGATCTATTTGCATTCTTCTACGTGTTGACATCTAGTTATGCCAGCACCATTTGTTGAAGATGTTTTCCTTTTCCATTGTATAATTTTAGCTTCTTTGTCAAAAATCAGGTGTTCATAGGTGTGTGGATCAATATCATGGTCTTCTATTCCATTCCATTGGTCCATCTGTCTGTTTTTAAGACAATATTAAACTATTTTCATTACTGTAGCTCTATAATAGAGCTTGACATCAGGAATAGTGATACCTCTGGAAGTTCCTTTATTGTATAGGATTGTTTTGGCTATCCTGAGTTTTTTGCTTTTCCATATGAAGCTGTGTTAATAGCAGCATTATTTGTATAATCAGAACCTGGAAATAACCTAGATGCCCCTCAACTGAAGAATGGATAAAGAAAATGTGGTACATTTACACAATGGAGTACTACTCAGTGGTAAAAACAATGACATCTTGAAATTTGCATGCAATGGATAGAACAAGAAAAAACTTCCCGAGTGATGTAACTCAAACCCAGATAGACAAACATGGTACGTATTCAATCATAAGTGGTTATAAGACATAAAACAAATGATAATCAGCCTATAGCCCACGACCACAGAGAAGCTAGGTAACAAGGAGAACCCTAAGAGAGATATACATGGATCCCCCTGGAAGAGGAAATAGACAAGACCTCCTGAGAAAATTGGGGGGGGGGTGAAGAAAGGAGGATAGAAGGAGAGGAGGAGGGAAGAATGGGAGGGTTGAGGAGAATAAGAGAGAATGGGATGCTCAAGAAGTGGGGAGGATAGTGAGGGAGAGAAAGGAAAGAGATATCTTGATTGAGGGAGCCATTAAAGAGCTATCGAGAAACGTAGCACTAGGGAAATTCCCAGGCATCCTCAAGGATGGCCCAGCTAAGACTCTAAGCAACAGTAGAAAGGATACCTAAACTGGCCTTCTCCTGTAATCAGATTAATGACTACTACATTAATTGTCATCATAGAACCTTCAACCAGCAACTGATAGAAGCAGATATACAAAGATCTACAGAGAAGCAAGGACCAAGCAACCTGAGACCAGCCCAAAAGATAAAGGAGTGATAATATTGGCAAAGGGGTCAAGACCACGATGGTGATGCCCACAGAAACAGCTGATCTGAGTTAGTGAGAGCTCACTGACTCTGGACTGATAGGGAGCAAACCTGCATAGGACCAAATTAGGCCTACTGAATGTGGGAGACAGTTATGAGGTTTGGACAGTCTGTGGGTCCACCAGCAGTGGTACTAGGATTTATCCCGGTGCTTGAACTGGCACCTAGGAGCACATTCTTTCTTGAGGGATAACTTCCTTAGTCTAGATATAGGGGGAGGGCCTTGGTCTTGCCTCAAAATGAAGTGTCAGACTTTGTTGACTCCCCATGGAAAGTGTCACCTTTTCTGAGGAGTGGATAGGGAGTTGGGGTGGGGTGAAGGTGGAGGAAGTGGGAGGAGGGGAGGGAGTGGGAATGGGGATAGCTATGTGTTGCGGGAGGTCCTTCCGCTTCTCCAGCCAATAGCCGCTGAGATACCAGCCCATTGGGGCTTGGTCTCTCTCCCTTTAAAAAAGCAGCCACTTTCCTTCCGCTCTCTCTTACTTTACTTCCTGCTCCTCTTCCGGCAACTAGACTCCCTTCCTGATTGCACAGAGGGCTGTTGTCTGGGACTATGATCTGTAAGTTTTTTCCCCTTTAAATAAATAACCATTCTATTAATCATAATTCTAAACTGGTGTGGGATTGTTTTTGACTTACGCCTTTGCCTTCAGCTATGTAAAATGAGAAAAGATTGTATAAAAATTCTTAATAAAAAAGAAAGAAAAGAAAGGATAAAAAAGAAAGAACAAATTGATATAGACAGCCATAGAAAAAATAATAGCTTATAAATAATAGTGAAGTCTTTAAGGAGAGAGTATAATAATAGAAAAAGGATAATTCACATAAAGATGGGAAATACACAGGTGTTGTGGTGATTTTGAAGCTCTGAAAGATGATGAGCAATTGAATTAGAGACATTGAATTGTAGAAAAGACTGATAAATTAAACCAACCTAGATAATTTAGTCATACCTTAACTTTAAAATGGAAGTCAGAATATGTAGTGCTTTTGGAAGAGGTTATGCTTTTGTTTCCAGAGGAAACAAACAAACAAAAAACAGTCTGTGGATTTCTTAAAGTTTAATAGAGATCAGATTTGATGGGGCGGTGGGAGACCAACTGAAAAATCTTTGCTATAGGCATAAAGAAATAATCCAAGAAAATCTACAAGACAGGTGGAGTATCTGCTGATCCCTCTGTATGAGAACAGTTCTGAGTTTGGACAATAAGTGTTAAAACTAGGTTTCCCAGGACTTGACCACTATCTCAAGATCTCGTAAAGATGCTGCCATTCATAGACACAGGAAGCAGATGAGAACACAACACCCCGAGAATGATGGACTGGGTGGTTTTTGGTCATTTGGTGTGTTATGGATGTTTGTCAACATTTGGTGGGGATATAGAAATAGAAACTATTAACCTCAGATATTTTACATTGGTACAGACTTTGGTATATTGATACAAATTTGAAGTTAATTTTTATTCTGTATTTGATTCTACTCTTATTTGGAGGTATTTTGCTTATGCAGCACATTTAAAAAGGTAATGTATAATTAAGAAATGTGGATTACATCTTACACCTGTAAGAATGGCCAAGATCAAAAACACTGATGACAACTTATACTAGAGAAGATGTGGGGAAAAGGGAACACTCCTGCATTGCCGTTGGGAGTGCAAGCTGGTACAGCCTCTTTGGATATCAGCATGGTGAATTCTCAGAATTAGGAAACAAACTTCCTCAAGACCCAGCAATACCACTTTGGGTATATATCCAAAGGATGCTCAATCGTACCACAAGGACATGTGCTCAACTATGTTCATAGCAGCATTGTTTGTCATAGCCAGAACCTGGAAACAACCTAAATGCCCCTCAACCGAAGAATGGATAAGGAAAATGTGGTACATTTACACAATTGAGTCCTACACAGGTGAAAAAAATTAACATCTTGAAATTTTCAGGCAAATGGATGGAGCTAGGAAACATCATTTTGAGTGAGGTAACCCAGACCCAGAAAGATAAATAACATATGTACTCACTCATTAATGATTTTTAAACAGAAAGCAAAGAAAAATCACAATCCTAGAGAACCTAGACAACAATGAGGACCTTACGAGAGACATTATTGGATCTAATCTACATGGGAAGTAGAAAAAGACAAGATCTCCGGAGTAAATTGGAAGCATGCGGACCATGGGAGAGAGTTGAAGGGGAGAGAAAAGGCAGGGATGGGAGCAGAGAAAAATGTAGAACTCAATAAAAGTCAATTAAAAAAAAAGAAAAAGAAAATTCAAAGTTAAACAAAAAGAAATGTGGATTAGTAGTTAGTCACCTATAACAATCAAATTTATAGCCGGGTGTGTTTTCAAGGTTAAACCGATAAATTTAAATAAATAGATGTTTTTCAAAGGATATAGAATAGGACTTGCCTGAAACAAAGCCTGTCACACATTTGGGATCCACAGGGATGGGCAATCATAAATGCCACCTCTTAGGGTTTTCATTCAAGGGTTGGAGAGATAGTGCCCTGGTTAGATTTTATTGTAAACTTGATGTAAATCTAGAGTCACTGTGAAAGAGAAAACTCAGCTGAGAAATTTCTCAAATAAGATTGGCCTTGGACAAGTCTGTGAGATGTTATCTTGATTGATGTTTGACACAGAGGGGCCAGTCCACTCTTAATGACACTATCCTTGGTCAGAAGAGCCAGTGTTACATGAGAAAGGAGGCTGAGAGCAAGCCAGTAAGCAGCACTCCTCCGTGATCTCTGCTTCAGTTCCTACTGCCAGGCTCCTACCTTGAGTTCCTGCCCTGATTTCTCTTGGTGATAGATTGGGACCTGTAAGTGTAAGCTGAAATAAATTCTTTTCTCCACCAGTAGAAACTTGTATTTGTTTATTAGGATCAAGAACTTGTGACTAGACAGGTCCTAGTTTCTAGGGGAGAAACTTCTTTACTCTGTTAAATGAACATAACATGAAATAAACTCCTAATGACTTATCATTGTACCCATACAGTAGTGCGTTTCTCCACCCTCATTAGAAGGGTTGCTTTTTTAAAGTAGAGGGCGACTCACAATTGGTCAAGGTACAATAATAAGAGGTGGCAGAATGCTCAGCCCTAAATGGGACATCTGTATCACACTTTATCTGCTCAAGGCTCTGGGATCATTGCAGAAGAAAGGTTGAAATGTTTTAAGAACCCAAAGAAATGGTGTTTTCTGTATCCAGCTAAACAGTTTTACATATAAATTCACGGCGGTTCAGACAGCATGCAGAAAAGGAACGAGGCCAGACAAAATTCCCACCAGAGGAGGGAGGCAGGAACTAAGTCCCATCTCTAGCTAAAATCTGCTGCCAATTGGTAGCCTCTGGAAGAGGAGAGTTAGTGCTCTGTAAGGGCACAGCCCTTTGGGAGCTGGCCACCCTCTGATGAAGGTCACACATCCAGGAGTAGCATATGGGCAGCACAAATTGGACTTGATAGGTTTAAATAAGGTGAGAGAATACAGTTGAGTAGATTGGGAAGGGGAGATGGATGTGGAGGATTTGGGGAGAGGGCAAATATGATCAAAATCCATTGTGTGGAATTCTCAAAAACAAGAAAAATAAGAAAATAAATGAAAGGAATTGGTATCTTATGTCTCTTCAGAAATCCTACGAAACTCAGGTCTCCTTTAAAAACTGATGAGAATATACAGTTTTATCGTTTCAATAATATAGACTCTTTGATAGCTGGATCTGTTGTTATACATTGATCATATAGGCATCCTCTTCTCAAACCTGGCTACTCTATATCAGTTTGTCATTTTTTTTTAAAATTTGGTATTTTAATGAATGTTTTTCTTCAAATTTCTTAAAAGTTTAGATTTTTCATTTTTATAATTACAAGCATTTCTTCTAAATATATCTGTCTAAAAATAAATTGAAGTGAACCTTCACATCATAAAATGAAACCACAAATATATTGTATTCTGGTTGAACTAAATAATATATTGCACATAAATTTTAAACATATTTATTTAATGGGCCACATATAATCCTCTGCTAATAGTAACTTAATTTAGAGAGAATTAACCATGAACCCATAAAGTATTCTGGAATACTGAATATAAATATATGTCTTCAAAATTAGTCTTATGTGAAATATATCATAAAAAATTAATAAGGAATTTGAAAAGATCAGTTAAATAATGGTCTCTTTCCTGGTGTGCAAATCAAATGTATGACAACGTGATTTTAGATGGCATCGTAGGGAACATGAAATGAATTTTCTTCTTTCTGATAGAAGAGGACAGGACAACAAGATGTGGGGGGCACACCCCTGTAAATCCATGTCCATGTGTTGACACACCCCTGTAATCTCAACACTTGGAACACTGAGGCAGGAGGATCTTGAGCTTTAGGATGACCTGGGGTATATGAAACAGACTCTGACTCAAAAAACAAAACCAAAAACAAAAATTAAAAAAAATAACAACAGTAAAGGAATGACTTTAGAGAAGTCATTGAATCACAGTTTACAAGTGTCAATAAATCCCTGTTGGGAACAACATTCAGTTTTTAGTTATTAAGATTTTGTTGCTGTTGTTCCCATCATCGCTGCTGTCATGTTACAAAGTTAAGGATTTGGTCCCTGGAGAGCGGCTCCTCCTGAACCACACAGCCATGAAAGAGTGCCAACCCTTCACAGCTCTCCTCCTGTCTCCCATTGGACCAGGGGTTTGCTGAGCCCCTGGTGAATCCTATAAAGGAAGCATCAGTGTTGGGATTTTTACCAGAGGCCAAAACCAGTATTTGGCTGGAAATGCATTTTTCCTCATTTTTGTAAAACCAATCAGAAAATATCTCGTTAAAAATAATGATTAGCTCACCAAAGTGTACTGGACACGACTCCGGTACCACACTTTCTGGGCATCACCGGTGCATCTGCTCTCCATCCACTGCACTCTGACCGGAGACCTCGGGACGCCCAGCAAGCAGAACTAGAACTTCAGTTGGCCTCAGCTGAATGAGTGGATGACTATGTAGCAGACAGAAGCGCCATTGTGCTTGTGCCACTTTAATTACTTCTGTTATAATGCCAGACGTTATGAAAGGCAAATGAATTTTTCGGTCTCTCACGCTTAAATTAGAGGTAAGTAGAATATATAAGAAATTACTAACTAGACTCACATTGGAATTTGAGCATTAGGAGACATTTGTGATCTCAGTAGGGGACCACGGCCTTTAGAGCAGGTCGGCTTTCCCTTCTGTTGGCTGCTCAAGCAGATCTGGGATCCCAAGAAGCAAGTTAAGCTAGAGGAGCAAATAAACCCAGGCTTCTGCCTTCAGAACTCAGCTTTTCTAAAGCGTAAACTTTAAGTAGATCCTTCCCTTATTAGCTGTGTGGGGGAAAGACTCCTATGGTTTATCTACATAATTCAGAAAAAAATATTTGAAAGACCCTCTCATAAGGATATGAGATACTTTGGGGAAACATCAAATAACAAGGTGTCATCCTGTGACATGTGAGCAAGTCTGAGGAGAGTCTGGGATACATGAGACCACACCTCAAAAATATAAAACTATCTTGAGGTACTAAGAAAATGGCTCAGCAGATAAATACACAGATAAATAAATCACAGAGGTTTGAGGACCTGAGTTCAAAACCACAGGAACCACATTAGACTGAGCACAGGGTGCACAGGGTTCTGTTCAGAACCCCAGCATTTCTAGCAAGACAAGAGACAAAGAGGAGGATCAAATCAGCCAGCTTGTCATATGCAACATGAACAACAGGAGAGAAATTCTGCCACAACTAACGTGCCCTCTGACCTTCATATATGTGCTATAGTTTGGGTGTGTGCAAACTCGCACAAACCAGCATGCACACAAACAAGCGCACTCAAAAATACACTGAAACACTATTTCATATCTTATATTTATGAACACCTAAACGATGAGGGGAACTAAATGTGTTACAACAAGTGGAGAACAAAACCAACACCCATTGCCAACATTTTGATGACTGTAGATTAAATTGTAAAAATACATTCTCATATTGGGAAAATAAATTTGAAAGCTTAGTTTTTATGGAGATTTCTTTGGGATACATTTTTTTTTGTCTTTGTTTTTTTGAGACAGGTTTTCTCTGTAGCTTTGGAGCCTGTCCTGAAGCTAGCTCTTGTAGACCAGGCTGGCCTCGAACTCACAGAGATCCGCCTGTCTCTGCCTCCCAAGTGCTGGGACTAAAGGCGTGCGCCACCACCATCTGGCTGGGATACATTCTCTTTAGATGTTGCAGTTGTTATATCACTGCTTCCAAGATAGTTAGGTATCTTGGATACTAACCACCCAGAGTATCCAATTCTCTGACATCTGTGGCCCAACACCTGAGCTTCTGTGGACCAGGTACTGCCAACAGTTTACACAAAAGATAACATCCGTACTTAGAAAACGCTTTTTTGGCCCCTGGGGTTGAAGCTGACTGTGAAGATTATAACATAACCACTTGCACGCTTACCCATTTAGAAAGGAACACTGTAGAAACTCCAAGTGACTCTTTTGAGCACTTCCGTCCCTCTGTCAGTGTGGATGCTTTGAGCTCACTCCTCCGTTCCCTCCCAGAGTCAAGCTGAGTGGGAGCACCTGTGACTCTCAACAGGCCAGAAAATGCATCTGTGTCCTCACCTTACAGATGAGGACCCTAAGATCAGAGCACAAGACGCAGTGAAACTAGTTCCCGAAGGGCAGATGAGCCAGGCCCGCCAGCCTCACTGTCACAGCAGCTAACAGTACCTGTGGATTCTGTGACACAGCATTGGAGGATGAGTCTCCTGACACCGTGTCTGAAAACGTACGAGGTAGATGCCATAATTAATGTCTGCACTTATTATAGAGACTGGCAGGAATAGTGGGGAAATGAGGTTTACATAATTCTAACAAATGCCTGCATCCAGACACTCTCACTGATTCTGGGAAGAAATTTAAGTGAATTTAAACAATAGGAGCAATATCTCTGTCCCCCTCAACAGCACACACCCAGGTAGAAAGACCCCAGAACAACTGTCCACAGGACAGGCAAACACAGAGGAGAAGCTCTGTGACTGTAGAAACGGACACTGTGCTGCAAACTCGAAATCTCTGTGTTAAAAACTGTTAGCAATCCATGAACACCTGTGGAAGGTTTGGCAGATGCTTAACCTTTTATCAACACGGTTTTCACACTAACAGCATCAGTTTGGAAAGGCAGGAAATGCTCTGGCATCGTCACTTCATATCTAAGTGATGCTGTCAATAAACATGTTCACGGGCTTACTAACCCTTTGTGTTCCAGGGACCCGGAGACTGCACCATTTACCATGACTCTGGCGAATGAGAGCATCTCAGGGGAGTTCATTCTCTTAGGGTTCTCAGATCGGCCATGGCTGGAGCTGCCACTCTTTGTGGTGTTTCTGGTGTCCTATATCCTGACCATCTTTGGGAATATGACGATAATTCTGGTGTCCCGCCTGGATTCCAAACTCCACACCCCCATGTACTTTTTCCTCACGAACCTGTCCCTGCTGGACCTGTGCTACACCACGAGCACCGTGCCCCAGATGCTCGTCAACATCTGCAGCTCCCGGAAGGTGATCAGCTATGGAGGCTGTGTGGTCCAGCTTTTCATTTTCCTGGCCTTGGGTTGCACGGAATGTCTTCTCCTGGGCGTCATGTCCTTCGACAGGTTTGTAGCCATCTGTCGGCCTCTCCATTACTCAGTCATCATGCACCAAAGGCGCTGCTTGCAGTTGGCGGCTGTGTGTTGGATCAGTGGCTTCAGCAACTCAGTATTGCAGTCCACATGGACCCTTCAGATGCCACGGTGTGGCCACAAGAAAGTGGATCACTTCCTCTGTGAGATCCCTGCCCTGCTCAAACTGTCATGTGTGGATACCACAACTATTGAAGCTGAACAATTTTTCATAAGTGTTGTCTTCCTTTTAATACCATTGATTCTCATCCTAATATCATATATTTTTATCGTTCAAGCAGTGTTGAGGATCAGGTCAGCTGAAGGTCGGCGAAAGGCATTTGGGACATGTGGCTCCCACCTAATTGTGGTGGTGCTGTTTTATGGTACTGCCATCTACATGTATCTGCAGCCGCCGTCCCCTGCCTCCAAGGACAGAGGGAAAATGGTGTCCCTCTTTTATGGGATCATCACACCCATGCTGAACCCCCTCATCTACACACTTAGGAACAAAGAGGTAAAGGGAGCATTTAAGAGGTTGGTGGCCAGGGTCTTCTTGGCCACAAAATAAGGACTACAAATGTTAGCCTTATTGATATAAGATTTTAAAGCCTGACAGATATACTGTTCTGTTTCCTGTGGAACTATTATGATGATCCTCTTCAAATTAAATCTTGTTGACAGAAACCCATATTATCGTTCTGCTTGCTAGATATGTTCATTTTACAAGCCCTGGCTTTTTCTTCAAAATAAACTTTGTATTGATTGTTTGTGGATTTCATGTCTTTTATCCTGATCCCATTCATCTCCCCATCCTCTTGTATTGCCCGTCTGTCCCCTGCCCTTGAATCTGCCTCCCCAATATAAAATAAAATTTAAAAGAGAAACAAATAACAAACGAAGTCTCGTTTTGTGATTCAGTGAGTTACACGGTATACCTTTTAGCCCATACATCTTTACTTACTAAGTGTTCATTGCAAGGATTCATCGGTCTGATTAGAGGCCTCTGGCTTCTATTACACTTTCAATACAGGTCCCTCACTGGAACTACTCTTAGATATCCTGTTGTTGCCTTGCGAGACCTGCTCCTGGCCCTCACTGGCAGCAGCACGTAGGATAGAGGGCCCTGGATTTTGCTTGGGCTGCACACTAGAACTGACCTGTGGTGGGGGATGCAGGTGAGGCTGCCCTGAGGGTGTGAGAGCAGGAGAGCTGCATCACCGCCCCCCATCTACCGTGTGGTGGCATCAGTGAGGCCCCCCCACCTTTTGCCAGAATGTTGGCCTCTGGGACATGAGAACAGGAGAGCCGGTGCTGCTCCTAACGAATCGCAACATCTGGTCCCACACCTCACCTGGGCAAAACAGAAAAACTGCCCTTGGTGGCATGGGTGTGGGCGTGGTTGTGGGTGAGCCGGCCCTGAACCTTGCTGCCTGCTCCAACAGGGCAGTGTTGGAAAGCTCACTTTAGTGGTCATTAGGGAAAACCAGTAGATTGAGCAATCTAGCTACCACTTAGGCCAGACACAGGGCTATAGTTAGCCTACCCCAACATCTACCTCATCCTGGAACTGCTAGATCATGTGAAGGGACCCAGTCTGCAGATCCACTATGCAGGACTTCTATGACCTGAGAGGTAACTTTTTATGATCCTCTCAAACAACTACACCTACAAGCTTCACATTTTCAGAGTTAATACCATTTTTATGCCTGGCACAGTTTCTTAAACATCTCATGGTCTAAACTATGTTTGTGGACATTTTCCCCAGAAATAATACATTTCAATACACATGAATATTTTCATCTACATGCAAAAATCTACTATTTTTTTCTGACAGTTGTAAATTTAGAGTAATTCTATAAAACTGTCTGTGGTTTCTGCTCCTTAATCAGAAGTGCACAGTTATGAGACCTAGAGTGAAATTCCACAGTGGTGGGAACCTACCTACTAGAGCCTGGGTAGTTGAATGCAGCTCCAGGTTAAATGCTTAAATAGGATTAGGTTAAAAGCAGCTCTCTACTGAGTCCATGGTCTTAAAGTTGGCTGTCAGGACCAGAGGAGGGGCCAGAGCCAGTCACCAGAACCATAGGTAAATAGCTTAGCAGTTTGGTTCAGCAATCAGAAAAGGTTAGATCCAGGTGAAAGTAAAGACAGATCCAGGTAAAAAAAAAAAAACCCTCCAAGTTACAGTGTGTTTAAAAATGTTTGTATGTTTAAGAAAGAAAAAAATAGGGGCTGGAGAGATGGCTCAGTGGTTGGGAGCATTGCCTGCTCTTCCAAAGGTCCTGAGTTCAATTCCCGGCAACCACATGGTGGCTCACAACCATCTGTAATGAGGTCTGGTGCCCTCTTCTGGCCTGCAGGCATATGTGTAGGCAGAATATTGTATACATAATAAATAAATAATTTAAAAAAAAAGAAAAAAGAAAAAAATGAACACATTTTGAGCAAATGTCCTTAGGGTATGAGTATGCATCCTTTGGGTATATGCCCAAGAGTAGTACTGCTGGGTCCTGAGGTAGAATGATTCTCAATTTTCTGAGAAATTGCCATACTGATTTCCAAAGTGGCTGGACAGGTTTGCACTCCCACCAGCAATGAATGAGTGTTCCTCTTACTCCACATCCTCTCTAGCATAGGCTATCATTGGTGTTCTGATGTTAGTCATTCTGACTGGGGTAAGATGGTATCTCAGAGTCATTTTGATTTGTAGTTCCCTAATGGGTAAGGATATTGAGCAATTCCTTAAGTTTCTTTCTGCCATTTGCAATTTTTTTTCTTGTGAGAATTCTGTTTAGATCTGTACCCCATTCTTGATTGAATTATTTGGTAATTTAATGTCTAATTTCTTGAGTTCTTTGTATATTTTGAAGATCAGTTCTCTGTCTGGTGTGGGGTTAGTGAAGATCTTTTCCCATTCTATAGGCTGTTGCTTTGTTTTGTTGAACATGTCCTTTGCTTTACAGAAGCTTTTCAGTTTTAGGAGGTCCCATTTATTAATTGTTTCAGCAGTGTCTGTGCTGCTGGGGTTATATTTAGGAAGTGGTCTTCTGTGCCCATGAATTCACATGTATTTCCCACTTTCTCTTCTATCAGGTTCAGTGTGGCTCAATTTATGTTGAGGTCTTTGATCCATTTGGACTTAAGTTTTGTGCATGGGAATAGATATGGGTCTATTTGCATTCTTCTACGTGTTGACATCTAGTTATGCCAGCACCATTTGTTGAAGATGTTTTCCTTTTCCATTGTATAATTTTAGCTTCTTTGTCAAAAATCAGGTGTTCATAGGTGTGTGGATCAATATCATGGTCTTCTATTCCATTCCATTGGTCCATCTGTCTGTTTTTATGACAATATTAAACTATTTTCATTACTGTAGCTCTATAATAGAGCTTGACATCAGGAATAGTGTTACCTCTGGAAGTTCCTTTATTGTATAGGATTGTTTTGGCTATCCTGAGTTTTTTTGCTTTTCCATATGAAGCTGTGTTAATAGCAGCATTATTTGTATAATCAGAACCTGGAAATAACCTAGATGCCCCTCAACTGAAGAATGGATAAAGAAAATGTGGTACATTTACACAATGGAGTATTACTCAGTGGTAAAAACAATGACATCTTGAAATTTGCATGCAATGGATAGAACAAGAAAAAACTTCCCGAGTGATGTAACTCAAACCCAGATAGACAAACATGGTACGTATTCAATCATAAGTGGTTATAAGACATAAAACAAATGATAATCAGCCTATAGCCCACGACCACAGAGAAGCTAGGTAACAAGGAGAACCCTAAGAGAGATATACATGGATCCCCCTGGAAGAGGAAATAGACAAGACCTCCTGAGAAAATTGGGGCGGGGGATGAAGAAAGGAGGATAGAAGGAGAGGAGGAGGGAAGAATGGGAGGGTTGAGGAGAATAAGAGAGAATGGGATGCTCAAGAAGTGGGGAGGATAGTGAGGGAGAGAAAGGAAAGAGATATCTTGATTGAGGGAGCCATTAAAGAGCTATCGAGAAACGTAGCACTAGGGAAATTCCCAGGCATCCTCAAGGATGGCCCAGCTAAGACTCTAAGCAACAGTAGAAAGGATACCTAAACTGGCCTTCTCCTGTAATCAGATTAATGACTACTACATTAATTGTCATCATAGAACCTTCAACCAGCAACTGATAGAAGCAGATATACAAAGATCTACAGAGAAGCAAGGACCAAGCAACCTGAGACCAGCCCAAAAGATAAAGGAGTGATAATATTGGCAAAGGGGTCAAGACCACGATGGTGATGCCCACAGAAACAGCTGATCTGAGTTAGTGAGAGCTCACTGACTCTGGACTGATAGGGAGCAAACCTGCATAGGACCAAATTAGGCCTACTGAATGTGGGAGACAGTTATGAGGTTTGGACAGTCTGTGGGTCCACCAGCAGTGGTACTAGGATTTATCCCGGTGCTTGAACTGGCACCTAGGAGCACATTCTTTCTTGAGGGATAACTTCCTTAGTCTAGATATAGGGGGAGGGCCTTGGTCTTGCCTCAAAATGAAGTGTCAGACTTTGTTGACTCCCCATGGAAAGTGTCACCTTTTCTGAGGAGTGGATAGGGAGTTGGGGTGGGGTGAAGGTGGAGGAAGTGGGAGGAGGGGAGGGAGTGGGAATGGGGATAGCTATGTGTTGCGGGAGGTCCTTCCGCTTCTCCAGCCAATAGCCGCTGAGATACCAGCCCATTGGGGCTTGGTCTCTCTCCCTTTAAAAAAGCGGCCACTTTCCTTCCGCTCTCTCTTACTTTACTTCCTGCTCCTCTTCCGGCGACTAGACTCCCTTCCTGATTGCACAGAGGGCTGTTGTCTGGGACTATGATCTGTAAGTTTTTTCCCCTTTAAATAAATAACCATTCTATTAATCATAATTCTAAACTGGTGTGGGATTGTTTTTGACTTACGCCTTTGCCTTCAGCTATGTAAAATGAGAAAAGATTGTATAAAAATTCTTAATAAAAAAGAAAGAAAAGAAAGGATAAAAAAAGAAAGAACAAATTGATATAGACAGCCATAGAAAAAATAATAGCTTATAAATAATAGTGAAGTCTTTAAAGAGAGAGTATAATAATAGAAAAAGGATAATTCACATAAAGATGGGAAATACACAGGTGTTGTGGTGATTTTGAAGCTCTGAAAGATGATGAGCAATTGAATTAGAGACATTGAATTGTAGAAAAGACTGATAAATTAAACCAACCTAGATAATTTAGTCATACCTTAACTTTAAAATGGAAGTCAGAATATGTAGTGCTTTTGGAAGAGGTTATGCTTTTGTTTCCAGAGGAAACAAACAAACAAAAAACAGTCTGTGGATTTCTTAAAGTTTAATAGAGATCAGATTTGATGGGGCGGTGGGAGACCAACTGAAAAATCTTTGCTATAGGCATAAAGAAATAATCCAAGAAAATCTACAAGACAGGTGGAGTATCTGCTGATCCCTCTGTATGAGAACAGTTCTGAGTTTGGACAATAAGTGTTAAAACTAGGTTTCCCAGGACTTGACCACTATCTCAAGATCTCGTAAAGATGCTGCCATTCATAGACACAGGAAGCAGATGAGAACACAACACCCCGAGAATGATGGACTGGGTGGTTTTTGGTCATTTGGTGTGTTATGGATGTTTGTCAACATTTGGTGGGGATATAGAAATAGAAACTATTAACCTCAGATATTTTACATTGGTACAGACTTTGGTATATTGATACAAATTTGAAGTTAATTTTTATTCTGTATTTGATTCTACTCTTATTTGGAGGTATTTTGCTTATGCAGCACATTTAAAAAGGTAATGTGGATTACATCTTACACCTGTAAGAATGGCCAAGATCAAAAACACTGATGACAACTTATACTAGAGAAGATGTGGGGAAAAGGGAACACTCCTGCATTGCCGTTGGGAGTGCAAGCTGGTACAGCCTCTTTGGATATCAGCATGGTGAATTCTCAGAATTAGGAAACAAACTTCCTCAAGACCCAGCAATACCACTTTGGGTATATATCCAAAGGATGCTCAATCGTACCACAAGGACATGTGCTCAACTATGTTCATAGCAGCATTGTTTGTCATAGCCAGAACCTGGAAACAACCTAAATGCCCCTCAGCCGAAGAATGGATAAGGAAAATGTGGTACATTTACACAATTGAGTCCTACACAGCTGAAAAAAATTAACATCTTAAAATTTTCAGGCAAATAGATGGAGCTAGGAAACATCATTTTGAGTGAGGTAACCCAGACCCAGAAAGATAAATAACATATGTACTCACTCATTAATGATTTTTAAACAGAAAGCAAAGAAAAATCACAATCCCAGAGAACCTAGACAACAATGAGGACCTTACGAGAGACATTATTGGATCTAATCTACATGGGAAGTAGAAAAAGACAAGATCTCCGGAGTAAATTGGAAGCATGCGGACCATGGGAGAGAGTTGAAGGGGAGGGAAAAGGCAGGGATGGGAGCAGAGAAAAATGTAGAACTCAATAAAAGTCAATTAAAAAAAAGAAAAAGAAAATTCAAAGTTAAACAAAAAGAAATGTGGATTAGTAGTTAGTCACCTATAACAATCAAATTTATAGCCGGGTGTGTTTTCAAGGTTAAACAGATAAATTTAAATAAATAGATGTTTTTCAAAGATATATAGAATAGGATTTGCCTGAAACAAAGCCTGTCACACATTTGGGATCCACAGGGATGGGCAATCATAAATGCCACCTCTTAGGGTTTTCATTCAAGGGTTGGAGAGATAGTGCCCTGGTTAGATTTTATTGTAAACTTGATGTAAATCTAGAGTCACTGTGAAAGAGAAAACTCAGCTGAGAAATTTCTCAAATAAGATTGGCCTTGGACAAGTCTGTGAGATGTTATCTTGATTGATGTTTGACACAGAGGGGCCAGTCCACTCTTAATGATACTATCCTTGGTCAGAAGAGCCAGTGTTACATGAGAAAGGAGGCTGAGAGCAAGCCAGTAAGCAGCACTCCTCCGTGATCTCTGCTTCAGTTCCTACTGCCAGGCTCCTACCTTGAGTTCCTGCCCTGATTTCTCTTGGTGATAGATTGGGACCTGTAAGTGTAAGCTGAAATAAATTCTTTTCTCCACCAGTAGAAACTTGTATTTGTTTATTAGGATCAAGAACTTGTGACTAG
This sequence comes from Microtus pennsylvanicus, assembly GCF_037038515.1. NCBI lineage: Eukaryota > Metazoa > Chordata > Mammalia > Rodentia > Cricetidae > Microtus > Microtus pennsylvanicus. The sequence continues at coordinate 106,912,000 of NC_134582.1, forward strand.
ACAGGTCCTAGTTTCTAGGGGAGAAACTTCTTTACTCTGTTAAATGAACATAACATGAAATAAACTCCTAATGACTTATCATTGTACCCATACAGTAGTGCGTTTCTCCACCCTCATTAGAAGGGTTGCTTTTTTAAAGTAGAGGGAGACTCACAATTGGTCAAGGTCCAATAATAAGAGGTGGCAGAATGCTCAGCCCTAAATGGGACATCTGTATCACACTTTATCTGCTCAAGGCTCTGGGATCATTGCAGAAGAAAGGTTGAAATGTTTTAAGAACCCAAAGAAATGGTGTTTTCTGTATCCAGCTAAACAGTTTTACATATAAATTCACGGCGGTTCAGACAGCATGCAGAAAAGGAACGAGGCCAGACAAAATTCCCACCAGAGGAGGGAGGCAGGAACTAAGTCCCATCTCTAGCTAAAATCTGCTGCCAATTGATAGCCTCTGGAAGAGGAGAGTTAGTACTCTGTAAGGGCACAGCCCCTTGGGAGCTGGCCACCCTCTGATGAAGGTCACACATCCAGGAGTAGCATATGGGCAGCACAAATTGGACTTGATGGGTTTAAATAAGGTGAGAGAATACAGTTGAGTGGATTGGGAAGGGGAGATGGATGTGGAGGATTTGGGGAGAGGGCAAATATGATCAAAATCCATTGTGTGGAATTCTCAAAAACAAGAAAAATAAGAAAATAAATGAAAGAAATTGGTATCTTATGTCTCTTCAGAAATCCTACGAAACTCAGGTCTCCTTTAAAAACTGATGAGAATATACAGTTTTATCGTTTCAATAATATAGACTCTTTGATAGCTGGATCTGTTGTTATACATTGATCATATAGGCATCCTCTTCTCAAACCTGGCTACTCTATATCAGTTTGTCATTTTTTTTTAAATTTGGTATTTTAATGAATGTTTTTCTTCAAATTTCTTAAAAGTTTAGATTTTTCATTTTTATAATTACAAGCATTTCTTCTAAATATATCTGTCTAAAAATAAATTGAAGTGAACCTTCACATCATAAAATGAAACCACAAATATATTGTATTCTGGTTGAACTAAATAATATATTGCACATAAATTTTAAACATATTTATTTAATGGGCCACATATAATCCTCTGCTAATAGTAACTTAATTTAGAGAGAATTAACCATGAACCCATAAAGTATTCTGGAATACTGAATATAAATATATGTCTTCAAAATTTTTCTTATGTGAAATATATCATAAAAAATTAATAAGGAATTTGAAAAGATCAGTTAAATAATGGTCTCTTTCCTGGTGTGCAAATCAAATGTATGACAACGTGATTTTAGATGGCATCATAGGGAACATGAAATGAATTTTCTTCTTTCTGATAGAAGAGGACAGGACAACAAGATGTGGGGGGCACACCCCTGTAAATCCATGTCCATGTGTTGACACACCCCTGTAATCTCAACACTTGGAACACTGAGGCAGGAGGATCTTGAGCTTTAGGATGACCTGGGGTATATGAAACAGACTCTGACTCAAAAAACAAAACCAAAAACAAAAATAAAAAAAAATAACAACAGTAAAGGAATGACTTTAGAGAAGTCATTGAATCACAGTTTACAAGTGTCAATAAATCCCTGTTGGGAACAAAATCGGATTTTAGTTATTAAGATTTTGTTGCTGTTGTTGTTCCCATCATCACTTCTGTCATGTTATAAAGTTAAGGATTTGGTCCCTGGAGAGTGGCTCCTCCTGAACCACACATGAAAGAGTGCCAACCCTTCACAGCTCTCCTCCTGTCTCCCATTGCACCAGGGGTTTGCTGAGGCCCTGGTGAATCCTATAAAGGAAGCAGCTGTGTTGGGATTTTTACCAGAGGCCAAAACCAGTATTTGGCTGGAAATGCATTTTTCCTCATTTTTGTAAAATCAATCAGAAAATATCTCGTTAAAAATAATGATTAGCTCACCGAAGTGTACTGGACACGACTCCGGTACCACACTTTCTGGGCATCACCGGTGCATCTGCTCTCCATCCACTGCACTCTGACTGGAGACCTCGGGACGCCCAGCAAGCAGAACTAGAACTTCAGTTGGCCTCAGCTGAATGAGTGGATGACTATGTAGCAGACAGAAGCGCCATTGTGCTTGTGCCACTTTAATTACTTCTGTTATAATGCCAGACGTTATGAAAGGCAAAATGAATTTTTCTGTCTCTCACGCTTAAATTAGAGGTAAGTAGAATATATAAGAAATTACTAAATAGACTCACATTGGAATTTGAGCATTAGGAGACATTTGTGATCTCAGTAGGGGACCATGGCCTCCAGAGCAGGTCGGCTTTCCCTTCTGTTGGCTGCTCAAGCAGATCTGGGATCCCAAGAAGCAAGCTAAGCTAGAGGAGCAAATAATCCCAGGCTTCTGCCTTCAGAACTCAGCTTTTCTAAAGGGTAAACTTTAAGTAGATCCTTCCCTTATTAGCTGTGTGGGGGAAAGACTCCTATGGTTTATCTACATAATTCAGAAAAAAATATTTGAAAGACCCTCTCATAAGGATATGAGATACTTTGGGGAAACATCAAATAACAAGATGTCATCCTGTGATATGTGAGCAAGTCTGAGGAGAGTCTGGGATACATGAGACCACACCTCAAAAATATAAAACTATCTTGAGGTACTAAGAAAATGGCTCAGCAGATAAATACACAGATAAATAAATCACAGAGGTTTGAGGACCTGAGTTCAAAACCACAGGAACCACATTAGACTGAGCACAGGGTGCACAGGGTTCTGTTCAGAACCCCAGCATTTCTAGCAAGACAAGAGACAAAGAGGAGGATCAAATCAGCCAGCTTGTCATATGCAACATGAACAACAGGAGAGAAATTCTGCCGCAACTAACGTGCCCTCTGACCTTCATATATGTGCTATAGTTTGGGTGTGTGCAAACTCGCACAAACCAGCATGCACACAAACAAGCGCACTCAAAAATACACTGAAACACTATTTCATATCTTATATTTATGAACACTTAAACGATGAGGGGAACTAAATGTGTTACAACAAGTGGAGAACAAAACCAACCCCCATTGCCAACATTTTAATGACTGTAGATTAAAGTGTAAAAATATATTCTCATATTGGGAAAATAAATTTGAAAGCTTAGTTTTTATGGAGATTTCTTTGGGATACATTTTTTTTGTCTTTGTTTTGTTGAGACAGGTTTTCTCTGTAGCTTTGGAGCCTGTCCTGAAGCTAGCTCTTGTAGACCAGGCTGGCCTCGAACTCACAGAGATCCGCCTGTCTCTGCCTCCCAAGTGCTGGGACTAAAGGCGTGCGCCACCACCATCTGGCTGGGATACATTCTCTTTAGATGTTGGAGTTGTTATATCACTGCTTCCAAGATAGTTAGGTATCTTGGATACTAACCACCCAGAGTATCCAATTCTCTGACATCTGTGGCCCAACACCTGAGCTTCTGTGGACCAGGTACTGTGAACAGTTTACACAAAAGATAACATCCGTACTTAGAATACGCTTTTTTGGCCCCTGGGGTTGAAGCTGACTGTGAGGATTATAACATAACCACTTGCATGCTTACCCATTTAGAAAGGAACACTGTAGAAACTCCAAGTGACTCTTTCGAGCACTTCCGGCCCTCTGTCAGTGTGGATGCTTTGAGCTCACTCTTCCATTCCCTCCCAGAGTTAGGCTGAGTGGGAGCACCTGTGACTCTCAACAGGCCAGAAAATGCATCTGTGTCCTCACCTTACAGATGAGGACCCTAAGATCAGAGCACAAGACGCAGTGAAACTAGTTCCCGAAGGGCAGATGAGCCAGGCCCGCCAGCCTCACTGTCACAGCAGCTAACAGTACCTGTGGATTCTGTGACACAGCATTGGAGGATGAGTCTCCTGACACCGTGTCTGAAAACTTACGAGGTCGATGCCATAATTAATGTCTGCACTTATTTTAGAGAATGGCAGAAATAGTGGGGAAATAAGGTTTACATAATTCTAACAAATGCCTGCATCCAGACACTCTCACTGATTCTGGGAAGAAATTTAAGTGAATTTAAACAACAGGAGCAATATCTCTGTCCCCCCCCAACAGCACACACCCAGGTAGAAAAGCCCCAGAACAACCGTCCACAGGACAGGCAAACACAGAGGAGAAGCTCTGTGACTGTAGAAACGGAAACTGTGCTGCAAACTTGAAATCGCTGTGTTAAAAACTGTTAGCAATCCATGAACACCTGTGGAAGGTTAGACAGACGCTTAACCTTTTATCAACACGGTTTTCACACTAACAGGATCAGTTTGGAAAGGCAGGAAATGCTCTGGCATCGTCACTTCATATCTAAGTGATGCTGTCAATAAACATGTTCACGGGCTTACTAACCCTTTGTGTTCCAGGGACCCGGAGACTGCACCATTTACCATGACTCTGGCGAATGAGAGCATCTCAGGGGAGTTCATTCTCTTAGGGTTCTCAGATCGGCCATGGCTGGAGCTGCCACTCTTTGTGGTGTTTCTGGTGTCCTATATCCTGACCATCTTTGGGAATATGACGATAATTCTGGTGTCCCGCCTGGATTCCAAACTCCACACCCCCATGTACTTTTTCCTCACGAACCTGTCCCTGCTGGACCTGTGCTACACCACGAGCACTGTGCCCCAGATGCTCGTCAACATCTGCAGCTCCCGGAAGGTGATCAGCTATGGAGGCTGTGTGGTCCAGCTTTTCATTTTCCTGGCCTTGGGTTGCACGGAATGCTTTCTCCTGGGCGTCATGTCCTTCGACAGGTTTGTAGCCATCTGTCGGCCTCTCCATTACTCAGTCATCATGCACCAAAGGCGCTGCCTGCAGTTGGCGGCTGCGTGTTGGATCAGTGGCTTCAGCAACTCAGTATTGCAGTCCACATGGACCCTTCAGATGCCACGGTGTGGCCATAAGAAAGTGGATCACTTCCTCTGTGAGATCCCTGCCCTGCTCAAACTGTCATGTGTGGATACCACAACTATTGAAGCTGAACAATTTTTCATAAGTGTTGTCTTCCTTTTAATACCATTGATTCTCATCCTAATATCATATATTTTTATTGTCCAAGCAGTGTTGAGGATCAGGTCAGCTGAAGGTCGGCGAAAGGCATTTGGGACATGTGGCTCCCACCTAATTGTGGTGGTGCTGTTTTATGGTACTGCCATCTACATGTATCTGCAGCCGCCGTCCCCTGCCTCCAAGGACAGAGGGAAAATGGTGTCCCTCTTTTATGGGATCATCACACCCATGCTGAACCCCCTCATCTACACACTTAGGAACAAAGAGGTAAAGGGAGCTTTTAAGAGATTGGTGGCCAGGGTCTTCTTGGCCACAAAATAAGGAATACAGATGATAGGCCTATTGATATAAGGTTTCAAAACCTGATAAATTATACTGCTCTTTTGTCTTTTGAACTATTAATAAAATCTTGTTGACAGAAACCGATATTAGTGTTCTGCTGCCTAGATATATTTAATTCCCAAGTCCTGGGAAGTGACCTTTTAAGATCCTCTAAATCTGCTAACATTGAAAGCTTCACATTTTCAAACCTTATACCATTTTTCTTCTTAGTGAAGATTCTTAGCCATCTCTGGGGCTAAAATATATGTTTTTGGATCTTTTCCATAATAATAATATTTTATTACATATGAATATTCTCATCTACCTGCAAAAAATTAGAACTCTAGTATTTTTCAGACAGTTGTAGATCTAGCATAAGTCTGTAAAACCGTCTGTGGCTTCTTCTCCCTAATCAGAAGTACATAGTTTCAGACAGAGCAAAATTCCACACTGCTTAAGAAACAGCACTATATTAAAAATACAATAATAATTTCATTTTCATCAGGTCCCCAATTCTTTTACTTTTATAGCTTCTACTTCTCTTAACGTCTTATTCTTTTCCATCTGCAAAAAAAGCTAATCAGAAGAAATACACTTTATAAAGTAAACTTATTTCAGTCAATGCACAAGTACTTATAGTTTTTATATTAATGTGATAACGTGATGTTGATGAGTGATGCATAAATCAGACTGAACCTATCCCAAATGTGTGCTATGTAAACATTCAAGTTCCTTTCTGAGCTTTTTGTAGTACACAGCATGAAATCATTGTCTTCAGTCTCCCTAGTGTGCAACCCCACCCTAAAACATCTTACTCTTGTCTAACTGTAGCTTAGCTTCCATTGGTCACTACCGTGTTTGGTAACCAATGTTCTACTCTTTATTTCTTTTTTTTTAAGATTTATTTATTTATTATGTATAACACATTCTGCCTCGATGTATGCCCGCACGCCAGAGGAGGGTGCCAGATCTCAGCACAGATGGTTGTGAGCCACCATGTGGTTGCTGGGAATTGAACTCAGGACCTCTGGAAGAGCAGCCAGTGCTCTTAACCTCTGAGCCATCTCTCCAGCCCCTACTCTTTATTTCTTAAGGCCAGTGTTTTGTATTCCACAAGTGGAGTGGTGCATTGCCTATCATAGGTGTCTGGGCCATTTCACTCAGCATAACACTCTCCAGTTTTAACTGTTGCAAGAAGGCTTTTATTCCTTTCACAGTCACGTAACACTCCATTATGTATACTGAAATAGATTATGCTGCTTTTTCTTTCTTCTCTCTCTCTCTCCCTCTTATTAAAGACAGGGTTTGTCTGTGTAGCCCTGGCTGGTCTTGAACGTGCTCGGTAGACTAGGCTGGTTTCGAACTCACAGAGATCCTCCTACCTCTGTCTCCTGAGTGTTGCTGCATTTTCTTTAACAGCCATCACTGATGGACATCCTGCTGCTTTTATCTCCTGTATTGTAAGTAGTGTTACAGTGGGCAAGTGAATACAAATGGCTATTCTCTCTGTTCAATGTCCAGTAGTGAAATTTCCGGGTCATATGTTAGCTCCCTTTTCATTCTTCATTGACCTTCAAACTGTTTTCTATAATGTCTTGCTTACTTAAACTTTGTTCTGTAACAGTTTTTATTTTTCCCTACACCTTCACTGATGTCGGATTTCCTTCTGTATGCTGTGATTACCATTAATGAATAAAGAAAACTGGCTTGGCCTTATAGGGTAGGCTAAAGCTAGGTGGGGAAAATTAAACTGAATGCTGGGAGAAAGACAGCAGAGTTTGGAGAAGCTATGAAGCCGCTGCCAGAGATAGACATGCCAAAACTTTGCTGAAAAGCCACTGCCACATGGCAATATACAGATTAATGGAGATAGGTTAAATTAATATTTAAGAGTTAGCCAATAAGAAGCTAGGGCTAATGGGAAATAATATAGTTTCTGTGTGATTATTTCAGGACTGGGCAGCTGGGAACTAACTAGCGGCCTTCCTACAACACCTCTGCAGTCTTACCTTTTTTGATAATACCCAGTCTTTTCTCACTATGGCTTTTATTTGCATTTCCCTGATGATCAATGACTTTAAATGAAATATATTTGCTATTTTATGTCTTCTTTGTGAAATGCCTGTTTAGCTCTATTATCTATTTTTATTAATTTTTTAAAAATTTGTTCTATACATTTTTACATATTTAGAAATGCTCAATGATGTTATATTATAGTTATTCTAAATTTAGAACCTATGTTTTAAAGATTTTATCTATTTATTGTTTTTATGAGACAGGGTTTCACTGTAGCTTTGGAGCCTGTCCTAGGACTAGCTCTTGTAGATCAGGCTGGCCTCGAACTCATAGAGATCCGCCTGCCTCTGCCTACTGAGTTCTGGGATTAAAGATGTGCACCACCACCACCACTCAGCCTGATTTTATCTCTTTTTAGAAACTAAAATATATTTACATCCTTTCACACCTTCCTTTCTCTCCTTTCAATTTGTCCCATGTCCCTCACCCAATCCTCTCTTAAATTGATAAGCCTATCTTTTCTTCGTTGAGATATATAGATAGATAGATATAACTGACCACTTACTTAATAATGAATAACCAATTAGGGAGCTGACCCTTGGGGAAAACTAATTCTTCCCCTTCAGCATTGCTCATTTGCCTGTTGTTTTTTGTTTAGAGGGAGGGCCTCTGAGCCTTCACCATTCCACTTTAGTATGTCCATTGGTATTGTCCTCGTTCAAGCAGACATACTGTTGGGCTAGCATGGGTGAAGCAGCCCTGTCTTTTCTAGGTGTCACAGTCTTATATCAGATACCTGGTAGTCTGGCTTATAGACTTTCCACCACCTCTTCATCAATGTTCCTGAGCCTTAAGTCCAGGAGTTGTATTATAAATAGACCTATTGGGCTGTATACCCCAGGACCAACTGTTCTCTGCATTTTGAACAATTATGGCTTTCTATAATGGTTTCTGTCTGTTACAAAGAGAAGCTTTTGATGAGGAGTGAAAGCTACATTTATCTATATATAATGAGAAGCATGCAGAATGTTTTTATGAATTATGCCAGGTTTGTAAAGTAGCAGTAGTAGATTATCTTTTAAGATCCATGACCTCCTGATCATGGGTTTTTGGCTACATTTGCAGTACCAGGCATGATTTCTATCCTGTGGAGCAAGAATTAAGTCCAATCAGAGAGCCTTGGTTACCACCAAGGTATAACTGCCACTGTCATACCCTCAGTGAGATCTTGCCAAGCTAGTAATCATTATATTTTATAGGCTTCACAGTTGGGTGGGACTGTGGGTTACTTCCTTCCTTGGGACCTTGTATAACACCCTTCATCACTATGAAAGCTCATCCTCAGGGAGGAGGCTTTCAGGCCAGAACCAGCTCAGATCCTCTGAATTCTGAGTCTGAAGTGCACGTTATCTTCAGCAAAAGGGACTCACCTTCTGTCTGAGAAGCAATCAAGGGCAACAGCAATATTCTGTATTGTACTTCTTGACTTCCTTAACCAACAACTTGCAAAGGGGTTATCGTGCATGTATTGGGTTTTTTGTTAGCTTTAGCATTTGGAGGGAACATTGTCAGCCCTGATGGCATAAGTTCATTTAATCTATATATGTATTTGTATATACATACATTTGTATGTATTGTATGCAATTTTAGGTAAATAAAAATATAACTTTATGACTTTTTTATACATCCTTAGTATAATTTTCCCCTCTTGCCTCCCTCTCTTATAAAGACAGTTAAATCCCCAGACCCTGGGTTTTCCATTTCCCCTTCATAGCACTTGTGCCCTGCTGTCCCCTCTCTAGCATTCATTCTCTTCCCTGCCCCCTACTGTGGTACCTTTTTACTTCCCTTGTCTCTACAGTTATTCAAGGCTATACTCATAGCTTTCTCATCTGGAAACCACAGACAACAGAGAATATGTGCTTGTCTTTCTGGGTCTGGACCACCTCACTCAATATTAATAATTGATAATAATAATATAATATATAATAATTTCTAGTTCCATCTGGGAGTAAACTAAGCAAGTGAATGAAAGACCTCACAATGAAAACTTCAACTCTCTGAAGAAAAAGATTGAGGAAGACACTAGAAAATGGAAAGATATCCCATATCATGGAAAGCAGAGATAATATTGTGAAATGACCATTCTATCAAAAGCTTCTTATAGCTTCAATGCAGTCCTAATCAAAATCCCCATCTCTTTCTTACAGAAATAGGAAAAAGGCTGTCCTAAAATTCACCTGGATCCTGAATAGCCTAAGTAAAGCTGAGCAAAAGGACAATGCTGGGGAGGGGGTTACTATTCTAGATTTCTAGATAGATCACAGAGCCATGGCATTAAAAACAGTATGGTACTAGCACAAACCTGGACCTATAGACTAATGGGACAAAACAGAAATCTCAAACTGCAGTACCCATAGCTACACTTATCTACTATTTGACCAAGATGCCAAACATGTTTTATACACTGGGGAAAATATAGCATTTTCAACAAATGATATTAGGAAAACTGTATGTCCATATATAGAAGAATGAAATTAGATCCATATCTGGCACCCTGCACAAAAATCAATTCCAAGTGGATCAAAAAACCCCACGGTAAAACTTAAAATGCTGAAGATGTTAGAAGAAAACATAGGCAGTACTCTTCAAGATATAAGTGTAGGAAAAGACTTTCTGAATTAGCCTAGAAATTAAGATCACAACTGAAAAATGGAACCTCATGAGACAAAGAGTCTTCTGTACTGTCAAGGAAATAATCAATTGAGTGACGATTATGCCCACAAAGTGGGAGAAAAATCTTTGCCGGTTGTACTTCCGACAGAAGAAGAAGATCCAGAATATATAAAGAACCCAAAATACAGTAAAAAAAAAAAAAATGCAACTAACCCATTCAAAACATGAACTTTGAACTTTAACAGAGAATTCTCAAAGGAAGAATTAAAATTGCTAAGAAATAACATAAAAATGTTCAGCACCCTTAGCAATTAGAAAAATGCAAATTAAAACATTTTGAGATGCTACCTTCTTAATTGATAAGATCAAGAAAACAACTCACAACAAATGCTGGTGAGGATATGGGGGAAGGGGAGTCCTCGTTCATTGGTGGTGGGACAGCAAACAGTGCAGACACAATGGAAATCAGTATTGAGAATTCTCAAAAAGCTAAAATAAAAATAAATTTCCCGTTTGACCCAGCTATACCACTCCTTGGCTTATACCCAAAGGACTCGACATCAAATACTACAGATATTTGCTCAGCCATGTTTGTTGCTGCCATATACACACTAGGTTGGAAATGGAGACAACTGATCTTCAACTGATGAATGGATAATAAAAAATATAGTACATATACATCATGTAATATATTTTTTAATTTTTTTAGTGGCTCCCAGGAGCCCAAGGCGATGTCCCCAGTTAGTTCCTTGGGCAGCTGAGGATAGGGAACCTGAAATGACCCTATCCTAGAGCAATACTGACAAATATCTTGCATATCATCCTAGAACTTTCATCTGGTGATGGATGGAGATAGAGACAGAGACCCACACTGGAGCACTGGACTGAGCTCCCAAGGTCCCAATGAGGAGCAGAAGGAGGGAGAAGATGAGCAAGGAAGTCAGGACCACGAGGGGTGCACCCACCCACTGAGACAGTGGGGCTGATCTATTGGGAGCTCACCAAGCTGGACTATGACTGAAAAAGCATGGGATAAAACCGGACTCTCTGAACATGGCGAACAATAAGGGCTGATGAGAAGCCAAGGACAATGGCACGGGGTTTTGATCCTACTTCATGTTCTGGCTTTGTGGGAGCCTAGCCAGTTTGGATGTTCACCTTCCTAGACATGGACGGAGGTGGGAGGACCTTGGACTTTCCACAGGGCAGGGAACCCTGACTGCTCTTTGGACTGGAGAGGGAGGGGGAGAGGAGTGGGGGAAGGGGGAGAAGGGTGGGAGGAGGGGGAGGGAAATGGGAGGCTCGGAGGAGGCGGAAACTTTTTTTCCTTTTCTCAATTAAAAAAAAAGAAAAAACATCATGTAATATTATTTGGCTATAAAAAAATAAAATCCAAGCTTTTAAAATATAGCTGTGCACATATTTTACATCAACAAATACATATACACATATATGTATTATGAATGTATGTACTTTTTTGGGGGGTTTGAGGCAGGGTTTCTCTGTAGCTTTTAGAGCCTGTCCTGGAACTAGCTCTTGTAGACCAGGCTGGCCTCAAACTCACAGAGATCTGCCTGTTTGTGCCTCCCGAGTGCTGGGATTAAAGGCATGTGCCATTACCGCCCGACTGTATATACTTTTTTTAAAGCATTGTAAGAAATTAGGGCTGACCTTACATTTCTTTGTTAGTGATAATTGTAACTTTTCATCTGGGTATGTGTAGACGCACTTGTGGGCGTGCATGTGAGCTTCTATATGTTCATTTGCATGCAGAGAATTTGACATTGAGTTTCCTTCTCTGTTGTGGCTCCTCGTTTTCTCAAAACAGGGACTCTTGATAGAGCTGGAGTTCACCAGCTTTGTAGACAGGCCAGCTAGCAAGCCTTGGGGATCCTCCTTTCTCTGCCCCATCCTCTCCATCACCAGGGTTGCATGTGCATGGAGCCACCCCCGAGTTTTTTACTTGGGTAGCAAGGATTCAAACCCATAAAATAAAGAGAAAATTGTTAGAAGCTGGAGCAAGAGATGACTCAGGGCATACAGGGACCCCAATACCCATGTAAACCCAGATGCAGTAGTGTGTGTCTGTATCCCAGTGTTCTTATTGTGCAAGATGTTATGGGATCTCTGGAAGCGTATGGATTTTGAGTGAGTTGTAGGCTAAGTGTGAACAAAAGAATGGTGAAATGGGAAAAAATAAAAGCAAAGATTGTTTTGAATTGTTTTCTGGCTAACCATTTTTGTGCTTCCATTGTTTCTGCCCCTGTGGAACTCATTTTCTTCATTTCTCAGAGGGACTCATTATCTCAAAAAATTCTTGAGAGCATCAAATTCTGTAGGTTTTCTTCCAAGTTTCCACAAGAAAATGCTTAAGTAAGACATTAGCACAAGCCACTGGCTGAATCTAAATGTGGGGTGGCTGGCGTGTGCCAGCAAGTTGAAAAGCAGAGTTCCTGAGAATCACTTTAATTGCTCACCTTTGTACTCAGTTCTGGCTGACAACAAAAACAGTAGATACTGTCTCTAAATAGATATAGTAATATTGTGTCTAGTCAAAAATAGTCCATCCTCATCAGTATAGTGGGGCTAAAGTCAAATTCCACTACTTTAATAATGTTTATATTTAAGATAAAGTATCTAGCATGGTAATTATCATGTGTCTATTTCTATTTCACAAAAGTACCCAGAAATGATCAGTGACGTCAGTATGTTCCTAGTAATGATGATCACAATTTAGATATATCTTATGTACACTGCACACTTACGCATGACACACTCTTGTGTATCCACTAATATGTCAGGAAGAAATGTGAAATTTATCTCCCATACAAGTCACTGACAGCTAAGTACAGAATACATGCTTGAGATTTGCATTCGTTCCTGTGTTATTTATTTCTGACCGTAACATACAATAAAGTGAGCGGACACAGCCATGTATTGCTTTTAACCTACATGGATTAACTTGCTTTCTGAACTGAAGTTATCAGTCAGGTCATAACCAGTTTATGTCAAATTACAAATATGGGAGTGAAATTATTTTAACGTTTTTGTGTTAATTTTAAATATCAAATGGAATTGTTTTCTCTTTTAAAGTCATTCTCCTTTATGGCAGACCTGTTCCAAATAAAAAGTAGTCCACTAAATTTGTCGATATGGCTCCTAAAACTGCATAGAACATTAACTAAATAAATTGGTGAAGATAATTAAATAACAGTTCTTTTTTTTAATCGCACGACTGAGCACACTGTCCAGGCTATTATCACAGGAGGAAAATGACACAACCCTGTAGCCTTGTGCTTCTTTTTCTTGACTCTAGGTTTCATTCTGGACCAAAATGGGGAGGTCACTTCCTGTGCCTAATGCTCATTATTAACTGTCAGCCTTGATCAAAATGGACTCCACCAGGAAGACTTGGTTCTCTCCCTCTCTTCTCCCCCTCTCCCTCTCATTCCCTCCCCCTCCTTCTCCCTCTCTCTCTCACATACACACCACATACACCACACCACACCATACACACACATGCATACACACCACACCACACACATACAAACACACACACACACACACACACAGAGAGAGAGAGAGCAAATTTCAAAGAGGGAGAGAATGTGCTGGAAATAGTAGTATTCCCTATGAGACCATACACTCTCCCAATTCTTGTTAGCAATAATTAGCTAAGGGAATTTGGCTGGGGGTGTTAGGCATCCCCCACAGAGTGAGGCAGGAAGTAACCAATCCTAGATTAACTCTGACACCCATAAGATATTCTTACTTGCTAGATGTGAGTGCTGAGATTCTTACGCACCACCCACCTATGCTAGTGGTCATCCCAAGCTGCCCTATCTCTGGCTCCTCATATGGGGTTGGGAGGCTGTAGATGGGCTTCATGTTACAGCGTGGGTGGAGTGATCCTGGTGTGCTCACCAACATTTTTTCTTTACCCAGGCCGATTCCACTACACTAGGTCCTATTGTCCCTTGATTTAGCCGCTTTCTCATAGACTTTCTAAAGTCATCCTTTCTACTCTCCTTGTCCACCCTTTGGTAATCCCACTTGACTTCCAAGTGAAGTCCCAGGAAAGAGAACAAGCTGTGGACATGGCATTTCTGAGGGTGCCATTAAATTTGGTAAGTTATTGATCCTGTGACCTAGGTCTATAAATGATCAGATGTTTGAGAAGCTCAGGCTGTGGTCAGATCAGTATGCTCATTTCCAGAGACTCTATCATATGTTAAAAGTTATGGTTAAACATAATTCATTCTGTGTTGAGACTGGAGAAAGTTTTGTGAGTGCTTTGCTTTAGTGGAGTTGTTCTTTCCAAAATAAACTTAGAAAACATTGGAACGTACTAAATTGTAAGGATGTCTATCCTAAGGATAGAGATACTGATTCTAATCCTGTATCATGTGAGACCTCTCAGTAAGGAATGCTGAGTGATGCTGTGACATTGAACTTCAACATGGACAACCTGTAAAGAGAACACAAGATGTCCTTACTGGGTCTTACAGCTTTGTGACCACTGCATGCACAGAGTGAGCAGTGGGCTAACTCTGAAACACCCGTGTCATTCTTACTCCACGACTTCTTAGTTCAACTCCTCTGAACCATCAAACAATAAACTCCATGCTGGTACCTGGCAAGGTAATTAGATTGCAGCTGACATGAGAGCATTATTTGATTTTTTTTTAGAATATGTAAAATTTAAATGATCTGGCCAGGGATTTAGAAATCACAAAACAGGTAAACGTTTGTACTCTTTTTCAGAACGATGGAAAACTATTTAAATTCTAAAACTCACAAACTGTATTACCAAAGCTAAATAGTTAGTGTAGTGTCCCTTGTGAAGGATTGGCCATGTTTCTGCTTAAAGTCGTTCATTTAGGTTCAAGTAAGGAGAGACACACACATATTTAAAATAAAATTTTAGACCAATAAAAGATGTAGGCATTGGCTGTTTAAAGTATGAAATGTAAAGAAGCAATTGTCCCCCAGGGAAGGCTGGGTAAAGAACAGAAGTTACTGAGCCAATGAATCAGAATGGAGCACTGATGACTGTACTTATATTTGAATGATCTCTGGTTGGATTAAGAGGAAAAGAAAGGAACCAGGATTTGTGTTCTGTTGTACAATCAATAAACAAGTGCATGCGTGAATGTGACAGGAAACTTCTAAGAACAGTAGCCACAGAATAAAGCCATTGACAGTCCCAGTCAGTCTCTCCAGACACCCATGTCTTCATTAGCCTTATTCTGCAGAGTACCGAGGGCACAGTGCTCAATATTAACACAACAGGTAAATTTAATTGCGTATCTCATTTCCTGAAAAAATATGATATATATTTTATATCTTGTCTTTGCCAAGATAGCTACTGACCTTGCTGAATTTAGAAGCAAGGTTCTTTATTAAACTTGATCTAATAAGTCAAAACACCTGAGATGACGTCTCAACATTACAACTCAAGTTTTGCTGTGTGCATATTTAGCATGATCGTTTGTGGCTTGAGTCCTTACTGACAGGATGATTATGGGATAAAACTGAAGGAAATCATATGTGCTAGCCATATGAGTCAAGACTGGTCATTTGATTATTGTCTTGGCCTCAGTGGCTTAATCAGCCCTGTTGAATAATCACACGACTGATCCCTTGGCAAGAATGAGAAAATGAAGTGAGCTTGATTACATCCAATAGTTAACATTAGTGCCCAGTTCAAAACAGCTAAGTAGTATTGGTCCCATTATTTTTTAAATGGCATATAACTCATTATTTATTTTCTGTTATATTTTAAGTTGTTTAAAATGTAAAGAGAATTTACAAAGACTAACAGAAAAGATACACTCATTCTACCATTCAAACTTAGCTGCTCTTCCCTTTTAGCTATTAGAAAACAATAAAGACTCTAAATCACGAAGTTTGAAGCACTTTTCTCTTTATTTGGGTGATATCCCCACACCTCCGTTTATTTGCAATTTTCTGAATTTTCATTTTACAATAGGAATCAGTAAAGCCTTGCTGGCTCATCATAAGCACTGGCTTCCAGCTATCAATATTATTTCTTATCAATATTATCACACCCACCCATTTCTCCACAACTAGAGAAATCATTGCAGACTCTATTGGGATAATTTTGATAAACATTTCATTTCCAATTTGTGTTTATGTTTAATGAACGAAATATTTTTGTGCTCTAGTGTACTCAAGAGATGTATTTGCTAATAAAAAAAAGTCAGTGTCCCGGGGCTTTTTACTAACTGCTTAGGAAAATATGAAAAAAAAAGTGGCTGATTTGTATCACACAGAACATATACCCTAAGACATAAAACTGCTGCCCCAAACTGAGAATGTAAAACATTATAGAAGATACAAAACCTTTTAGTGCAGTGAAACTGGGACAGATAAAGAAAATAATCAGTACAGATTCCCTAGAAACAGGGCTCACTGTAAGAATAAAGCATAAGAGGAAGAGAAAATTAAGAGGATGCTACATATTCATTCCACTGGGATGGGCTCTTGGGGCTTCACTTGATCTTTGTGGGGATATTTCCCAATGTGAGAAAACTCCCAGCTCCAGGGATAAAACACACCTTAGTGATGTGAGCCATAGCAATGTCATAGAGGTATAGAGCTGAGAATGCTGAGGTAATGGTGTACATTTTTTGTTCTTTCCTTATCTGGCACAGGATATTGGGGTCATTTTTCAGTCCGCAATATGGATGGGACCAGCAGATACAGACGTGAATAATGACAAGATAAGCTTCCTTCTACTATTTTGCTGGGTCACTTCTACCCTGGTTTTGGCTTGGATTCTAGATTTCTCAGGAGTGATGGGGAAGTTTTCAGAATGACTTTTCACCCGACCGGAAGTCCAAGTCCCTGATCTAGGAACAAGCCCTTATCATACCCACAGGGCACAGGCTACAATGACAACTAGGTATTTTTCCATTTTTAAAAGTGATGGAAATTTTTGAGTACTGATTCCTTTGTACAAGAATCAGCCTTTTTCCAGTTTGGATGCTCACCTTACTAGACCTGGATGGAGGTGGGTGGTCCTTGGACTTCCCACAGGGCAGGGAACCCTGATAGCTCTATGGGCTGACAAGGGAGGGGAACTTGATTGGGGGAGGGGGAGGGAAATGGGAGGTGGTGGCGGGGAAGAGACAGAAATCTTTAATAAATAAATAAACGGAAAAAAACATAAAATAAAAAAATAAAAATAAATAAATAAATAAAGAATCAGCCTTTTTGAGAGACAGGCTTTTACACCCCTTCTGGGTCTCCAACTCACTGGCCTTGAACTCCTGATCCACCCTTTCTTGCGTCTGAGGTACAAAGTTACAGGAGGGCACCACCAAGCCTGGTGACAATCACCGTTTGGAAGGTAGTATTTTACAGACTGCTAATGAAAGATTGTGATTCGAAATGTTGACAGATAATCACAAGCTGGAGCTTTACAAACTCAAATTTGATACTTTTCAGACTAGACCACGTTCTATATCAGTGCCTATTGAAACTTGAGGTCACTGCACCCGGCATTTCTAAAGCGGGTCCCACTGTACCACTTCACCAGTCATGGTGTTTGGAGACAGCAATCTGCGATTCTCACCGACCCTTGTCTTTCTCCTCCTAGGTAATATGTGGTCACAGGTGATGGAAAAAAACAACAGGAGCTCTTTTGAGGGCTTCATCCTGGTGGGATTCTCTGACCGTCCTCGCCTAGAGTTGATTCTCTTCGTCATAGTTCTCTCCTTTTATCTGCTGACTTTACTTGGTAACATGACCATCATCTTGCTTTCGGCCCTGGATTCCCGGCTGCACACACCCATGTATTTCTTTCTGGCCAACCTCTCGTTCCTGGACATGTGTTTCACCACGGGCTCCATCCCACAGATGCTCTATAACCTCTGGGGTCCAGACAAGACCATCAGCTACGTGGGCTGCGCTATTCAGCTATACTTCGTCTTAGCCTTGGGAGGGGTAGAATGTGTCCTGCTGGCTGTCATGGCGTATGACCGGTATGCTGCTGTCTGCAGGCCCCTGCACTACACCGTCATCATGCACCCTCGCCTCTGCGGGCAGCTGGCTTCTGTGGCATGGTTGAGCGGCTTCGGCAATTCTCTCATAATGGCACCCCAGACGTTGATGCTGCCCCGCTGTGGGCACAGGCGGGTGGACCACTTTCTCTGTGAGATGCCAGCGCTGATTGGAATGGCCTGTGTGGACACTACAGCCCTGGAAGCACTGGCTTTTGCCTTGGCGATTTTTATCATCTTGGCACCGCTTATTCTCATCCTTATCTCCTACGGTTACATCGCCCGGGCAGTGCTTAGGATCAAGTCAGCTGCGGGACGAAAGAAAGCCTTCAACACCTGCAGCTCCCACTTAATCGTTGTCTCTCTCTTCTACGGCACTATTATATACATGTACCTCCAGCCGGCTAACACCTACTCCCAGGACCAGGGCAAGTTCCTCACTCTTTTCTACACCATTGTCACACCTAGTGTTAACCCCCTGATCTATACTCTGAGAAACAAAGATGTCAAAGAGGCCATAAAGAAAGTGCTAGGGAAGGGGAGCACAGACCTATAGCAAGGAATAATCAAGTATAGGTATTGACTTTTTAACCACCTTCTTTATATACAATTAGACCTAGGGACACTTAATGAGAAAAAAAATGGGTTGAGGGACTATGATACCCCTCCTAAATGGAAAAGCATTGGGTCTTCTCAAGTTTCTCAAGTTCATAACCAAGGGATTCTAACTTGAATAAAACAATAATCAATCTTTGCAAAATATCTACTGGGAATGTCATCACCACTTTAAACAACAACAACAAAAAAAAAAACTACAACGACTGTGCCTAGTGGGTCCTTAACAAATATAAAAGGAAAGATCTTAGAAATAATACAGAAGAAACACTAGTTATTTTCTAGAAAATTCCATTGTGCTTTTCTAGTGCCAAATGCCTACCCAAGAGCCAAAACAATTAGTTCAACCATATGGCTTTAATATCTCCAACACTGTAATAGACTCACAGAGTCTGTATAGTTTAAATCACAGACACACATAATTGACCTTAAAGATTTGTGTTTGACTTTCAAACAAGAGAGACTAAAGAAGAAAATATGTAAAGCAAGATTAAGAGGAGAAAGTTCTTGCTAATATTTAATCTGCCTGTCACTACCAAGAGATGGCAGAGGGATCTTCTTGCTTCAAATGTTTGGTTCCCTTATGTTATGAAAATATTTTGAATGTATGAAGGAAGAAATGAGATGAATTGTGGCAAATGTTGCAATGTTGGTATTGGTTATTCTCTGAATATTGGTCCATTCATGTTTATATTACTGACAGCAGAGCCTCCCCTGCTTTCATGGTGATTAATTTAAGCAGTTCATATTGTATTTATTTAAATATCCACCACAGGCTGCAGTGTGTGGGCCCCAGCTGGTGGCACTGTGTTGAAAAGTTGTGAGGCCTTGTGGGAAGTGGAGCTTCACTATAGGAAGTAAGTCAGTGAGATCTGGTCTTGAGATTTTACAGCCTTACTCCACCTCCTTGTCCTCTTCCTGCTTTCTGTTCTACAGACGTGGAGGCGGTGAGGAGACCCAGCCACACTCTCATGCATGATGATATTGCTACCGTGTTTTCTCTGCCATGTTGGCATATACACCACAATAAACTATAAGTCAAATTAAACCCTTAAGTTGTTGTTTTTTAATTGACAACAAAGTCTTACTATGTGTAAAAGAAGATATTAAAAGACAGAATAGATATTTCTATCGAAACACTGATTTTGTAAGCCCTTTCATGAAATTCCAGATAAATTCATTTCCCATGAGGCTTTTTTTTTGTTTTTAACCACATTTTTTCTCTAAAATATTTAATATCCCTGAAATTGGTTACAGGGACTAACAATGTGAGAACTCATGATGAAAACATCACTATGTCTTATTAATATTTTCACAGTCCAGCAGTTTATAGAATAATTTACAAAGTATACTACTTAGGCATAAAGTAGTATAAATTGAAAATGCCCTAGCCTCTTATGAACATTGTAGAATATCATTCAAAATAAAGTATAGAAGAAACATTTTATCTTATGCTCTATGAGTTTTTCCTTTCACTATTCATGAGTCATCCTTACCAATTAATGTTTTCAAAAGACGGGCATTCAGTCATAAAGATCACCAAGTTTGTGCTGAGCAAGGCATCAGGAAATACATTCCAGCCAAGTTCTGTATGACAGAGATGAGGAAGCAACGGGCAGACAATTGAAGAGAATGTTCCCAGCAGAGGTAGCAGTACGTACAACTTTTAGATCAGGATGATGAGAAGGAGTCAAAATGAGGGATCGCAGTGGGTTTTTGATCCTACTGCACGTACTGGCTTTGGGGGAGCCTAGGCAGTTTGGATGCTTACCTTACTAGACCTGTATAGAGGTGGGCGGTCCTTGGGCTTCCCACAGGTCAGGGAACCCTGATTGCTCTTCGAGCAGATGAGGGAGGGTGACTTGATCGGGGGAGGGGGAGGGAAATGGGAGGCGGTTGCGGGGAGGAGG
The DNA here is from genome assembly GCF_037038515.1 of Microtus pennsylvanicus. Lineage (NCBI taxonomy): Eukaryota > Metazoa > Chordata > Mammalia > Rodentia > Cricetidae > Microtus > Microtus pennsylvanicus. The sequence continues at coordinate 106,932,604 of NC_134582.1, forward strand.
CAGAAATCCTTAATAAATAAATAAATTAAAAAAAAATGAGGGATGGAGAAGTAGGAGGGGATCAGGAGCAGGGGCCATCCTGAAAAGAAAGGTGTATCCAGAAGGTAAATGTGAGCAACCCTGTCAAATGTGCTCACTGGCCAAGTGAGGTAGGACCTGAAAACCAAGCCTTAGGTTTAGTCCTGTGAGAACCAACAAACCTACACAAGTGGAATCACTGTAGGAGAATGGAGAGACAGGCAGGGAACTTCTGAGAGGCAGGCAATCAAGGTGAATATTCTGTTGGAGGCAAACTGTAAAGAAGAGCAGAGGAAGGGGGTAATGTCAGCAAGGGTTGTAAAATAAAGGAGAGAATTTTTAAGATGAAAGATAGTATAGCATGCTTATAAGATAAAAAGATAATGATCTAGCCACAAAATAATAACATGCAAAGGTAGAAATTTTTCAAGAATGAGTATTTAAGTAGGCAAACACAACAAAGATCCAGGAAATTCAAATGACTGGCTTTAAGTAGTGGCAAGCATTCACGGTGTAAGATGAAGGCTCATGTCTAAGAATAGATGTTAATGTTTGGGCTGATAAAATCATGGGAGTTCTGTGAGGTCTTTTCTAATTGTTTTTCTTCTTACAATGAAATAGGAATAAGGAGATGAAATTCTATTGTAAGCTTTTACATATATCACAGTAGCAGAATAAAAATATCGATACATTGATACTTGAAAGTATTAAGGAGATATTTCAGCAATGGCCATAAGGGGCCATCTGTGTGGCAACAGAATAGTAGAGTCAAGTATTATGAGACCAAGTTATGGGACATTAGACCCATTCACACATTGTTAACATTCATGCTAAAAAGAAAGCAAAGAGCTTCTATTTCAAACTACTGTCGATGGGAATATACCTTGGAAGACATAAGCTCTAAAATTGGCAGTTCAGTCTACCAACATGGCTCAGCAGGCAAAGGTGCCTGCCATCAAACCCGAGGACCTCAGTTCAATTCCCAGGATTTACAAGGCAGAAGGAGAGAACCACTTCTCTCGAGCTGTCCTCTGGGATCCACACACATACAGCAGGATGTGCAGGACAACGCAAGTACACGCACACACATATATAGGCAATAAAGAAAATGTGTATAGCATCGCAATAGCATATTTTAAAGCCACCAATTAAAAAGAATAGGAGTGGATTGTTTGAGCAGAAAAGGTAAAAAAATAAAATAATAAAACATCTCCTGAGATCTACAGCTACCCTTCTCTTTTGTATGTTCCACCCCTGTTCAGGCAAGTAGAGTTTTACTCAAACAGACATGACTTGCTGATGTTTTCTTTGTGTCTGCATCAGTTTTCCTCAGTAATGAGAGGACAACCCAGAAAATTCTGTAAAAAGGGAGCATAAAGTATGTTTAGATCAGTTGGGTGACTATTTCATAATTAACACCATGCTATTTATTTTTCTATCACTCACTCAACAATATCACACTTGAGTACTTCTGACTACTAGTAATTATAATTTAGTCCATTCCCTATTGAGAGAATTCTCTGCCTCCCATATTTTGTCATTATAAACATGGCTTCAACAAAATGCTTGCTTTATTCCATCTTTACACACAAGTAATTCATTTTACAAGTTAGATTTCCATTGCTGGGGTAATGGGTATGTGTCTTTAAGATTGTTCTTTTCACATTTGGAAGACCAGGAAACAACATTTTGTGAGTACTCTTTTCTCCGTCAGCAGTACCGGTAATACGAGGTCTGCTGACTACCTTCCCTTATGTAGTAGATGACTTATCTTTATTATATTTCCTTGACTATTCAGAAAATTAATTCCTACTCAGGTAAATTTGCAATCTGAATTCTGTATTAGTAATTTTAGCCATTTACTACTATATTGTTTACAGAATCTGGAGTACTAAGACATACTTTATTTTCCTATCATTTGAAAAATTGATAGGAGACTATGTATTAGAACATATAAAATAAACTTCATTGAACAGAGAAATAGCTTAACTAAGCAAAACCTAAGAAAGAAAAGAATTATTTGGCTATATAAGAAACAAAAGTAGCCTTCTCTGAACTAAGGTAATAAAAACATGTCTATAGGAAATCCATGGATATCCACTGTATAAACATTGATCTCAGATCCAATTCCACAGCAAATCCATAGTTCTCTGTAGCTTCACAGAATTCTCTTGACACCTTTAACAATAGGAAAATTTGCTGCATTGATGGCACAAATTTGCATCTTTAATGCATAAAGTATTGTAGTCCCTATTGTCTTCCCTTTTGTCTTGGACACAGTTGAGGAGAAGGTCCCCAGAGGAACAGCACTGCAGAGCAAATGTGTGTGAAAGGAGAAGCGCTGATTCCCAGAGAACCCCACTGGGCATCATCCTTGGTTATAGCAAGAGTTGCCACTCTTTTGAACAAGTCAGAGCGCAGAGCAGCACTGAGGAATCTCTGTCTAGCCATTTACTCTGCAGTCCTGATGGGGAGGACTTTGAAAAGATCAGTGAATGCCCACAATGCGATGCAATGCCAGAAAATACATGCCCCAGTTACCCACAAGACTTTACTATTCCCTTATTTCCTGAGTTACTCCTGAGTGAAGAACTTATAACTTGCTACCAAAGAGTGGAGCAGTTCATCCCATCAGGCTGATGTTGAAGAGCTTATGAAGACATTATTGGGTCTGCATACTTATAATGAGTCCATTTGGAATTCAAAGTTCCTTGAGCTAGCGCAAAGACACAAACCATCCTGTCCCTAAGGTTCCATGTGGGGTATGTAGAACACTTTCTTAAAACATTGTATAAAACATACTGGAAATAGACAAACTGAAATTTGGGGACCATTTATCCTATAAATCACCAAAAACATTTAGAAACATTTGGCTCAGTCTTAGTTTCTTCATTCTGTTTGTTTTTCTTATAGTTGGAATCTGGGAGCACTCACTTCTCTGCTGGGAAACAAACTCAGGAGCACAGCAGCCTTGTGTCCTAACCTTTTGTTACCCACAGCTTATGAAGTAGTGTCTGTGAACGTTAAATTTAGAATTGCCCTCAACTTGTTCTTTCAAAACAGAGAAAAAGCAGCCAGCTTTGATAGTTTTTAAATCTAAATTAGGATGTTGGATGAAAAATTGCTCTTGTCATTTATCCTTACACTCCAGCTGGAAAAAGGGAAGTTCAGTCTAGTATCTGAAGTTTTCCAGCCCCGAGTGCTGAGAAAGGGTGTCTCTGCAGATGCTACCAACAGAACTCCACTCAGGAGCAGAGAGGCTGGTTGTGTGTCCTTTTGCCTCTCAGCTCAGACAGGGGACTCCCTTGCAAGAGCTATCAGGTGGATGATAGCACCTGACTTCTGTGCTAGAATTTCAGAAGCAGGAGGTTCTGGGTGTGTTTCAGTTGTTAACAAGTCTTTCCATTTCCACACACTGATAATACTAACAATGCAAGGTACTTAAACTTTCTTAGTACAAAAAGATACTTTAGTTTTATTCAAACAATTTCCTTTTTATAATGAATTTAATCAATATCATGGAGTGTTTGCAAAATGGCAAAACTTGGCTCTGAAGTGAGAAAAGTTCAATATAATACTTAGAGGCACTGCAATCTCCCCTCTGCATTGCCTTCAGCCCACTCTTTTGATGTCTCCCTGTCTTTCCCAGCAACGACCTGTCCCTGCATAGTGCTCTAACTACTGTGGATCATGGGGGAGATAGTCCCTGTGCTGTCAAATGCCACCGCACAGTTATTTCAGAATGACAGGAGGACGCTCGTTGCTTTTGTAATTAACTGACCTATTATGTATGAGAAAGTATTGTCTTCTTATCTACCAGAGCTTATTGCAGAGTCTGTTTGGGACTGAATTCTAGCAAATAAATGCCATACCGAGGAATGGTCTGGAAAGGCCACTGACCCGGTAGTTATGTCCATGTGATGAATCACTTTCTGACTAATAGTTGAGGCTATGCACCTCTTTGATATTATATTTAGGGAGAACCTACAGCTTTTCTTCTAAAAAAGAACACTTCTAAGGACGGGTGAGTTTTATTACTGATAGAACAGAACAGCAGAATGCCCTTAGCAGTCCTTGGAGGGACTTTATAATAGCATCACGTTAGTTATAGAAGTTTCCTGGCACTTTAAAGCCCTGAGATCCTCAGAAAACCCCAAAGTTGTGGCATCTCTCCTTACCCATCCATGTGTTCTGTTCAGAACTCCTTCCAGTGGCACTATTTTCTTTCTTTTTCTTCTTCTTTCCTTCCTCTGTTCCTTGACTGCCTATTTTCTGTTTAGTTCATTGCCCCATTTTTAAACTGAGTTATTTATCTTCTTATTGTTTAGGGTTTTTTTTCTTTTTAGTTCTTTGCATATTTAGATATCATCCCCCCTGTCAGATGTATATCTACCTGGTTAAGAAAAAGCTTCTCAGTCTGTAAACTACCCCTTTACTGGAATGTACAGAGATTTTTCGTTTCATGAGGTCACATTTATTACGTGTTCATCTTAATGTCTATGCATCAGGATTCTGTTCAGAAAGTCCTGTCCCATTCCAATGAGTTTAATCATATTCTCTTACTCCTCTATCCGAATATCAGGTCTTATGTTGAAGTCATGGTACATATGGACTTGATTTTTGTGCAGTGTGAGAAATCAAGATCAATTTTCATTCTACATATATCTACCAAGTTTGCTTAAAGATGCTATATATATATATATGTTTGTCACTTTAATGTTTGTCACTGGTTTCTTTGTCAAAAAACTATTTTTACTGGAGTGTGGACCCTCGATTCTATTGGTCAGCAGGTCTGCCTTTATGACAGGGTCATGTTTTTACGAAAACTCTCTAATATAACTCAAGTTCTTCAGCAGTTTTGACATTTACAGTTAAGAATGTGATGGAGATTATGTCTAAATCTTCCTGATAATAGCTATATAGGAAGTACCATATAGCTAATAGCTATATAGGAAGTACTATAAACAAAAAAATAAACCAAATGTCAAAGAATCAAAGAACAAACCTTATACAACTTGTCTAAGTCGGGAATTTGGTTTTTAAAATATAGCTTTCAATTTAGATGCATGGGTGTGGATATGGAAACTTTGGAAATGCCTAGGTAACTGGTTCAACTGTAATCTCAACTGTATTTTTGTATGCTACATGCAATGCCAGTTATTTAAATGTCTTCAAACTTGTAGTAAAGAATATGTAATTGAAACAGTTAATAAACATGTGATTATAAAGAACTATAAGAGTTAATTAATACATGTTAAATATAGAATAGTTAATATATGTAAATTGACTTCCTGAATTTTTATGTTTCAGGAAACCATAAGTTAAAACATTAATCATGAGTTGGGCAAACGAGAGCATCGTAGAAGAGTTTGTTCTCTTAGGTTTCTCAGATCAACCATGGCTGGAGTTTCCACTCTTTGTGGTCTTCTTGACATAGTAACCATCATCGGAAATCTCAACATCATTCTGGTGTCCCGTTTGGACCCTAAACTCCACACTCCCATGTACTTCTTTTTAACTAATTTATCACTCATAGATCTTTGTTATATCACATGCACAGTTCCACAAATGCTGGTAAATTTGCACAGCATTAGGAAAGTTATCAGTTACGGTGGCTGTGTGGTCCAGCTTTTCATGTTCCTGGCCTTGGGGGCTACCGAGTGCGTTCTGCTGCCAGTCATGTCCTTCGACAGGTTTGTAGCCATCTGCCGGCCTCTCCACTACTCGGTCATCATGCACCAGAGGCTCTGCCTCCAGTTGGCATCTGTATCCTGGATCATTGGCTTTGGAAATGCAGTGTGGCTGTCCGTCCTGACTTTCCAGCTGCCACGATGTGGCCACTATGTCCTAGACCACTTTCTCTGTGAAGTGCCCGCACTGCTCAAGTTGTCCTGTGTTGATACAACTGCAAATGAGGCCGAACTATTCTTTGTCAGTGTGATCTTCCATTTGGTACCTCTGACACTCATCCTTATCTCATATGCTTTCATTGCCCAAGCAATCTTGAAAATCCAGTCTGCTGAGGGGCGACAGAAAGCATTTGGAACCTGTGGCTCCCATCTAATAGTGGTCTCGCTGTTTTATGGCACTGCTGTTTCCATGTACCTACTACCACCTTCATCCCACTCCAAGGACCCAAGGAAGATGGTTTCCCTCTTCTATGGAATTATTGCCCCCATGCTGAACCCCCTAATCTACACACTGAGGAACAAAGAGGTAAAGGAAGCCTTTAAAAGGCTAGTCAAGAGAGTCTTCTTAACCAAGAATTAAATGATATCGGAAAGACAAGCTAAGGGGCACCCGGGCTGCTCTCCTCTTCCTGTTGGGCTGATGGAGAAATGCAGTCCTCTAACTGCACTGTGGCATAGTTTTCTCCAGAGGCTTGAACGCTGAACATTCCCTAGTGTTGATAAATGTGTTTAGATTGTTGTTGAGAACTCTGAATTTAGCCTTATCCCTGAGCCTAAATCTTTAAATCATCTCATAAACACCACATTGCAACCCTTTTACTCCATAGAAGATGTGTTGGAACATCTTTGTCTCACTATTCATCAGGGGAAGGTACCACTGGCAGTTTGCATAGCTCCTTCAAGCCCTATATGAAAAGGGAATAGTGATAGTGGGCTTCCTCCTGATTTTAATTGGATTTCCCAGAGCTTTTTTTCTGTTAGAATGATGTTGATTATGGGTTTGTCATCTGTACCCTTGATCGCATTGTACATGTTCCCTCCATTCCTATTCTCTCTAGGTTTTCTATTATGAAAGCATGCTGGATTTTGCCAAAAGCAGCATTTTCTGCTTCTATTGTGATAATCATTAGAATTTCGTCTGCATGTCTGCTGACATGATTTATTATATTTGTTGACTTACATCTGTTGAACCATCCTTGTAGAATAAAATCAACTTGATCATGGTGAGTTGTCTTTTTCATATATGCCTGCAGTTCGGTTGCAAGTATTTTATAAATTGTTTTTGCATCTATGTTAATGAGGGATATTGGCCTGTAGGGTTCTGTGGAGGGGGAGGGTCTTACCTTGTCTTAGTCTTAGAGTAATACTGGCTTTATCGAGGGAACTTAAAAGCACTCCATGTACTTCTATTTTTAATAATTTAAGAAGTCTTGGTTCTTTGAAAGTCCCCTGGAGCTCTGCTGTGAATCATTCTGGGCCTGAGCTTTCTTTAACCAGAAGACTTTTTATGTCTGTCTCAATCTCCTTGCTTTTGTGAATCTATTTAAATTGTTGATCTCTTTCTGGTTTAACTTTGTAGTTTGGGTGAATCTAGAAATGTTTCCATTTCTCTTAGATTTTCTAATTTAATGCAATACAGTTTTTAAAGTATAACTTTATACTAACCTGAATTTCCTTGGTGTCTCTTGTAATGTGTCCCTTTTTATATCTGACTCTTTTGATTTAGATCATCTCTTTCTTTCAGGTAATTAGTCCCTGTGAAACATTTTTAATAGTTATTTTCTCTCAACATATGACATTTCATGTTCTCTTTAAAAGTATTTATTAAAATATAATCAACATACAATAAAATGTGTTCCTTTACTCGACCATTTCATTGGTTTTTAGTGTGCTCACAGAAGAGAATCAATGTCATCACAGTCGAATTTTAAGATACTTTCATCATCCCCCAGAGAAACCAAGAGCACACAAACAGACATTCCCTGTTTCACTTCCCAATCCCAAACAATTTACTAAAGAAGACACCACCTATGAACCAGATGGTGATTCTGACCCCATGACAACTTTGAATTTTTTAACCTCTAGGACTGACTGTGAGAGATAAGCTTCTGTCATTCATAAACTATCCAGTGCACAGTATTTATTTTTATTAGATTGACTTAGCTAAATATTTGTAAAGGCTCCACAAATGCTTGAAAAAAATATTTGCTGTGAGATAATGCTCTTGTACCCCGTAAAGATTTGTCATGTGTATTGGTTTAATAAAATGCTGATTGGCCAGTAGCCGGGCAGGAAGTATAGGCAGGGTGACCAGACTAGGAGAATTGTGGAAATAGGAAAGGTTCAGTCTGCAGTCACTACCCAGATGCAGAGGAAGCAAGATGAAAATGCTACACTGGGAAAAAGTACCAATCTATGTGGCTAACCATAGATAAGAATTATGGGTTAATTCAAGCTGTAAGAGTTAGTTAGTAATAAACCTGAGCTAATAAGCCAACCAGTTTATAATTAGCATAAGCCTCTGTGTGTTTTGTTAGGACTGAATGACTATGGGACTGGGCAGGACAGAAACCTCTGTCAACAAATATGGGCTCTAGCATTTTGTGGAGAGTTCTATAAATACCAGATAGTTTCTTTTGATTGCTTGTATCATTGATCATTCCATATTAATGGATTAAAAGATTCAATAATGCTAAGGCTTGGCTTCCCAATTTGACTTGTAGCTGCAGGGCAATTCTAATCAAATTTCAGTAAGAGAATGCACAGATATAAACTATATAATACTAAGTATTAACTAGAAAATAAAAATATATAGAATATTAAAAATATGATAAAAGCAAAAAGTTAAGACTCATCTTACTCCATTTGAAAACTTACTATAATATTTCAGTAGTCAAGTCTTCCCAGTATTGGCAAAATAATAAATGACACATATCAAAGGACCAGAATAAAGAGTCAGGAGTACATCATACATGCACAATCAACTGACTATTGACAAAGGAATTGTCATTCTTTTCAATCATCCATACTAGAGTAACTGATCAGTTATATTCAAGAATATGAAACCCGATATAGGCTAACTATTTAAAATTGATTATAGATCTAACTTTAAAAAGTAAAAATTCCAAGTAAAAACATGTTTAAAATCTATTCCATCCTGGCTTTTGCTATTAATTCTTAGATACATCACCTAAGTCACAATGTATGAAAGAAGACTGATAGCTATAACCCAAATTAAAAACTAAACTTTGCCAAAAAATAGGGATTCGTAAAAAATATTGTAAAATGCATATCTCATAAAGACTTTATATCCAAACTATACAAAGGCCTTCTAAGTCAATAGTATGAAAATACATTCCAACTTTAAAATGAACTGCATTGATCTGTTTTTATCATTATAATAATATTGCAAATGTTATATAAACTGATTTAGACAGTATTTAGTTTTTTACTATATGCAGCTAGTATGATATTTACCATTGTAACCATTTTAAAACACATCAGTGTTACTGTGTGTTCAAAGCGTCATGTAACTATTACCAGAATCTTTTTCTAAAACCTCATTTCATCATTGAATAGGTATGTGGTGCTGTTCTTCGTCATTTTGATTTGCATTAAAAAATGACACCATCTTTTTATGTTTTGTTGTTATGTCACCAAATTAGAAATACGCATGACACTTTGAACACACAATAACAATGATAAAGAGCAGACTGGTGGTTTCTGCAGGATGCGCATAAATCAGAATCTAACTGTGTATGCATACGGACGTTCAGTGCTACAGAAATGAACACAAACTAGATGCACTTGTGTTGTGATCCAGCTGCCCTCACTCCCCCTGACCGACAGCCGAACTTCCTTGTGGTCTGTAATTGACAAGGATGTTTGTGTTCTTTCTGGCTGGTGGGTCTCCACAGAAGGAGTAGAGGTATAAAAGGTTGCTGGGCAAACTAAAGCTTGCTCTTCTTGCACCTGAAAAGAAGCCTCCGTGTGTCGATCCCGGCACCACCCCCCCCCACCCCCCCCCCCCCACCCCCCCGCCAGTCTGGCTGCAGCACACTTGTTCAACTAATAATAACTAATTTATAGGTTGATTCTCTTCCATACACAAAAAGTAATTTATGATAAGGTAAGTTCATAATTAGATTTCTGTTTTTTTTTAGTAGATTCTTCTCTCATACAATACATACTAACCACAGCTTCCCCTCCCTCCACTCTTCCCAGTTCCCACACCTCTCCTCTTCCCAGACCCACTTCCCCCCCCCCCCATATTTCCCTTCAGAAAAGAGCAGGCCTCCAAGAAACAACCACCAAACACAACAAAACAAGCTATAGTAAAACAAGGTAAAAGCCCTCATACTAAGGCTGAACAAGGCAAACCAACTGGACTAAAAGTGTCAGAAGAGCAGGTAAAAGAATGCGAGACATACCCGTACCCACTGTGAGGAGAAAAAAAACCCCACCAAGCTAACAGTAATAGCACAGGCAGAAGATCAGAAGGGCTGATGTGGATAGGTGCAGGCCCCTTACTTTTTGCTTCAGTCTCTGTGAGTCCTTTCTGTCCTGCTTAGTTGATGATTCAGGGGGCCATGTTCTCCTGGTATAGTCCATTCCCTCTGACTCCTACAGTCTTCTTTTCCTCTCTTCCACAGGATTCCCTGTGCTCTGAGAGAAGGAACCCAATGGAGACCTGCAATTTAGATTCTATCTTGGTGTATAGTATCTGGCTGTGGGTCTCTGGACCAGCTCCCATCTGCTATGGGAGGAACTTCTCTGATGATAACTAGACAAGGCACTGATCAAGGAGTATATCATTAAGAACCATTTCAATATATTTTCTTTTTCATTTTCCCCCTTTTTTTTTTGCCAGCTGTGGTTGGTTCTACCCTAGGTCTCAAAAGTATCTAGTCTCCAGTTCCAGGCCATCGAGCAGAATTAGGTTTCTTAAAACTCATATAAAATTATCATAATTAAAAATTATTTTATTAATAAAATCAGTTATTTTTGCTCCAGTGTTCTATATTTATCTCATCCTTTTAAAAATTAAAGTTTCTGGGTTTGAGGAATAGGAACAAAGAGTCTGTGTTGTCACTGTTTGCAGGAGACTCAAAATGTCATTATGCTAACTTTATTGAAATGCAGGGTTAGGGAGCAGGGTAATAAATGCAATTCTTGAGTGCTGTAGGAAAGCCTTTAAGTTACCTGCCCACTTGGGCGTGGCCCCTTACACTATAAATGCTGATGGAAAGCACATGTTCCCTCTCTCTTCCAGCTGCTGGATTCAGTTCCTGTTCCCCGTTTGTGTAGAGGACTGTGATCTGTGAGTCAACCCCTAAATAAATAACCCTTTGTTACACTCATTTCTGAGCTAGTGTGGGATTTCTTTTTAGCGTCCGTCTTCATTGGGCCAGTGAGATGCTCTTGCTACCAGGCTTCATGACCTGATTGGCATCTGCAAGATCCACAAAGAGGAGGCATAGTGAGTGATACTTTGTAATCTAACAAATAAAGCTTGCCTGAAGATCCCAGTGTAGAGCCAAGCCACTAGCTAGCCATAGAAGCTGGCTGTGGCATGCACATTTAATCCCAGCACTCAGGACACAAAAGCAGACAGATCTCTATTAGTTCAAGACCACCCTCCGCTGCACGAAATTGATCTAAACTAAAAGATAAACAGAGCCAGGTGGCAGTGGTTCACACCTTTAATCCCAGTACTTAGGAGATACACACCTTTAATCCCAGCAGTAGGGAGGTGGAGACAGGAAGGGATATGACTGGGCAGAGAGAGGAATTTAAGGTGGTAGGAGACAGGAGCTTAGACTCAGACTGAAGATTTAGTCTGAAGATGTGTGAGAATGCAGTTTGAGGATTCAGTCTGAGGATCCGTAGAGACAAAATTGCTCATTTGGTCCGAGCATTGGTAAAGGTAAGAACCAGTGGCTGACTCTATTGGCTGACTGCTCAGCTTTTCTGATCTTCAACATTAACCCCTCTATCTGACTCTGGGTTTTTATTATTAAGAACAATTAGAAGAATTCGTGCTATAGGGAAGGACATAGTCAGCTTCCATAAGTTGTCCTCTGATTTCCCACAGAAGTAAATAGATACATCTTGACTGAAGCCTGTCTTGTTATAGCTCCAATGGGGCCAGAAACCTACCTGGGAATCATTTTTTCAAGTCTTAAGTATATAATTGGAGTTCAAGTAGTTGATATGTGGGCTAATACTAACATCAGAACTTTGGTCTATGGGATAAGGACTATCTCAGCGGGAACTCTAAGATATACCTTTGGATTTGCTGTCCTGACAATCCCCTACTATCTTAGATGTTAAGTCAAAGTAATATTGCTTCTTAGGGGGTAGTAGTAGAATTCAGTTCTGTCATCAAAGACATATAGTCTACAGAAATTCGCTATCATCTTCACTTAAATTCTCCAATCTGACTTCTTCAGAACTTGGATAGATCCTATAGAACAAGTATAGATTACTTCAATGTTGACCAATTAGCAAGCCCAAACACAACTTCTGGGCTAACTTAACAAGACCTTAGAAGTATGCCATGCTTATATACAAAATAATATGTATACACACACACACACATACATATATTACTGGTTAAGAATTTATTACTTAGAAGTATTGACTATATTCACACTTTCCCTCAATTCCTCTCAGATTCAACCCCAGCCAACTTTTTGTCATTTTATATTCATCCATCAAGCCCAAATTCTGCTGCCTATTTATTAATGAATGCTTATTTTCCTGTGGAAGGAGCATGGTCAACTTAGCAGTGGCAGCACTTTATTTTTTTCAAGGATGTCATTTTACTTTTTTAATTTCCAAAAATTTCTTTTTTTGTTTTGTTTTTGTTTTTTCGAGACAGGGTTTCTCTGTGGCTTTCGAGCCTGTCCTGGAACTAGCTCTGTAGACCAGGCTGGTCTCGAACTCACAGAGATCCGCCTGCCTCTGCCTCCCTAGTGCTGGGATTAAAGGCGTGCGCCACCATCGCCCGGCAATTTCCAAAAATTTTTATACCCTCCCACAACTCCTCCCAGATCCTCCCCGTCTCCCTAACCAACTAACTTGATGCTTGCTCCATCTTTCTTTGTAAAAAAAAAATCAAAAAATGAAAATTAAAACAGACAAAACAAACTTAAATGAGACAAAAAATCAAAACAAAAAAAAAAGCATTAACAAAATGGACTCCATTTTGTATTTGGTCAACCACTTCCAGGAATGGAGTCTGCCCTGGAATGTGGGTGATACAATCAGTGGCACTCTATAAAAGAAAACAGATTTTCCCTGTACCAGTAGGTATCAGTTACAAATGCTTCTTGGTTAGGGATGGGACTTTGTGTCAACTTGCCCTTCTCAATTCTGGAACGTTGTCTGGTTTGAGCCTGTACAAGTTTGCTATATGCTCGTACAGTCTTTGTTCATCTGTGTATTGGTACTGATGCTTCTGAAAGACAATAAGTTGTGTCCTCCACCACCTCTGGCTCTTAAAATCTTTCTGCCTCCTCTTCTGCAAAGATCACTGAACTTTGAAGGGAGAAATTTGATAAAGGCATTCCATTTAGGGTTGAGGGCTTCAAAGTCTCCACATTCTGCACTTTGTCCAGCTGTGGGTCTCTGTGTTTATTCCATCTATGGCAGAAAGAAGCTTCTAGTGAGGGTTGAGCAATATAGAGACCTACGGGTTTAAAAATAAGACATTAGGGCTCATTTTATTGCTATGTTCTTTTAGCAGAATAATAGTAGTAGGTTTTTCCCTAGGCCTGTGGCCTATCTGGGTATCAGGTTCCTGGCCCCTTTAGTAGTGTCATGTATGGGTCCATCTCATGGAGTAGATTTGACATCCAAAGGAAAAACAAAGGTTGGTTGGTTACTCCCACAACATCTGTGCCACTATTGCACCACCATGTCCTAAGGCAGGTTTCTGCTGTAGTTTATACGTTTTGTAACTGGATGGTATTGATGGTTACTTTTCTCCTCTAGTAGCGTGCAATGTAGCATGCAATATACCTTTTAACATAATGAGTGCTACTCAGTAGGAGTGAAGCTTCTAATTGGGCACCAGCTTGGCTTTTCCATGTTTTATGACATAAATAAGTTGTGTCTTCAGCAATAAGGCTTTAACCATCTGGTTATAGACAGTAGCCAATAGCCTTGGTAATAGTTTGTGATGTTTAGGGGTCATCTATCAGATGCACTTTAGTCAATGACTCCACAGATGCAACCCATTTCTGGTTCTGCATGGTTTACTTGTTGTAAGGTATCTAGTTGGGGTATTGTGTTCCCCATTAAATAGTGACTCTTAATTTCCTTTTGTATATGTATATATCTATAAAACTTCTACAGTAATAGGTATCCATATGTTATTTTAAAAGGCCTTTGATATTAGCTGTCTCTCTCCATATTCCCTCCCTAGCCATTTAATCTTCATTTAATCCTTCTATTCTACTTTTTCCTTTATCTCTTTATAATACTATACTCTATTCCCCCTTCTTTGGAAGATCTCCTCCTCCACCAAGATCTCTTAATAGCATCTGTGGCTATTCAGATTGAAACACAAAGCTTCTAAGCTTTATATATTTGTGTTTCAATCTGTTATTTGGATCTTGGTTACCTCACTCAAGATGATTACTTCCAGCTCCATCCATTTACCTGCAAATTTTATTTTTCTCAACAACTGAATAATATTCACTTGTATATCTTCATTATCCTTTTGTCAATTGCTGGGCCTCCAGGCTGTTTCTAATCTCTGGCTATTTAGCACAATGAAGACAAGAATAAGAAAATATCTCTGTAGTAAGCTGTTGAGTCCTTTGCTTATTTGCTCAAGAGTGGTATATCTGGATCTAGCGATAGATCTACTTTCAGCTTTTAGGGACCGCCACACAAATTTCCACAGAACTACATGGGTTTTACACTTTCAGCACAATAACCAGTGTTTCCCTTCTCCACATCCTCAGCAGCATGAGCTACCATTTGTTTTGTGTGTTTTGGACATTCTGACTGGGATAAAGTGAAATCTCAAAGTAGTTTTAATTTGAACATATTTAAAGTGCTTCTCAGCCATTTGTGTTTAACTTTTGAGAACTCTGTTTATTATGTATCCCATTTTTGAATTGTGATATTTGTTTTCTTGATGTTCAGTCTTTTTATGCATTGTAGATATTGTCTATCAGATGTATAATTTAAAGGTTTTTTTTTCAAGTTCTATAAGCTGCCGCTCTGCTCTTTGGAACCTTCTTAGATTCATGAGGACCCATTTATTAATTTTCTTTCTTACTCTCCCTTTACCCAATTTTCATTCAGGAGTGAGTTGTTCAGCTCCCATGAGTTTGTACACTTTCTGCTGTTTCTGTTGTTGATATTCGTCTTTCATCCATGGTGGCCAGATAAGATGCAGGGTGTTATTTCAATTTTTAATCACTGCTTAAACTTGTTTGTGCCTAATACATGGCCAATTTTGGAGACCATTCTATGGACTGCTGAGAAGAAAGTGTATTCTATTGCATTAGGATGGAAGGTTCTGTAGATGTCTGTTAGGTCCATTTGATTTATGATGTTATTTAACTTCAGAATTTTTCTATTTATTTTTTGTCTGGATGACCTGGCTATTGGCAAGACTGAGGTATTGAAAACTCCCACCCTCAACGTATGAGAGTCAATGTGCTTTAAGCTGTAGTTGGGTTTCTTTCATGAACCTGAGTGCCCTTGTGTTTGGTACATGAATGTTAAGAATTACAATGTCCTCTTGGTATATTTTCCTTTAATGAGTATGCAGTGTCTTTCTCCATCTCTTCTGATAAATTTTGGTTTGAAGACTCTTTTATCAGAAATTAAAATAGATACACTTCCTTACTTCCTGTTTCCATTTTCCTTGGAACACTGTTTTTCATCCTTTTACTCTCATCAAACTGTCTTCAGAACACCAGTCCCAAAACAATGACACAGACTTATTGTTAAAACTTGGCCTTTTGCTTAGGCTTGTTTTCAACTAGCTACTTAATGTAACCTGCTTCTATTAACTTATGTTTTGTCGTCTGGCTTTTTACCTCTCCTCCATTCTGTATGTCTAATGCCCTCCATGCCTTGCTGGTTTCTCCTGCACACCTAGATTCTAACCCTAAGTTCCTCTCTCTCCAAGAAGTCATTCCTTACTTCTCCTGCCTACCTACTGACCATTCAGCTCTTTATTAAAGCCAGCAGAATAAAACAGGAACACATTTTCACACAGAGTGAACAACTATCTGATAATATCTATCTTTGGTGGTAAGATGTGTTTCTTGGATAATGTTTTCTAATTCAACCTGTTAGTCTATGTCTTTTGTTGGGGAACTGAGACTATTAATACTGAGAGTTGCTAATGAGAATTGTTTATTATTTTCCATTGTTTTGTTGTGATGACAGTGTAGGTTTTCCCTTCTTTTGATTAATTATTATAGGACTATTTCTTCCTGTGTCTTCTTGGGTGTAGTTAACCTTACTCTTCAGACTGAAGTATTCCTTCTAGTCTTTTCTGTGGAGCTGCATTGGTGAACAAAATTGCTTAAATTTAGTTTTGTTTTAAAATGTTTTCTTTTTATTCGTTGGTTGTGGTTGGTAGTTTTCCTCACCCTAGCAGTGTGGGCTGCCATTTGTGATCTCATAGAGCTTATACAATATCCACCCTGGTCTTTTTGGCCTTCAGTCTCCATTGCAAAGTCAGGTGTTATTCAAATGATCTTGACTTTATATGCAACTTGGCCATTTTCCTACGTAGCTTTCAATATACTTTCTTTTTTCTGAACATTTATTATTCTGAATATGTATTGTAAGGAGTTTCCTTTCTGGTCCTATCATGGCCAAAAACAATGAGGAAGGAAGGGGCTTATTTCAGCTTGCAGTTGTAGGCTAACATGAAGGGAAAAAGAAATTGAAGTAGAAGCTATGGAGGAATGCTGCTTACTGGTTTGCTCCACATACCTTGCTCAGACTGTTTTCTTGTTTAAGAACCAATGACTGATAGACATCATAGCCCTCAGTGAGCTGGGCTCACTCATACCAATCACTAATCAGGAATATGCCCCACAAGATTATCTATAGGCCAATCTGAGAAAGGCATTCTCCCAGTTGGAGTTACCTCTTCCCAAATGACTTTAAACTGTGTCAAGTTGACAAAAAATCTGGCCAAGCCAAGCATGGCAAAATAGATATATACTTATAATCGCAATTGAAGCAACAAGGCTGTGTGAATTTGAAGCCACTTTGGGACACCATCCCCTGTCTCAAAAGACAAACAAGCAAATATAAATAAAAAATCAAGTGTCTATAAACATGGGAGTAGACATCAAATACTATGATGTTGTATCTTAGTTCTTACCAGCACCATCCACTGTACATGGGACCCCAAGCAAATAAGTTGACATCAGCTAGTCTTCGTTATTGGCTCCCTGGAGTTGGTACAATGAGTGCACAAATGAAAAGGCCACAGTGATATACCACAGACTCACCAACCAAGCCTGATCCAACCTCTGACTTTGAATGCCAACAACCAGTTGATAAGACCCTGGTATGGAATTATTCCCCAAGAACACCTTGAAATATGGTAATGAATCTTATACCTCTGACCTTTTCCATCCTGAAAGTGCTAGTAATGTATCTTTAAAAGTTATAGAATTTTCAGGTATGTGTCTTTCTTGTTTAAAAAGAAAACTTATGTAGGCAATGGGATCATGTGCAAAACTTTGGTTGGGCAGCACAAAATCCCATGTGGCCTTGTACCTAACCATGCAACCCATTTCAAAGGAAATCAGGTAAGAGAAGGGACTCAAATCCAAGGGTTCCATTGGTCATAACAGATGCTGTATAATACAGTAGCAACTGGTCACAGAATGTTTGAATAACCTTCTCCAGGCTCAGCGGCAAACATCTAGAGGCACATTTCAAACAAAGAATCTGCTCCTCAGGGTAGAAACTATGCACTGTAAACGAAAGAAGACTCCTAATAATTTGGACTATGATTGATTCTAGCCCCTAAAGGTTTGTGTGGCAGAAGCTTGGTCCCCAGTGGTGATGTAAAAGCAGTGCAAATCTTAAATCTGGGTGCTTGTACAAGGTAATTAGATCACAGGAGTGAAGTACTTCCCCAGGAAGTCCCCCACAGTAACAAGTTATTAAAAACAGACAACCCTGGACTCCAAATTCTTCTTGCCTTCTAACTCACCATGTGATCATCCTGGCTCCTCTTCTTGTCATTGTGCCTCCTTCAGCTTTGTGACACAAAGGACTGAAACCTCTTCACAATCCAAACAGATGGAGCTGCCAAACTGAAACTCTCTGCTAAAGAAAATACTCTATAATATGCCTAGCCTCAAATATTGTATTATAGCAACGGGAAGAGCAGACTAATATATCACCTACATGGGGATGAGCAGGATTACTCTACATACTTGCAATGACAAAGTAGTTGATTTCCAGCTGGTTGGAAGTTCCTAAAATGAAGAAACTGTCAGAAGTCTAAAGAAAGCAAATATGCTTTTCCTTTTATTGTGTTGGGAATATGTTTGTTCTTTCCTGATTGATCCTGATGTGGAAGAAGAAAGTAGTGATTTTTAACCAAATATTTACTTCTTCAATTGGATTACTACCAAGGCTATAGTTTTGTTTCTCAGGATGGTCAAGATCATTTCATATAAAATTTTATCATTATGAGTTTTTATTCAGTCTCTCATAATTAAATTAGAAATCCCTCTACTGTGCTGTGTCTCTAATGGGGATGGTACATGGGTAGGTCTAGGAACCCAGAAATAGAAACTGAAGTTGCCCCATTTGGTCTCAAACATTCACAGGGGGATGTTTGCAACTTTGGACCTTAAAGGCTTTGATGCTCTCAATGTTGATGAGAAACAAAAAAGTATCTTGATAATCTAAGACTGTTGTCAGGCTCTAGAGACTTCTTGTAGTGAAAATCAGCAGATGAGAAAAGGAGTCACTGTGTATGGCAGATGTTCTCTGCTATAGCACATATGAGCTATATGTCTTGACTTTCATGTAATATTCCTGTGTAATATTCATTTGAATATGAGGTCAACTTGCTGACTTGTTCCTAATACATAGAATAGAGCAGAAGTGGTGTAGATCCCTTTAGAAATGTTGTCTAAGCAGACTGACTTTCTTCTTGAATGCTCTCTAGTAAGTCCAGTATGGAGGAAGCCAGGTACTCTGTCATGGAGGAATTTGGAAATACGCTATAATGAAGGTGCTTGGAGTAAGTCTTCTGGGCCTGCCAATGGACGATTAGTGAGGTTGGTAACTCAGTTAATGTTAAGACCAAAATACCTTGATTGCAGCCTTGTGAGAGACTCCGAGTCAATGAAGCACCGCTGTCAGGGACCAGGGCCCCATCCAAAAGAAGCTATGAAGCAATGTATCTAGTTTGTTTTAAGCTGCTAAGGTTTCGGCTGATCTGTTACACAGCAGCAGGTACAGTGCTACCCAGATTAACAGGAAAAAATGGATATCTAATGGGTGACCTCTTGAAGCCAAAATGCCAAAACTGTCCCTGGAGTGAGCATACTACCACCGTCATCTTCTCAACACGCAACTGATAAAGACTCATGAGGCTTGATTGTGTGTGCATGGGCCACTGTATTACTTCACCTTTCCATACTCATACCCTCAGGCCTCAGAGCATCCACTTCCTCTTTATTATTATTTTAAATATTTTTATTTATTTTATATACCAACCACAGTGGTTGGGCATCCATTTCTTTAACCCATAAACATCCATAAACTATTCAAGCGAGCTGTCTGAGACTTTCTGTCTTGTCTCCTCACTTGGCTGTAGCACGAGCAAATCCCTTTCTTAGGAATTCATCAATTCCTCACTTAGTGATTGAATACTATGTGCATCACTGTAAACAGGCCAGGCATAGTGACACAGGTGTCATCTATGGGTCGGGATCCTTTCAAATTGTTGGCATTGAGTACATAATTGCAAGACACTTTCTTCCTCAGTATTTATATTTCTTGATTTTTTTTATTCCCACCTCTGTCTCTTACATGCTACTACAAGTAATGTCCCAGTTTGTCTGTTGACTGCTTCCCTCGCTCCCCTTGCATTTGAACCCTTAGTTGCTGAAGAGCTTATACTACAACACCAGTTTCTTGTGCTGTTCTCCATGTTAGATATCATCAGTAACCCACCCTATCCCCAAACTCCTACAGCTCCATTGCAATGCCCCATGCCACCAATATAAAACTTTCCTCACTTTCCATTAATTGTTATGTGACAGTCATCCATCTTTATTCAATTTATGTGCTGTAGTATATTCCCTTTTATGGATTGATGGTTGTAGTTTAATCAAGTCTGATGTTCATACTTTTCTAAATGTGTTCAAATTTGTTGCTATTATGAAACGGTTACCCGTTTCATTTTTTTCTTTCTTCTTTATCTTTTTTGTTTTCTCGGCACAGGGTAGCTTAGTCACTTTTCCTGTTGCTGTGATAAATATCTGATAGAAGAAACCCAGGGAAGAAAGGGTTTATTTCCTCACAGTGGTGGGGAAGTCATGGGTGCAGGAGCTGGTCTGATTGAGCCCATAATTAAGAAGCAGATAGCAATGAATGTCTGTTCTTGAGTTCTTTCTTCTTTTTCATTCAGTCTTGGATCACAACACACAGGAACAGCACCATCTACATTTAGGTGGATCTTCTTGCCTTACTTAACTTACTCTAGATAATTCCTCACAGTTGTGCCCAGGAGCTTGTCTCTTAAGTAATTCTAGATATTGTCAAGCTGAAAACCAAAGCTAAACATCACTCGGAGTTTTATGTGTTCATGCTGGCCTCAAATTCACTATGTAGCCAAGGCTAGCCTTGAAATCCTAATCCTCTTGCCTCTGCCTTCCAAGAGTGAAGATATATGCCACCGCACCAAATCTTGTGCATATTCCTTGGTTATATGTTTTTCTGTGGGCATGAAACATCAATGTTCCATGTAAATGTGAGTCTTTTGTTTTATTATATAACATATATCTTAACCTATATGTATTTGTTAATTTATGAAGCTACTGTTACATAATAACGAGTAAGTTGAGAAATTTTTGTTCATGGAAAATGAAGATACATGAAAAAAATCAAATATTCATCATTACCATGTTGTGCCAATACCAGGTTGGTGCTGTAATATTTGCCTTAGAATCTGCTTCATCAAGCAAGTTAGCTCAAAGGACAGCATTTCACTGTAGTATCTGCTTTATCTAAAAATTATCCAAGCATTTTTCAAAATAAAATTAAACAAATCATGTATATGCATACCATCACTTCTAAATCTCTTTTTATAATAATAGAATCAACAATTTTTGAGGGAATGCTTGTGTTAGCATTTTGGTGAAGACTAGAAATTCATCAATAAACACTATCATAATAGAATGTGAAAATATCAAAGTAAAAAAGCAATAAGCAGTTAGCAAACACAATAGCATAAGTAGCTCAATGTTTATCTTTTTGTCTATTGGGAACATGCTAGTTTTGGGCACAACATTGTAACAACCTAGTCCTTACTTTTTTGGATTGTGATATCTTTAAGGGTAGATAAATAACACATGTGGACCAAATATTTTCACTGAAAATGTGGTTGATAAATAATTATTGTATTCACGGGGCATTATTACAATACAAAATTTTAAAGGGAATTATTTCTGAAGGGAAATATAAACAAAGTAAGGTCACTATGAGAATAAGTCTCCTAGGCACTTACAGTAAGTCCCTGACCAATGAAATCCCTGCTGCAAGGGAAAGAATGCTTATTCCAGTTACAATGAGAAAGTTTGAGGTTTAGTGGTGTAACAAGTCATAAGTAAGTCTCTAGGGCTGCTGAGCAGCAGAGAGGCAACTGTAAAGGGAAGAATGTGACAGGAGCGAACTCACTGAGCTCTCTGAATAATTGCCTGCTTCTTCTAAGATAACCCTGGAGTAAGATAACCCTGGAGACAACTTCACTTTGTGAATTATTATGAAACTTCTGAAACTTTTAATAGTTGCACGCATTATGAAAAACTGTACTAACAAGTTTCACTCTTACAAGAGCCAGATCCCTGTGGACTTGGGGAAACACATTTGTCATTATCTCCTCTAACAACTATAACAAGATCCCCAAGGGCTCGTTCTTTGCAACTTCTGTAAAGAACTTCAGAAGTTGGAAATCACCCTCTCTCATCATGCCTGTTCTCATTTTAAATATTACCCCCTGACTTCAGCAGCAAGAATCCCCAAAGGTTTCCCAGATGTTTAGAGGAAAACACATGAGTTATTGAAAGTAGAAAATAATGCACTAGTATATCTAGTCTTCTTCCAGATTTATTCACCCCATTGCTTTGATAAATGCCAAAAGAATCTTAAGCCTCTTCATTAACAAGCAAGTGGCTTGTATGAAAATAATTAGTAGTACTGTGATTATGGAATGCACTTGAACCTACAAATTAAAGTGTTATATAGACTAATGGAAGTTGTGGTTTTGTTTTGTTTCGGAAAAGAACCCAACAAATATCAGCACTCCATTTTTTGTTTTTGTTTGTTTTTTATTTAACTTCAGCTTTTTCTCTACCAAACAGACAATATGTGAAAATACCAGCACTCTTTAATTCCTACTGAATCCCTAGGTGCTCTGAGATGATTGGGCTATCCCTTTCATTATGTGATCTGTTCATGTCAGTCAGAGCTCTGAATCTGTATAAGCCTGTTTCCTCAACAAATGTAGAATCACGGGGTCTATCAAGCATGAAATAGTTTGCTAGTTTTAGGAACAAGATGCAAAGATATGTACAATCAGAGTCAAATCTGCACAGTACACATAATTATAGTGGCATATTATTTGTGTTTTAATAAATAAAGCCTGCCTGAAGGCAAAGCAGTCACACTGCCACGCCTTTAATCCCAGGACTCAGGAGACAGAGGCAGGTGGATCTCTGTGAGCTCAAGCCTATCCTGGGCTACACAAAATCAATCCAGAAAGAGATCCAGGTGGTGGTGACTCACACTTTTAATCTCAGTGTTTGGGAGTCGCATACCTTTAATTCCATCACTAGGGAGGTGGAGACAGTGAGAGGAAAATAAAGGGGAAAAGAGGGGAACTGACTGGAGTGTGGAGTCTGAGGAGTTGTGGAGACAGGATCTCATACTTTTGATCTGAAGATTTGGTAAAGGCAAAAGATCTCTCTAGTGGTTGGCTGCTTTGCTTTTTTGATCTTCAAGCAAGCTTTGTTTATTAAAACACAAATAATATACCACTATACCAAATTATTTGTACTGACTTTCAAACTCTTATTTATCTTTTAAATATTGAAGCAACATTATGTAATACTCATATATTATGTGTTTATGTGGTGATATATTAGCATTTTAAATGGAAAGATATTAGTGAAAGACTCTAAATCCATTTCTAAGCCCCCTCAACCCTAAGACATTTTTTCTAAAACCTTACACTCACTCTATCTTGGAAAAGGGACAGTAGCCCCCCCACACACACATGCTGGACTGCTCCTCCTCCTGTGTCCTTGTGAATAATCTTCAAACATAACTCCATTCTGGGAATAGAGGCAAAGACAACCCACAGATGTTGACTCAGTTCCTGGTGTATTGATTTAGTCACTAGAACAAGATCAGGAAGACCACAGAGATGCTCCCTTATCACCTGACCACGCAACTATTCTCCTGCCCTGGAATAGACCAAACATTGCTAGTAACCCTTTGAATAAGCCAATCCAATAAGTTGGAAAACAACCTACAGGTTCCCCCCTTGTGTCTGTGGCTTTTTGCTTTAAAAGATGGGCTGTAACAGCTATCGGATGTCCTTCATATCCCGAACCTGAAGGACCCTGTCATGACAGAATAAAATTCCTCTTGCTTTTGCATCAATTGCGCCCGTGTCTGGAGCAACTCTTCCCTGATGATTGGACTTCTAGTCCAAAATTAGGTAGAAATTGGAAATCCATTTTTTGGGAATGGCAAGATGGCTTAGAGGGTAAAGGTGTTTGCCACCAAGCCTGATGATTTAAGTTCAAGTCCTGGGACCTAAATGGTAGAAGATGAGAAGTGACTCTTTCATGTTGTCTCTGACCTACACACACACACACACACACATTTAATTTTCACAATCCACTTTTTTCAAACTCCAGTTAACTTTACATATTTATGTAAACCAAGGTAGTTTCTCTTTGGTCTTGGTTTTGTGCTATGGACCACAGAACTCTGCAGTGAGAACTCAGCAAGCACTTTAGAGGTCAACCCCTCAGAGATACACATCCCATGGAGATAGACCTTCTTTAGCAAGGCTATAAAGAAGCACGGCCCTCACTGCAGATTTCTTGTATGAAGAGTTCCCTCACATTACACCTAGGGGATTTTTCCCACAGCACTACAATGTGTTAATTGTTTACTGGGCACATATATTTGTGGACGGTCAGAATATGACTTTCATTCAGCTATATAGTTTTGATACATAGGATGTGTACTGTGACATGCTTCATAACTGGATCTGTTTGTTCCACAAGGTCTGTAGACATTTAAAAGTCTGATTGTTCTTTTGCTCAGACTAACTGAACACAATTTGCTCATTTTCACCTCAGAGCATGTTCAAACTAGACTAAAGGCCTTTTGTAAACATATCATAGGTTTGAAACTTTACAGCTATGCACAAGGTCAGAATCACAGATGTCCAACCAAGGTTACTGAGAAAAGCACTCCAATTCTCTACTCGCCAGTCTACTACAATGGAGCTGTGTCTCAAAATTATCATTGGGCATTGTGCCTCCCTTGTCTGGTCATGGGTTTGCTCCTTTGGCCTTAGGACCTTATGTTGCCATGGAAATGGCCCTGTCCTTATCACTTAGCCTGGGAATGTGCTTCTGACCAATTCTTGAAATTTTTTTTGCTTCAAGCCTCAGGGGTGGAGGAGGAGATATTTGAGAGACAAGACCAAGGAAGAAGAAGTTATGAGGAATTAGAAGTAGGACAGGATTATTAGTGTAGAACAGAAGAATAGAGAACAGTGAATAGAAGAGAACAGTAAAGAGCACAAGAATAGAAAGAATGTGTTGTGAGAAGATTATTTTTCTATAGCCCTTAGATTTTTGTTCCTTTGTTTATCATAGCGTCCTCTTTGAACCCTGAGAGAAGACTTTTAAGGCTGGCCCTTAAACGCCTTTGATAGTTTTGTTTTGTTTTGAGATGGGGTTTGATGTAGCCTAGGGTGACCATTTGTGGCCATGAATGGATTTGAACTTTGGTTTCTCCTGCCTGCACCTCTGGAGTGCTGGAATTACTAGCGTGCTGACCACAGCCAGTTTATATAGTGCTGGGATCAAACCAAGGCAAGCACTCTACTGACTGAGCTAAGCTCAGTTTCCATGTTAGAAACAGGACTGTAACATATGTATATATGAAATTATGAAACTTTTTTCAACTTTAACATATATTATATTGTACTATGTAATATTTTAAGTGTTTATTAATGTTAATGTAGTATAATTACCATAACCTAATGTATATTTAAGATAATTTGAGGATATTTAGTTCAACATGCATATACCACATTACTTACTTGCAGCAATACAAACATTTACTTATTATTTTAATTATTATTTAATAATAATTAAATATTATTTAATAATAATATTTTAATTATTATTTAATTAATAGGCATTTCATCCATTTCCTCTTATATAGCTAAGTCGTGTGTGTGAGTGTGTGCGTCTTTTTAAACTTACACACTATGTTGATTTGTATCTAACTATTCATAAAGTTGAAATTTTTACAAGTTACATTTCAGGAAATTGTATCTCATTATTCTTCATACATTTTGTTTTCCAGATAAATGTAATCTTTTTGTTTTGTTTGATTTTGTTGAAACAGGGTCTCATGTACCACAAGCTAATGTGTAACTGAGAATGACTTTGAACTCTTGATTCTCTTGCTTCAATAATCCAAAAGCTGGGATTACAGGTATGGTCATCATGTCTGGCTAGTGTCATCTTCATCAGTCTAGTACATGAGCCCCTGTCTCAAAAAAGAAGGAGAAGAGGAAGGAGGAGAAGGAGAAGAAGAAGGAGAAGGAGGAGGAGGAGGAGGAGGAGGAGGAGGAGGAGGAGGAGGAGGAGGAGGAGGAGGAGGAGGAGGAGAAAGAGAAGGAGACAACAAAGAAGAAGACAAAAAGAAGAAAGAAAGAAAGAAAATTAGAAAAGTTCTTTGATTATTAAAAATATTTGCTGTCTGTTCCACATATTTGTTGTAATAATTTTCACTGTTTTCAGAAAGGATTAGGATTTATGAGAAAATTTTAAGTCATTGCAATTTGCTCATTGGTCAACATACTTGATTCTTACATATTTGTAATAAAATGACACTATTTTAAACTTGATGACCTCTATATATACTCTACTTATGAAATGAATTTTCTGGTCCTGCCTTGAGTTTCACATAACCTCAGCTTAAAAGAAACCAGCAAGCACTAATACCAAGCATCAGTGAGTGTGCCTGTAGTTTATTCTTCAGCTATGCACCAAGTTCAAGGATTCACTCTAGCTTTTAATTATACTGATCGAGACAGTTATCATTTTGAATCTGAGAGGGGAAAATTTTTATCTCATCCAATGAGTAATTAATGTTTTCCCTTAAAAAGGGAAATTAGTTTTTTTGTTTAAATATAGATTAAAGAGCTGGAGCGATGGCTCGGCAGTTTAAGAACGCTTGTTCTTCCAGGGTTCCAGAATTCAGTTCCCAGCACCCACATCTAGCAGCTTACAACACCAATAGCTCCAGTTCTAGAGGATCCAACAGGACCCTCTTCTGGCCTCCAGGGTCACCTGTGTGCAGGCGCACATGCGTGCACGCGCACACACACACACAAGATCTTTAAATGTAAATTAAAGAATTTCAGCTAATCAAATTATTTGTACTCATTTTCTATGTGTTGTGTTTGTGTGACTTTATCAATCCAGACTGAAACAAAACCTAGAAGACAAGTGACAATGACTTGTCTACTTAGAGTATCTTTTGATATTTTCATATAAAATGGAAAATTTTTAGACTAGCTTAGACTATTAAAATTAGTATTTTACTAATACTACTAATAGTACTATTAAAATATTCTGACTATTAAAATAGTCTACTCTTGCATTATCAATTAAACATCATATTAAAATAGAGATAAATGTGAATTTAAAATTTTCTCCTCAGAAAATTGTGTCATCTCAATCATTCAGGGCAAGGTTTTGGAGGTATGCCAGAGCCCTGACTACTAATGACGGGTTTACCCCACCAGTCAACAAGAGTGTTTTACCATAGAAATCATCAAATCTTGTGGATATGAGCACTTCTGGCTCCGAATGGAAACTAAAAACTTAACGTGGGTTATGACTCCTGCCAGATGTGGTTTCATCATCTCCCCACAGGAGCTTATTCTTCTATTTTCATGTGCAGCACCAATTAGTTTCCCAAAGGAGGGAACGGTCCCCATGGCATTGTCAAGAAACCAGGTTACACCGACTTGTAGGCATCATCTTGATGCTGAAAGATCAGCCCTGCTTTCATGGGCTATAAGAGTATTTCCATCCACCTTGCTTACTTTCTGGGGTCTTTAGGAAGTCCTCTTTGTAGGGCTTTGGTGACAGCTCCTAAAGCCCATGGAAGGCTGGGTACTTGGCCTAAATGGCAGCTAGACAGAGGATAGATCCTACTGTAGTTGCCTGGTTACTGTGTAATTTAACTAGTCTAGGTGGTTGCATCATTGCCTCTTTTCTCTGAAGCTGTGTTAGACCATTATTCCTATCATCGTAGTCAAATGGTCTTTATACATCTTCAGAAAGAAACTGTTATGCACAGAAAACGAGTTGGAGATTTGATTTTCAGTCTTTGTAACTATTACTATATAATTCCAGGTGCTTTAGTTTTATAATCCTATCTTTTTCTACATATATCAAATGCACAACCATCACAAAATCCCAGGTAACAAAATAATAAGAAGAAAAACATTAATACATGTTATGCCTGAATTGTTGGGGAAAGTTGAAAACAGGGGAGCCTAAAGGACTAAAAAGTGGGGACACTGTTCTTGCTTTTTACTTTGGTATATTTATTTGTGGAAAAATTAATTTACTATAGGACCATCGATTTTAGAAGTTTTTCAAATAATGCATTTTTTTGGAGCTATGCATTATTTGAAAACCAACATATCTGCTAAAAAAAACCCTTAGGTTCTGCTGCTATTTTGTTCCTGGTTTACTAACTGAGCACACTCTGGTCAGGTGCATTTCTCACACAACAGTCTGCATCTGTTGTAGTGCCCACTTAGGAATCCTAATTGTGTCACTCTTTCTGGTTATCCAAAGGCTGACAGACTGAGGGTGGGAGCCATGTTTCCTGTGGAGCCAGCAGACGCCTGTTCTCTTGCCTAGCTCTGTTGTGTATCATCTTGGCGTCTTTAATCCCATTTTGACTGTGTTATTTATGAGTCGAGCTCTCTCTGGTTTTTTATTATAGATAAATTATGATCAGTATGTTTTAAAATTACTCTTTTCTAATTGCTCTTTTGCTTGCTTTCTTTTTGATACAGAGTTCCTCTGTGTATCCCTGGCTGTCCTGAAACTTGCTCTATAGACCTGACTAACCTCGAACTCAGTGATCTGCCCGCCTCTGCCTCCACCACCACCGCTCGGCTCTAATTGTTTTTTATTTCTTACACTCTCCTTCACTTTCCCTCCATTCATCCCTCTTGCTGTTCGCCTCACTTCTACAATTGTTTTGATAATTCTAAAGGGTGACTAGAAGACAAAACACAGCCAAGTAGGTGTTTCATTTCTGGACAGACTATGCTCCCTAACATTAGCAACTTAGGTTGCAAGATGCATTTACTCTTGGTAGAGATGTCATTTGGCAGACCCGAGACACTTGACAGATGTAATTACACCTCACATAATAAAAGATAGTAGCTGGATGTTGTGGTCCTTGCCTGTGATCTTAGTACTTGCAAAGTGAAGGCAGGAAGGTCAGGAGTTCAGTGTCAATATAGGAAGTGTGAGGCCAGCCTGGGATACATAAAACCCTGTCTCCAAAATTCAAAAATTAACTAATTCAAATTAAAAGGTGATTATGTCAAAATTTCCCAACATGAAATAATTTGTGTCAATGACAAACATTTATTACTTCTGTGTGGAGAGTTGTCTCCTATACATGGCATAGTTAGACTCGGTCACCAAATGCGCCTCCCTGGATCCTGTTGCTGCCTGCTTTTAGGAAATAGAGATTAACTCTTTTTTGTTTGGCTCCTACCAGCTGCACAAATCTGATGATGTGAGAGAAAGGCAATGGAGAAGTCAAACGACAGCTCCGAGTATGGGTTCATCTTAGTGGGCTTCTCGGATCGCCCTCGCCTGGAGATGGTGCTCTTCATAGT
This sequence comes from Microtus pennsylvanicus, assembly GCF_037038515.1. Classification (NCBI taxonomy): domain Eukaryota; kingdom Metazoa; phylum Chordata; class Mammalia; order Rodentia; family Cricetidae; genus Microtus; species Microtus pennsylvanicus. Next base: position 106,961,752 of record NC_134582.1, read on the forward strand.
AAATTTCACTCTGTACTCGGTGGCTGTGCTGGGAAACGCAACCATCATCCTTGTGTGTATATTGGACCCTCGGCTTCACACCCCCATGTACTTCTTTCTGGCAAATCTCTCATTTCTGGATCTCTGCTTTAGTACCAGCTGCATCCCACAGATGCTAGTAAACCTCTGGGGCCCAGACAAGACCATCAGCTATGCTGGCTGCGTGGTCCAACTTTTCTCCTTCCTGTCGGCTGGGGGAATAGAGTGCATCCTACTGGCTGTCATGGCGTTCGACCGCTATGCTGCCGTTTGCAAACCTTTGCATTACATGGTCATTATGCACCCACAGCTGTGTGTGAGACTGGTGGCTCTGGCCTGGGGGAGTGGGCTCATCAACGCCATCGTCATGTCCCCACTAACAATGACCCTGTCCAGATGCGGCCGCCGCAGGGTCAACCATTTCCTTTGTGAAATGCCGGCTCTGATCAAGATGGCCTGTGTGGATGCTCGCGCCGTGGAAATGCTGGCTTTCACCTTCGCCATCCTCATTGTCCTGCTGCCCCTCACGCTGATTCTTGTCTCCTACGGCTACATAGCTGCCGCCGTGCTGAGGATCAAGTCGGCTGCAGGAAGATGGAAAGCTTTCAACACCTGTAGCTCCCACATCACCGTGGTGTCCCTGTTCTATGGAAGCATCATCTATATGTACATGCAGCCTGGGAATAGCTCTTCCCAGGACCAAGGGAAATTCCTCACTCTCTTCTATAACTTGGTGACTCCTATGCTGAATCCGCTCATCTATACTTTACGGAACAAGGAAGTGAAGGGGGCACTGAAGAAGGTTTGTGGGAGGCACTGATGGGCAGAAGCGAACAATGAGTTACAAAGTCCCAAGCGGTTTTATTCAAATGCACCTGTTGTTTGCTTATAATAAATTCAGCTAATGTATTGGACACTCAGAGGTACTCTTTTGGTTTTGCTTTGGTTGAGACAGTTTCGTGTAAGCCAGCCTTTCTTCACACTAAATAAATAGCCAAAGATGACCTTGAACTTCTGATCCTCCTTCACCTCCGTCTGCACAGCGCTGGGTTTACAGGTGCATGCCAGCATGCCAAGCTGACTAAACACACTGAACTCTATCCCAAGCCAGTGTACATCAGCCACAGTCACCACGATGTAGATAAAGCTCAGCTTCTTAGAGTAAGCTGCTAAGTTATTATTCTGAACTTGCTATTAATTCACAAGAAGATTAAATGCCATGAAAGTGAATGACCGATATAAAACAAACACATCTTTAAATTTTATTCAAGTTAATAGATGAAAGGAGAGAGGCAGTATTTGTTTTCAAAAAGTCAAAAATTCAATAAATTTGCAAAGAATGAGGTGATGTCCAAATAAATGTGCAGATGGAGGTAAAACTGGCTTCTAATTCTAAAACAAAAAAGACAATCAGTTGTCCTCAAAAGGAAAGGATGTGTTCATTTTCCTATTGGGGACTGGCTTTGTGAATTCCAAGAGTGAAGGAACCAATGGCAACCTTGAAGATGATCTACTCCCTGGGGAAGAGAACATGAACAAGCTGTTCAGGATGCAACTCAGAGGCAGAGCACTTACCCTGTCTGCACAAGGGCCAAGGTTTGACCATTGCAATTCTTTTAATACCCTGGTTAGAGAAGAGGGGGAAACAAAAGAGGGAACTGGAATAAATGCTTGTGTTGTTGAACTGGAATGAAGTATTTGGCAGACAATGGGGACAGCAAACTGGAGGAAGGGGTGGCAGGAAGAAGAGGGCAGGGGCATTTAGAGTAAAGGACAGTGGTAAATGTCACAGTGAGATCCATTTCTTTACATGCTAACTACAAAATTAGTTGCAAAATGTCTTCATGGCTTTGGGTAAATAAAGGCTTTTTAAAACGGGACATAAAAGGTACACAATACACAGACAAAGTGATAAAAGTAAGATGCATTAAAATTTAAAATGTTCACAGTAAGAGATAGTGCTGAGAACTTTAATCCTAAGAAAAACTTCTGTGAAGTTTTGCCACACCACACATACACCTGATTTTTTAAAAAATATTTAAATATTTTATGCAATATATTTGATCATGTTCTTTCACTTCCCCCACCTTCTCCTAGACCCTCTCCACCTCCCTCCTCATCCAATTTCAAAGTGTCTCTTTTCCTCTCTCTCAAACCTGGAAAACAACAAAAAGTAAAAATATACAAGCAAACAAAAAAAATAAAATCAATAAGGTAAAAATATCAAAAACAAAACAAAAAGAGCACACGCGCGCGCGCACACACACACACACACACACAATGGAATCTGTTTCGTGTTGGTCAGCCAGCTACTCCTGGGAATGGGGCCTGCCTTGGAGTGGGTGATATACCCAATGAAATTCTATTGTACAAATTGATTTTTTCTTTCCCAGCACAGATAAATTGGTAAAAGTTGTAAATAGCTTCTTGGTTAAGGTGGGATCACATGCCATTTCCTCCTCTCACTGTTGTGGCTTTGTCTAGTTTGAACCTATGCCAGTCTTGTTCATGTTGGTCCAGTCTCTGTGAGATCATACATGCATCAGACCTGTTGTGTCTGGGAGACACTGTTTCCTCAGAGCCATCCACCACCTCTGGCTCTTACAACCTTTCTGTCTCCTTTTCTGCATAGATCACTGAGCTTTGGGGGGAGGGAGTTGATAAAGACATCCCATTAAGGGCTGAGATCAAAGTTGCTCAGTACCTGCACATTGTCTAATCATGGGTCTCTGTGATGATTTCCATCCATTGCAAAAAGAAGCTTGTCTGATGAGGACTGAGTGATGCTCTTCTCTATGAGTATAGTAATACATCAGTAGGAGTCATTGTATTGCTATGTTCCTTTAGCAGAATAAGAATAGCAGGTTTCCTACTAGGTCCATAATTTATTTAGTCTCAGGTTTATGGTCATTTTACCAATATCATCAAAAATGATTGATTACTCCCATAACATTTGTGCCACTATTACACCACTATACCTTGTAGGCAGTTCTCTGTTGTAGGCCAAAGAATTTGTAGCTGGGAGAAACTGATGGTTACCTTGCTCCGCTGATAGTATGTAAAGTATCTTATACCACCATGAGTGCTAGTCAGTAGGGGTGAAAATTCTAGTTTAGAATTAGCTCAGCTCAATTCATTTGATAATATATGTAAGTTGTGTCTTCCGCAATAGAGTCTTACCATCAGATTATGGATAGTAGCCCATAGTCTTGACAATAGTCTATGATGTTTGGGAAGGGTTCCACGGAACACCCTTTGGACAATGACTCAACAAGATATAACCCATTCCTGGAATTGGAGGTTTTGTTTGGTGGCATAAGATATCTAGTTGGGGCATTCTCTTCCCCCATTATATAGTGACTTCATTTAAGTTCTTCTCATTTCATATATATTTTGAGCAACTTCTACAGTAGTATGTTTTCAAAAGGCCTTTAAATGTTAGCTCTTTCCCCCATATTCCCTTCTTCACCCTACCCACTCACCTCACTTCCCCCATTTAATCCTCCTAATCGACTTTTCCCTTTATCTCCTTATAACACTATACTTTATTTCCCATTCCTTTGAAGATGCTCTACTCTCCCTCCTCCATGGCCGCTTACTAGCTACACAACTGTGGTGATACAGATTGAAACTTATGTATCTAAAGCCTAAAAGATAATATCCACTTATAAAAGCAAACATGAAGTATTTGTCTTTGGGGATTACCTCACCTAGAATGACTGTTTTTAGCTCCATCTGTTTATCTGAAAATTTCATAATTTCATTTTTATTCTTAAAAGCTATATGATTTTCCATTGTATAAATGTACTACATATTCATTATTCGTCCATCAATCTATTAATGAACATGTAGACTGTTTCCGGTCTTTGGCTATTATAAATATAGCAACGAGCACATATAAAGCCAGGCCCATTGGGATAATAATTGAATTTTCAATGAAGGCCTGAAAGACCAAAAATGTCTGCACAGATGTTCTACAACCTCTAAGAAACAATAGATGCTTTCTCAGTCTACCATACCCAGCAAAAAATATCAATAACAATTATAGGGAAAAAATTATGTTAAAAATAAATTTAAGCAATTTATGTCCATCAATCCAGGTCTATAAAAAACACCAAAAGAAAAACATTCATCTGAATATGAGGTTAACTAAACCAAAGAGGATACAAATAACAAACAATCCCAGAATAATTAGTCAAAAGAGTCAGGGGGTGACAGAAATTAATAAACACTTCTTATTAATAATTCCCAATATTAAAGATCTCAATTAGTAAAGAGACAATAAAAAGACATAAACTAACAGGTTGCATCAGAAAACAGGATTTATTTTTCTACTGCATCCAAGAAATACACCTCACTATCAAGGACAGACATCACCTCAGAGTAAAAGGATAGAAGAAGATATTTTAAGCCAATGTAATGAAGAAGCAAAGGATGTGGCTACTTTATGCCTAATAAACAGACTTCAAACAAAAACTAATCAGACGAAAGACACTACATACTTATTAAAGGAAAAAATCCAATGAGAGGATATTGCAATTTGAGAGCAAATGTAAAGACTCCTGAGTTCATAAAAAGAAACCCTGCTACAGCTAAAACTACACACTGATATTAGCACAGTGATAGTGGGTGACTTCAATACCTCAATATTACCAATAGGTTATCTGAATGACAACTAAACAGAGAAATTATGGAGTTAAATAACAACATGAGTCACATGGACTTAACAGACATCTACAAAACACCCCACCAAAACACAAAAGAATATGCTTTCTTCTCAGCAGCCTTCAGAACTTTCTCCAAAATTAACCACACATTATGTCATGAAGGAAGTCTCAGCAGCTATTAAAAGTTGAAATACCACATTGAACCCTACCCGACCACCATGAACTAACCTGAATACCAACAATAGAAGTGTCAGAAAGTGTACACACTTATGGAAACTAAACAAATCACTACAGAATGGAAATTGGATCAAGACAAAAGTCAAGAAGAAAAACAAAAACATTTAGAATTGAATGAAAATGAGAACACAACATATTCAGACCCATGGAGCATGGTGATGGTAATTCTAAGAGTAGAGTTCATAGTTCTAAATGCCTACATGAAAAGATCTGCAGAAATCCCATACAACATTCTTTTTAAAGATTCATGCCACAGAACCGTAAGAACTCTGGCACCAACAAAAATAACAAAAAGTTTCCAAAGATATAAAGACATGAGAAATAACCGCTCTCTTCTCTCTCTTTCTCCCTCCTCTCTGTTACATACACATATGCACACACACACACACACACACACACACACATGTAAGTAATAAACATGAAAGGTTCTCAACTCGGTACTTATCCAAAAATACAAATTTTCTTTTATTTATTCTTAGTTGTTATCTTTTTATTTTATCACAGGAATTTTTCCCATTTATTAAACATAGATTCTTTTCTCATGCACTATAGTCTGAATACAGTTTCCTCTTCCTCTACTCCTCCAAGTTCCTTCCCACCTCCTCTCTCATCTTGATCCATTCCCTTTCTGTCTCTCATTAAAAAAGAACAGGTTTCTAAGAGATAACAACAAAACATGACAATAAAATATAATAAGATAAAACAAAACTTACCATATCAAAGTTGAACAAGATAAACAACAGAAAAATAAAAGAGCCTCAAAAGAAGACACAAGATATAACTGAATTTCTCATTGCATGTATATCTGGGACATATAATGTTAATGTTGACATCACTTGCCAGTGCTAACAAAAATCTTATTCTTCCTTTAATAAACCTTGAGTGCCTAAGAGAGTTCCCTGAGAATAAGTCTTTTAATAAATATCTGATGGCTGAAGAAAAGGAAAAAAAAAGAAGAAGACACAAGAACCAGAGACCTACTTGCTCATATATTCAGGATTCTCATAAAAGTATTTCCTGAGCCAGGCCGTGGTGGCATGCGCCTTTAATCCTAGCACTTGGGAGGCAGATGCAGGTGGATCTCTGTGAGTTCAAGGCCAGCCTGGTCTACAAGAGCTAGGCTGTTACACAGAGAAATCTTGTCATAAAAAACAAAGTACTGAAAGCTGTGGTGTATATACAAAGGACCTGGAGCAGAACCCTGTAGGCCCTGTGGTTGCTGCTTCAGTCTATGTGAGTTCATCTGAACTTTGCTCAGGTGTTTTAGATGGCCTGTTTCCCATGTGTCCTCAGTCCTCTCTGTGTCCCCCACTTCTTCTGCCTCCTCTTCCATGGATTTCTCTAGCTCTGAGGGTAAGGATTTGATGGAAGAAAATCATTTAGAGCTACGTGTTCCAAGGTCTCTCTCTCTCTCTCTCTCTCTCTCTCTCTCTCTCTCTCTCTCTCTCTCTCTCTCTCTGTCTCCGTAATATTTGGCTGCAGGTCTCTGTATTTGTTCCCATTTGCTACAAGAAAAAGCCTCTCCAGTGATGGCTGAATAAGGAACTGATCTACGGGTATAGCAGAATATCATTGGGAGTCTTTTATTGTTACTTTTTCCCCAGACCAGTAGTATTTGCTTTTACCTTAGGTCTCTGGGATATCTAGTCTATGGTTCTTGGTCACTCAAGCAGTGTCAGGTATGGGTTTTGTCAATGGAATGGGTCTTAAGTCAAATAAGACATTGGTTGGTTACTCCCTTTAGGTTTATGCCATCATTGCCTTAGTATATTTTTCATGCAAGACAGACACAGATTATAGATCAATGGTTTTATAGTTGCTTTAGGAGCCTACAGAGTATCTTTCTATGTCATAGACACTCGAACATGGGGATGAAGGTTCTATGTAGACACCAGCTGTAACCATTCCATATCCAATGAGTTGGGTGAGTATTGTTTTCAGTAATGGGGCCTTACTGTCAGTTTGTGTAGAGCAACCTATTTTCTTGGAAACAACTTGGATTATTAGGGATTTCCATGAGTTTTTTTTTCAACCAACAACTCAGTTGGATGAAACCCAATCCTGGCGCTGGAAGCTTCATTTGGTGACAAAAGATGGATAGTTGGGAATCTCATCTCTTTCCCTATTCAGAGACTTCACTGGGATTGCCTTTATATATTATAAAACATTTCCACTGCACTAGGTTTCCAAACCACCCTTAAATGCCCTTCAATTTATATGATTAATAAATTCATTTTTTGATAGGTTATCTTGGTAATAGTCAAAGTTCAATTTGACCAGGTCTCGGGCAGTGTTACGTGATACCCTTCACTACCTTGGACTCCTCTACAAAGAAAGCCATCACCAGATGTGGTCCCTTGTTCTTGGACCAGACCCACAATCCAAAATAAACCGATTTTTATCCCCTGGTGTATGGTATCATATCATGCTATTAACAACAAAAAGCAGAGTATACAATAAATGAGAATTTAAAAAAACGATGCATGCCATATTTCACCACAACCTGTTCACACAGGTTCAGCATGACAACCTAATCATGCCTACATGAACCTAATAGAATGGTACCAAAATATCCAGAATGCCAACGCTTTCTCTTTGACAGCTGAAAGCTATTAAGTTTAGAAAGAAAGTTCATATCAACTTTTTGCTCAACCGGATAAACTATCTGGTGGTAGCTAGCAGAAGCCCTGCAGTTTTCATTCTTCTCATCTCTGCATTCACTCACAGACTCTCATAAATGTTATCTTTCCATTGACTTCAAAAAGTCCAAAGTATTTCATTACTTCAATGTTAATTTTATAATACAATCAATATTAATTATTAGAAACTACCAGAAATCCAATGAAGAACAACTAACATATCTAGAATTCCTAGAGTCATGTAGGAAAAGACAATAAACAAGATTGACACATGGATGCACAATCACAACTCATCATAACTCCCACAAGCGAGCACTGGGAACACACTTAAGCATACTACAGGCTAGGAATGGCTCTAAGCTCTTTATTTATGAAATTACCTAATATTCAAAAAATAATGTGTATGGTTGGCTTTTCTATCGCTATGACTGTTGCAGATGAGACAGACTGGATAGACAGAGGCTCGGCAGTTAGGAGCATTTATTTGCTCTATGATGAGGACCAGCATTCAGATCCCAGCACCCACATTAGGCAGCTCATAAGTGCCTATGACTCCAGCCCCAAGGGATCTGTTGCCCTGCTCTGGACTGTAGGAGCACCCATGCAGACCTGTGCACAGACCCTCACAGACACACACATAATCAAAACAAAATAAATATTTAAAAAAATCAATCTGTTGGCTCTTCTTACCACCACGTGAAAATACAGCAAACAGACATCTGTGTATAAATCAGGGAAATGTTTGTCGTGGGACTCTTATTCTGGTTGTCCCTGGTCTCCCTGATCCTTGAAATCACCACTGGAAAGATTTAGAGGAGACAGAGCATAGTAAGTAAACAGTTGTCAAGGGTGAGTGTGAATACTGCCTCACTTTTGTCTTAGGCTAGCTTTATATGACTTTAAACCTCTGAATCAAACCTCTTTTCTTGAGCGACTGTATCCATCAAGGAGACTGACACACCTATTTGTTTGGAGTCCTCCAGGAAGGGTGATGAAGTTGTGTTTGTTCTTTTAAGACTCGAGACTCCCAGAGTCAAGCTTAGATAGTTATCTACTGACGACCCCCAGGTGGCTCAAGATGCGCATCTCCTCTCAGGGTTAAAGATATGATTCAGATATCACTCCTCTGGTGCAATACAAGATATGAAAGTCAAAATAGCCTAATCTACATAAGACATGTTAGTAATACATGCTGGAATCCACAGTTTTTTTTTTATCTCATTGTACTATCAAGTGTGATTACAGTGCAGGATGGCTGAAGCCAAACATATTCTAATTTATATTAAATATTAATAATCCCCACAGTTCTCATCCTTCCATAATATTATGTGACCATAGCACAGGATAACTGAAGTATAAGTTGTCCTAAACTGCATCAAGCCAGATGCATTTTCCTTATTCAGAGTCCTATGGGCCTTGAAAAGACAAGTTATATGCTCTGCAAATATCCAAATGCAATAATGAAATAACAAAGATTCAATATAACACATTACCTTACTTTGTGCTATACTTAAAAATAAGTTCCTAGTTCAGGGCAATTCTCAGTTTACTGCAGTCTTTTTTGTAGGGTTTGGCCTCTGATTACATCTCAGTTCTAGGTTTAGTATGATTTTTGTCCATTTTTATCCTGATTCACAGGAATACCTCTTTACTAAAGGTACCCTAAACTTCCTGTCTGCAGCAAGTTGAGCACACAAAAGAATCACATCTGGACTGTTTATGCCCAAAGCTCTGGTTCCTGCAGCCTAGCAGGCTAGGCTCAGTTCCACATACCAGCACACCAGTTAAAGCCAAGTCACGGTGAAAAGCAGAGAAAGCAGATTTAACCAGTTCACACCAAGGAGGAAGAATTATAACTGATTCAATTGGCCCCAGGTTTACCTTGAGATTCTGATATGAATTTTAGGTTTAAATAGGGGAAGAATTGTTGCAGGGACAGGAGGTATAAATAATTAAAGCCCAGGTCTGCCCCTGATTGCTTCAGCTCCATTCCTGCAAAATAGTCTCATAGTAAGTGGTCTTTGGAGCTGGAGAGATGACTTGGCAGCTAAGAGACCTTGTTCCTCTTGCAGAAACCCCAAGTACAGTTCCCAGCACCCATAAGATAGCTCAGAGTTGCCCATAACTCCAGTTCCAGGGCATCCAACATGTTTTTCTAGTATTCAAGGGCACCAGGCATGCATGTGGTACACAGACATACCTGCAGGCAAAACACTCACATGTACAAAATAATAATTTTTAAGATGAACAAAAAAGAAGAAAGAAGAGAACAAGGAGGATAAAGAGGAGGGCCTTTGTGGTGATCTCTGAGTGGACCAACTTGATTACTAAAAGACTTGTTCTAGGGCATTGCCCCGCAAAGTATTGCTCTCATCCCAGTAGTGGTTGGCCAAATCCTGTCTTGGAGACTTTGCTGTTTTGAAATCCAGGGTAAGTGTAGGGTTACAACAGTGCCTCTTTGTGTTCTCAGCATCGAAGGTAGAAGAGCAAGGTTAGGCATCACTGGTTTTTAGGTAGATAGTCCTTGAGCATGTTTACATGTAAGAGTGACCCAGTGGAGATAGAGCAAAGTGAAGGCTGAGGTGCAAGATTTTCATTCTGTTTCTGGTTATGACCCCAAGTAAGGAGTCAATACTTTGTAGAAGTACCTGCTGCAGTATTTTTAGACCAAACAATCATAGTCTATCTTCCTCCAGGCTAAGAGTTGGCCATGAGATCACTTTTAAACTTGGTGAGGTTTTTATTATGTAAGTGTAGTCCCTACCAAGTGCCAAAGGCAGTTCTTAAAAATCTTATTTCACACTTTAAACTTTCTGTAATAAATATGTAGGAGACAACATAATTTAAAATAACTATGTTTAATGGTATTTAGTTAACCAATTTATCATTTACAGAAGTATTATAAATATCTTCCACTGTGAAGGTGAAGAGGGCAGTTGTTGGTGTTGTTTTAGATTTATTTTTATGTGTACAAATATTTTGCCTGTGTGTGTGTGTGTGTGTGTGTGTTCACGCACGTGTGCATGCCTGGGGCCCTAAGAGGCCAGAAGAGGGCACCAGATCCTCTGGAACTGAAGTTAAGGATAGTTGTAAACCACCATGTGGGTGTTGGAAACATAACCAGGGTCCTCTGAAAGAACACCAAATGCCTTAATCACTCAACCACCTCTCTAGCCCTGAAGATAAGTTTTTAATCTTCCTCTAAAACTCTTATTTTGTCCAATTATTATAAAGCTATTGTTACTACTCAGAACTGCCTTTGGATACATAGTGAGTTTGATTCTAGGGCAGGCTACCTGACGCTATATCCTAAAATACAAATTCTTTAACCAATAAAAGTGAAAATGAATGAAAGCTGCTATGAATTCACAGGCCATGAACATGGGGAGCAGCAGCTGAGAGTTCACCTTCAGTGAACTTCACTGCATGAATCTATAAGCAAATCTGTCTTACTGAGTTTGTCTCTTTGGTGAGTTACATGACAAAATAACTTATTCAGGTGCTGGGTTGTACATAATTCAGAAGTGGAGGGATAGCTGGAATTCTGGAATGAAGCTCTTACTAAACTTAGTCAAATTGACTCTTTCTCGTGTGTGGTTATGTAATGGGACTGTCAGTGGTTGTCTAGGAGACTGCTCAATTTGCTCCTTAACACCAAGAATTAAGCAATCAGAAAAGACAGAAGAGCCAGCCAGCCTCAGGGAAAAGGAAAGTAACAGCTTCATACATTTGGGATAAGAGAAGCTAAAGGCTGGAAGTTGTCTAAACAGACCCTGGCTTGGATATTTTATAGAAGCCCAACTATCCCCCCCCCATTGATCCTCTTTAGGTATGGCCTCCACCCCCATGCCTTCCAGCCCTCCTTCTCACAATGTATTTGGAATAAGAAGCAGCCTTTGAGTTCCTACTGTAGATACACCCCTCTAACTCTCCTTCAATTGTACCACACTGAGACCAGAAAGGAATATGAATGCCTGACTTCTAAGTGTTTCTTAAAGACTAGAGTTTCAGGCCAGTGAGATAACTCCAAAGGTCAAAGCCTTCCTGGATCCCACATGGTAGAGAGCATCAGTTCCTGCAAGCTGTCCTCTGACTTCCACAGGTGCACACACAATAAAATAATAAAATGTAATAAAACTTATAATTTTATTATTACTATTATCGTCACTATTTTTTGTTTGTATGGATCAAATCTCAGCCTTTTGCTAAAGTACACTCTGAACCCAGGAAACTAGGCCCATCTACCAGACATTTTAAGGGAGAAAGATCACTTTGAGGAGAAGAAAATGAAAAAACATAAGGGATTGGTTGTTTCTTATAAACTCTAAGTTCTTCAGGAAGCAGAGGAAACCCCGGTGAACAAAGCCCTGGGTACATTGTTGGCTTGGACATGACCAGGCCAAGGACTCCAGGGCCTCAGACCCGTGGGAAATTAGAAAAGCCACTCCAAATATGAGCCAGCCTCAGAGGTGGCAAAGCTCTCTTCTGGAGTCTGAGTGCATTCAACTGCCCAGTATCTACTAAAACTAGCAACTGCAGCTTCCTCCTCCCAGACATCTATGGCCTGAGAATGCTCACCTAAGACAACTCCTAGAGAGATTAGCCAAGCCCACCCTGCTAGACATAATGAACACACTGAGATTCCAGGTTGCAGTGGTAGTAGATGCCACTTCATCCGCATGCACACACCCTACCCTCCCCAGCTTTTCTGTACACAGGTCCATGTGTCTGGCCTTTCTTCATTTCCTGCCCATACAAAGTTAGGATTCAGGACCCACGCCATGTGGGATGTTGTAAACCACCTCACAGATTGCTCATTTGTTATGAGGATTTTCTCTAGGCACTGTCCCTTTGAAGCATTTATTGTATTTTGTGACGATTATTTGTTTATATTTATTGGTTTTGGGTTCTTTGAAACAGGGTATCACTCTGTAGCCATGGCTGTCCTAACACTCAATATATAGCCCAGGATGACCTGCGACTCACAGCAATCCTGCTGCCTCAGCCTCCCAAGTGCTGGCACGAGCTTAGCATTTGGCCTCTGTTGCATTCTTGTACAAGTTTTTAAAGCAATATAATAACATTTTCTGATCATTTCTTTTGTGACATTTTTGTTTTTCACTTCACTAAGCAAGGACTTCCTAACTCCAAAACCATTAGCTGTTCTGATGTATATTTTTAAAAAATTTAGAGGTTTCAAATTATCTGAAATTTTCTCTTCTTTTTTGTTTTTTTTTGCCATCAGCCAAAACAATTTTATTAATTATGACATTTTCTTTTCAGAATACTGAGAGACACATTTTCCAACTTATTCTATCGTTTTATAGCTAATTTCATCGAACTCTAAAATTCACAAGAGGGGATAGCGACATGGCTCAGTGGTGAAGAACAATGTTAGGAACCCAGGTTTGAATCCCAGCACCCACATAATGGCTCTCAACCATTTGCAACTCCGGTTCCAGGGGATCTGGAATTCTTCTGCTCTCTGCAAGTGCCTATATGTGTGTTATGCACATACAAATGCCCACATATACTCATTAAAAATTAATTACCTAAACAAGTATTTAAAATAAATTAATAAAATAAAATTTACCATAACATTGATCTTTATAAACATTCATTTCTGTCATATTTTCCTTAATCATTCTAAGCACAGGTATAAAACAAGGGAATTTGAATATAATATAGACTTAATAATATTAATAATAATGTACCTGTTTTGATTCATTAACTGTGACAAATTGCCCTGCTGATACATGTTGTTCACCAAAAGGGTAACTGGATGTGGGTCATACAAGACCTGTTTGTACTATAGTCACAATTTAAATCTAAAACTCAAATTTAAAAACTTCTAATTTTGAAAAATTGCTTGCCAGACGGTGGTGGTGAATATCTTTAATCTCAGAACTCCAGAGGAAGAGAAAGGTTGATCTCTGTGAGTTTGAAGCCAGCCTGGCCTACAAAGCAAGTTCCAGAACAGCCGGGACTGCTACACACAGAAACAGTGTCTCGGAAGAAAGAAGGGGGAAAAAAGTTTGCTTTTAAGTTTATTAAAATGCACCATTAAGATTTCTTGTTTAATGTTCCATTTATACTTTAAAGCTAATTTGACCTTCCTATTGAGCAACCCAGCAGCATCAGCAGTTGTTGGAGGAGAGGGTGTGGCTGCTGATAAGCTGCCCTTGCTCCAGCGAATAGCCTGCTCACTTAAACGTCACACGCCACACGTAGAGAAGGAAAGATAGTGGGGTCGTTTACTGGAAAGAAGGGTCTCAGCAGAGTGGGGAAGGGATGAGAGAGGAGATGGGGTGACTGAAATTCGTTATATAAATGCACAAACCTGTCTAACAGTTTTTAATGGTCAGAGGGGGAAGAAAGAATGTGAGAACTGATGCGAGGCAGGACTGTAAAGCACTGTTTTCTTTGATCACAGACTCGAGGTACTGGGTCTGTCAACAGTCAGTCTTCCGTGGGAGGGGCTTATGATGTCCGGCCCCGCCTAGAGCAACTACTGGTTGCTGATGTATGCAGCAGGGAAGAGAGTCACTGTATTTAGCTGTGCTCGCGTGGACAGTTCCAAACTCATGGTCACACGAATGGCCCTGGTTATACTTAGTCAATCACAAAATAAAACAAAAAGGTGGGAATGTGAGAAAGGGACCTGAGGCAGAGGTGAGGGTGGAGCTTTGGCAAGGAGGGAGCAATTTAAGAGACAAGGTACATGTGAAATTAATCAGACTGTATTGGTCATGCATGAATGAAATTGTCAAAGAATAAATTTATAAATATATATCTTATAGTGATGTTTCATTGAAATGGAAATAAGTATATAAATTAATTGCTGGCAAAGGCTGCTTATTCATTCCCAGCTGCCCAGATCTGAAATAATCACTCAGAAACTATATTATTTGCAATACTGTTTGGCCAATAGCTTAGGTGTATTTCTGGAAAATTCTTATATCTTAAATTAACCCATTTCTATTAATCTGTGTATTGCCACATTGCTGTTCCATCCCAGTGGCCTGTCTCCAGTGGGCGGCTACATGGCTTCTCCTGACTCCGCCTCCTCTCTCTCTCTATCTCTTTCAGGCTGGCTTTATTCTGTAAGCTATAGGCTGAAAGCAGCTTCTTTATTAACCAATGGCAAAAAAAAAACCATATTTACAGCCTACATCACCTCCCACATCAATTCATGTGAGAGAAATTGAACAGAGTTTTCTTCCAAGATTAAGGTATAATTCTGTAGCTCTCAAGTATTTTTGAAAGCTGATATTTATCCTTTCTACTTTTCCTAATATCCTCTAATCTTTCCATTTCATCATCATTATTATTAATTATTACTGTTGTTGTTGTGGCTGTGAACAGAGGACAATTTGAGGAAGTTGGTTCTTGTTTCCCATGATGTGGTCCCTGAGGGCCGAGGGTCAAACTTGTGTAGTTTCCCTCTCCCACAGTCTTCCTACTGAGGACTGGGGCTCTAGGAGGATTTTTTTTGTGTGAACCTAATAAGTTTTAACAATAAAAAACAAGAGTCGGCACTCAGAAATAAAATACTGGGAAATTGAATCTAAGAACACAAAGTGGGAAGTACACTTGAACGCATTGGCACATGAGACCACTTCCTAATATAACCCCAGTAGCACAGACACTGAGAGAAACACAGAAGAAAGAATTTGTATATCTTTAAATTATATACCAAGTAGTATATATACAATAAATATATATTAGATACATAAAGTATGTGCTGTGTATACAAAATTATATGTATTTTATATATATGCAAAGAAAGTAAAGATAGAAGGTAAATATTTATATGGTGACTATTTTCTATTAAGAAATGTATGGTCTACAGTTTTTATTACTTTTAAACTGTGAATGCATTAAATTATGTTTTTAGATCTTACTTTTTATTTTTTGTGAAGTTTCATGTGATCCAGCCTGGCGTCAACCTCACTTCACATAGTACAGGATGACCTTAAACTTCTGTTCTTCCTGCCTCCATCTCCTCAGTGTTGGGATTACAGGAGCACACACCACATTCAGTATTACATAGCACTGAAAATCAAACCCAGGACTTTTTCAATATTAGGCAAGTACTCCACCAACTGAACCGCACCCCCAATCCTGTATCTGTAGCTCTCTTTGCTTTGGGAATAAACTCATTCATAAAACTGGTGCTTTTTTTGTCTTACATGATCTTAGTGTGACAACACTGTCAGGATGATTCATAGCAAACAGGTTGTCTAGTTCCTTGCATGTTCTTCTAATGCTCTTTTATAAAGCAATATATCATGTCAACCTGTCTGTCCCGTAAATGATACTCAACTACTCGTGTATGCATAATTCAGAGGCATATATTTTCTTTCTTTATTTGTTTCTCATATTTTGATGATTTGAAATTATTTTGGGAATTAGTTGTTTTTTGAATATTTGATAAAAATCATTCATAAAAGTGTTTATGTGCCCCCCTAAGAGACAGACTTGAATAT
This sequence comes from Microtus pennsylvanicus, assembly GCF_037038515.1. Lineage (NCBI taxonomy): Eukaryota > Metazoa > Chordata > Mammalia > Rodentia > Cricetidae > Microtus > Microtus pennsylvanicus. Next base: position 106,977,802 of record NC_134582.1, read on the forward strand.
CTAGTTGCTTTTATAGAATTACCTACTGAATTAAATATTTTCATATGGGAATCCAACTTTGCTGTTTTTCCTGAAATGAAAAGTAAATGAGATTTAAATCAAACTATAAAATACACTGCTGTTTCCATTATTAATATTTCCACTTGTCATGGTTATTGACTTTTGATAAGAATTCATTCTTGTCAATAACGTCAATAAACTACATACCATAACTTGAAATTATTACAAAAAAATGAGATGTAAAATTACTTCTGGAATCTAAAGGAACACAGAGTTTTTGGTCATCCCCAGGCCTGGTTAAGTCTCTTCAGCCTCAATAAAGCTAAAACAGATTACATATCTTTTTCACAGTAAGTTCCCTCACCAGACATGTTCATAGTCTAGAGCAAATACACTGTTAGAAGTTTGCTTAGCTGTGTCCCACTGGTCTTCCTTTCTGGACAGAACAGCAAACTTGTCTAATTGCTACAATGGAGCACATATTCCCAAAGGCCTCAGTAAAGAGTGTAAGACATTTTTAGTTCTCCAATCTGTGTTTTATAAAAATTTTAGCTATAAATTGCCTTTACCACTTCAGTATCTTTCTTTAGGAGTCTTTAGATCTCCTTGCAGACTCCTGATGTGGAGTGTGCCAAAGCCCACAAAAGGTTTCAGGGCTACTTCACCAATGGAAAAAATGCCCTGATTTAGTGAGAATCCTGCCTCTCTACCTGAGTTCAGCATGACTCTGAATCTAAGTATCCCGAGGTCAGGATTTAGGTGGAAACCATGCATCTCTTTGGTGAGTGGTTGCTCACTCATGATGACCATCTTGTAAGATCTATTCGTTCAAGTTGTAAAGGGAAGGCACAGAGGGGAACATATCCCCCAAGAACAGAGACCACTGGCAAGCTTCCTAGGACTAGAACTAATTATCAGAAGAGAGAAAATGTTCCAGAGTAGACTGAAAAGCAAAGAAGAAGACGGAAATGCTGAGAGGACTCCCTTGTGGACTAGAGGAGGCAAGTAGCATGCTGATCCCTGATTGCTTTATTTTCTAAAAGTAAGAAGCAGCTTTTCTTAATCTGGCTTATTTATCTATCAACTGCAAAAGTGTGACCACCGATAGCTGTGCTTAAGTTACTGAGGTCCGTTCCTCTGAAGTTAAGAAAGGAAAAGAAAGAAAGAAGTGAGTAGCTAGGGATCTACATAGAAAAAAAAATGCTGGAGTGAAGCAGAATCTCAAACGTAGCTGGTAGTAGACAGGCTAGAGCAGTGGTTCTCAACCTCCCTAACGCTGCGACCCTTTTAGACAGTTCTTCATGTTGTAATGACCCCCAACCACGAAAATATTCCACCGTTGCCTCATAACTGTGATTTTACTACTGTTAAGAATTGTAATATAAATAGCAGATGGTGCAGGATGTTTAATACACTACCCCAAAGGGGTCACGACCCACACGTTGAGAACCACTTGGTTAGATCATCGTGATAGCAGAACTTAGGTAGATACATGAAGTAATTGACAAAATCATGTTTAGGAATCTCCATCCATTAGCGTTCAGATCCCAGGATACCTTACAGAAGGTCTAGGCAGCATAATGCATAAGTCTAATCTTAGGATGAAACTCCATGAGTTCAAGGTCAGCCTGTCTACATAGTGATTCCAGACCAGCCAAGATTACATAAAATCATGCCAAAAAAGTGTTTTTAATTTAAAAAAATAACAATTCTGCATACTCACTAGCTATGGATGATGATACCAGGAACATAAAGTTATACTAAAATTCTCTAATTTTCATGTTTAAAAATCATTAAAACTACATTAAATGTCAATGATTTGAAAAGTTAAAACTAAGTTGGGCATTGCAATTTATTCCTGTTACCCTAGTGCTTGGGAGGTTAAAGTAAGAGGATTGTCATGAGTTCCAAACCAACCTGGGCTGTGTAGTTGGGTTCTAGGATAGCCTGGGGTTCAGTGTGAGACCCTATTTCAAAATGATAAGGGTCTGTAGAGATGGCTCAGTGGTTAAGTGTGTTTGCTACTCTTCCACAGGACCTGAGTTCTGTTCCCAGCACCCATTCAGAGTAGCTCACAAGTGATCGTATTTCCATATCCAGAAGACCTAGACTCACAAACACCTACACACACACACACACACACACACACACACACACACACTTAAAAGTAGAAATAGATTTTTTAAAGAAATAATAGAGTCAACTAGAATCTTTAAGACATTTTGTACTGTCTTGACCCCTACATTAACCTCATTATTATCCAAAAGTCATATTTTCTCTTTTTCTTTCTCTGTACACATCTCATTTGACATCTGTGCAATGGCCAGACACAAACCTACAGCCTGGTCCCACCATCCCTTTCCTTCTTGCCTGAGGTATGTTCCTTACTGTAGATTCTAGTATGCCTTACCAACCTGTACCCCAACCTTTACGAGGGCTATTATTCCATAGCAGAATCATTCCAGTTGTGCTAATGTTAGAGCCAACATCTTGAATTTCAAGATCAACGAGGCTCAGTCCCAGTAAGCCCTCAACTCTAACTCTAATCGTATTCTGACTTTGAGTCAGTCTGCGCTTATCATTGGTTTTTCTTTAAAGACAAAACTTACCATGGGCTGCAAATTCACATGCTCTCCTCTGGCACCTTCCAGCTCGACAGGATGGCCATGTCCTCTCCACATTACAAAGCCTTTTCCACATCTCCTATGCTTCTCTTGCCTTTGCTCCTCTCTTGGTAAAGTTCTTATCTGAGTTACCTCGTCCTCCAAAAACACATCCCCCACACCTGGCCTTTAGATAATTAGTCTCCGTCTGTATACCTTGCACTTACTCAATGTGAACACTTTCCAGCACAGTTGCCTTATCCTTCTTTCAACCCCACTCCGAAGAGGCTCATAACCACGTGCATCGTGTTCAGTCGTAGTACTCCCGGTATTTGGCATCATGTCAGCTATGCGTGGTGGCCGCTCATGCTCTGCTTTTCTCAGACACTTACAATTGGCTAGGCTGTTAGAGGCTGTTGAAAGTGCAATATGAAAAGGAAACGTATTTTGTTCAAATTAGAGGGTACCGGCAAAAAACAAATGCAAAAATTGAGATGAAAGGTATTCCCACTTGTTACTGTGGGACAGGAAAAGAAGACATGGGATTGTAAGAGAGTATTATTGCTCTGGTGAAAGAAAGCTTGAAATATACTTTTCTCCATTTCTCTACTGTCAGTGACTATAGGCCAGAAGTGTACTTTATTTAGAGGCCCGGGGAACCTCACAGTATGGTTTCAGTGAGTTGCTTTGATAACGCAGATGATCGGAGAGGACCACCACAAACCCTACATACAGACATGCTAGCATAAGTCCCATTCATTTCAGCAGCTGGCCAAAATAATACCAGGAATAGATTGATAGTAGCAAAATAACACTGAGTAGTCGGTCTTATGAAGCAGATAATAAAATACATACCTTTATTAAAATATATAATTTGCCTAAGATTATCTTTCAACATACCTACACTGAGCCTTGGTTTAAGTCAGTGGTTCTCAACCTGTGGGTCACAACCCCTATAGGGTTCCAATGACCCTTTCACAGGGGTTTCATATCAGATATTTACAAAGTAGTGATGAGAACAATCTTCTGGTTAGGAGGTCACCACAACAAGAGGAACTGTATTAAGAATCACAGCACTAAGAAGGTTAAGAACCATTGGTCTAAGTGAAAATTAATCTGGCTTAAGTAGGCTTGCCTAGTACTCTTTATTGTCTTCCCAAGTTAGGAGGAGATAATCACCAACTCAGTGCATCTGTACTGCATCACATCCCATGTTCCTAAATATCACATTTGACACCAAAATTTTCATGATAATTTTTAAAAATTGTTCAGTGTCCAGAACCTAGCAACTCCCCTTCATCTTAGTGATGAGCCATGAGGTTGGTATAAAGATGGGCATGTCTAGATTCATATTTGCCAAGGGACTGACAAAGTCCTAGTAAATAAGTCAACAAATTAAGATGACATGTTTATTTTATTTGATGTGAGTCTTCTTAACCTAAATACTAGCATGATAAATATTAATTTGCTTAATTCTCCAAAAAGTTCTCAGAACAAGAACTGTCAGTATGCCCATTTTACAGATAGCATATGTGAGGCACATATTTTATTTCTGAATAAATATTGAATAAATTCTGAAAACATACTGAATATTTCAGTAACTTCTTCAAGGTCTCTTAGCTAGTCACTATCATTTTGGGGATCCAAAATGATACTCCTTGAGCTGAGGCAATGACCACTGACCCTTTTTTGATCATCTGTTGGTCCCACAATAAAGGGATGAGCATCCATGTCTGCACTTCAACATAAAACTTTAATTATTAATTTGGTAATCATCAGCCTTGAGAGGTATTCAAATCCGGCGGAAAGGATGAAATCCCTCAAAATTATGTATGTTTGAGGTCCCAGTATGAAAGCATGAAGGTGTGTACTCATCACAGTGACTGTCTTTGACGTTCTTTTCTTTATTTGACCTATCCGGAGCAATTCTTACTTTTCTATAGCTCAATTTTGAAACGTTTTGTTTTATTTTGCTTCATTATATAACGATTGATAAATATAACAAAATGGCAGAGAACAATTCAACGTGAGTGAAAGAAAAATAATCCTTATTGCATGGTTGCTATACAGGTTAATGTTCTTAGCAACCTGCTTTCCTATCAAATGTCATTCTCACAATGATCTTGGGAGACGTGAACGTCACCTTTGCTCTTTCACAGGTAAGAAAATTGAGCATGTGGCAGTTAAATCACTTCAGGGTCATTCAACTGGTGAGGGGAAAACATGGTTAAATTCTGTCTGGATTTGAAAAACATTCACTTACATTCTGTAAGGCTTGCCATGTTATACTGCTCTGGTCTATATACTTTATAGACATATATGCTTATCTAAGTTACTACCTTAATTTTAAAATACATGTTTTAGCAAAGTAATGCAGTGAGAGTTAAAGTAATAAGACATATCTATCATTAAAGGGATTTTTTTTGTGTAGCACCTTCTAACACCAAGTGTAGATCATGAGAACAAAATTTTGTCTTTGTGGGCTGGAGAGATGGCTCAGTGGTTAAGAGCATTGCCTGCTCTTCCAAAGGTCCTGAGTTCAATTCCCAGCAACCACATGGTGGCTCACAACTATCTGTAATGGGGTCTGGTGCCCTCTTCTGGCCTGCAGGCATACATACAGATAGACTATTGTATACATAACAAATAAATAAATAAATAAATATTTAAAAGAAAAATTTGTCTTTGTATCTTGTTTATGTTAACAGTTCTAAGTATGTATCTTGATTCCTTTGGTCTACCAACCTTATTATCTGCCTCTGGGTCATAATTAGTAATAGGCAAAATTTTACTACTGCTACTCTTTCTTTGATTGTGTGACTATCTTAATGGAACCCGTGAAGGGTTGTAGGACTAATTAATAATTAATATATTATAAGTAATTAATTAAACATTTATTTAAATAATTAATTAAAGCTTCAGTTGTAGGACTATTAATACATTCTTTTTCTGGTTTAGTAAAATGTGGTTTTCAAGTCAAACATGTCTGTGTTCAAATGTCATATCTATAACTTCTAGCTGTGCACACATTGGTAAGTTACTTAATACCTGTGTCCTAAAAATTCAGGCATAAGGATTTAATCCTGCAGTTCCAGAAAACCCACTACTCAGCACTCAATAAGGTGTAATGAAGTTGATATTCAACATACATTCATTTTTGTGAGTTTTGATGAATTTCTTTCTCCCACTAGCCTATAAATCAGTGAGGTCAGTTACTACCTATTTTAATAATCATTGTATCTCTAACACAAACATATAACAGAAAACTGACAAATATTTGCTGAATATTTATATTTAACAATAAAAATCTGCTCTGAAGTTTGAACTGTATATTTGAAGGATACTCTTGACTTCTCTGACCTAAAGCTGCATCAACTCTTAGTCAACAGAGAATTTTTGAGATCATTTAGAAGGTAACTTCCACACAAAGTTTTCTTCTCTGACTACTTACATTTGTAAATTGTTATTATTAATTATTATTATTATTTTGGGCTTTTGTGACAGTTTCTCTATGTAAGAGCTCCAACTGTCCTGGACCTCGCTCTGTAGACCAAGCTGGCCTCAAACTCACTGAGATCTGCCTGCCTTTTTCTCCCAAGTGCTGGGATCAGAGACATGTGCCACCACACCCAAGCAATTGTAACTAATTTAAGCTGACCAAGATCAGTCAGTCTTTGCTGCCACACACTCAGATTACATTCTATACTGCGGGACATGACACAATTGATAACAAACAACACAAACCTGATCTTTCCAGTCTATCATAGTCACTGCTGATATCTATAGCATGATTTATCATGAGCCAGACGCTTTATAAACATAGATGACGGTGTGGAAACCACAGGGTGTGTGAGACACTGTGTGAAGGTGGCTCTTTCAGTCTATCCTGTCTCTATGTGATGTTTTTCATACTTACATGACTAGAAATGATGACTTACATGGAAAGAACTAGCCATAGCTACTAGTTAGAGTAGTTACTAGTGGGACCATAAAGTTCTTTACGTGGCAGAGACCCAACACTGAATGCTCTAATATCACGTCAGCCTTACAAAGTAAGGAACTTGTCATTTCATTTAATAGACTACTGACCCAAATTCTTCTGGCTTCTGCACCACAAAATATGGTTATGGCAAGGTGTTAAGTAATAACTTACTATATGTTTATACAGCTGTAGTTTTGTGATAATATAGGTGAGTGTGTATTTACAAGAGAAATAGAAAAGGTAAAGTAGAATCCATCATTTTCATGAGAATTTGTATATTTCTGTTAATTCAATGGGTAAATAAAAATTGAAGGGTTTGTCTTCAGTTCCAACAAACAAAATGAAACCAGACGTTAGTTACTCCTGTTTTCATTATGCACAAACAGTCTTGAGCTCTGCTGATAAACTTTTATAGGCCCTGCTAGTTCAATGACAAAAAAAAAAAAAAAACAATGTTTTCTCCAATATAGAAAGTTTGTAAAGCATAAAGAATTTACCCACCTCTCTACAAAAAAAAAATTCACACTTAAACAATATATCTCTCTTTGGATCAAACATTTGCCATATATTTAGGAGAAAGAACACAATAAAGTAGGCACATCCGTAAACTGTTTAGATCTTTAATACACATGAAACATCTTTGGTGAACAACTGCCAAGAAAAGGTAGCACAGTGGTAGAAATACCAATTACTGTTGTTCTGTGGGATTTTAAAACTAAGGCAAATTCTAAGATACAGTATTGAATGATGGAAAATTCAGACATGTCGCTGTAGAGATGGTTCAGAAGTTTGGAGCCAGGTTTGGTTTCCACTATCCATAGGACAGGTCACCTTCTTCTGAACTCGAAAGGAACTGCACACAGGTAATGTACTTACATACATGCAGGCAAACATTCACACACACACACACACGCTAAATAAATAAATATTTTCAAAAAGGAAATCAGACAGTGAAATCTTAAACACATGACGATTTGGTGTATGTTATATGTGCACCCAAGAAAAAGCTAAAAGGAAACACATCACTAATGCAGCAGTGGTCTATTGGGAAGTATCAGTCATCTTTTCCTGATCTCTCTACACTTCTGTGCTGTTCAAACACTATATAATGCTCCGTATATCTTTGGTATCCGAAAAGAAAGGAGGCCAGTACGAGTATTTTCTCAAGAGATGTTGTCTAGATCTTCTCAGGATTTTGAGATGATGTGCAGCTCTTTGTCCCTCTGCTGATGACTTAACTTGTCTCTCATGAACTTGACGTGTTTTTCATGGCTTTCCTGCAGGCATGCCCTGACCTTTGATGCCATGATCAACCAGAGCTGCCAAGAACAGTTCATCCTGCTAGGCTTCTCAGACAGACCCAGGCTAGAATCCATCCTCTTCGTGTTTGTCCTCGTCTTCTACCTGGTGACTTTAGTGGGCAACATTGTCATTATCTTAGTGTCCCATCTGGATCCCTGCCTCCATACCCCCATGTACTTTTTCCTCACCAACTTGTCCTTCCTTGATCTCTGCTTCACCACCAGCTCCATCCCTCAGCTGCTCTTCAATTTAGGAGGCCAGGACAAGACCATCAGTTACACTGGCTGTGCGATCCAGCTGTTCATGTTTCTAGGCCTAGGAGGCACCGAGTGTGTTTTGCTGGCTGTCATGGCTTATGATCGCTTCACTGCAATCTGCAAGCCTCTTCACTACTCGGTCATCATGCATTCTCAGCTCTGCTGGAAGTTGGTATCTGTGGCCTGGAGTGTTGGACTCCTCAATTCCCTGGTCATGTCTCCTGTGACCATGAAGCTGCCACGCTGTGGCAGATGTCGGGTGAGGCACTTCTTGTGTGAGATGCCAGCTCTGATAAAAATCGCCTGTGTGGATACTGTGGCTGTGGAAAGCACTGTTTTCATCTTATCGGTGATAATAGTGCTGGCGCCCCTGGCTCTCATCCTCGTTTCTTACAGCTACATTGCTCTAGCGGTGATGAGGATCAAGTCGGCCTCAGGAAGGAGGAAGGCTTTCAACACATGTGGGTCCCACCTCACTGTAGTCTCCTTGTTTTATGGGAATATCATCTATATGTATATGCAACCAGGGCACAAAGCTTCTCAGGACCAAGGAAAATTTCTTACCCTCTTTTACAACTTGGTAACTCCCATGTTAAACCCCGTCATCTATACGCTGAGGAATAAGGATGTGAAGGGAGCACTGAAGAGACTCGTGACTAGGAAATAAGGGCAAACGGCTTCCCCTCGCGTTGCTTCTCTCATTTACTCAACACAAACCTGTAATAAGTAGGACAAAAGCTTAAATTTCACTTCATCCAAATACTTTTGCTTGTCCAATAAACCCGCCAGTGGTGACACTTGGGAGTATGTGTTGCACAGCCTCAAATACATGTTAATTATTCACTACGTGATAGGTAAGATGTGGTCCCTAAAACAAACACCTTGCATCTGATATGCCAAAGCGTCCGGTTGTTTCCCTTCTAAGTTGACCTCGACTTCTTAAAACTCAGCCAAAATCATGAATCAGTGCTTCATATATATGGATTAAGACTAAAGCTTGACTGAGGAAAACAATTATATGATTTTTCTCATTAGCTGTTTATGTAACATTGTTTTATGGAATGTTAAACTGAGCCCATGGAATCCCTAAACACTTACGTTTGCCATCTATTAACTATAAATTAATGCTTTACACATTACATTATTTTATAAATTAATAAAATACTCATTGTATGGGTAAGATAGAGCATTTGTCTAAACATGGTCTACAGTATTATTTTAAGAAACAGCCATGTAAGTATCCCAGTGATCCCAGCATTCAGGAGGATCATGTGCTTGAGGTTAACCTGAGCTATACAGAGAAACCCTAATATAGATGTGTTTTTAGTTGTATTTATTTATTTGTACACATGCACATGCAAGTTCATGCATGCCACAGTATGCAGGTGAAGGCAAGTGGATAACCTGCAGGAGATTATCTCCTTCCACCATGTTGGTCCCAATGACCAAACTCAGGTCTTCAGTAGCAAACACGGCTACACACTGTGTCATCTCTTTGTATATATTTCTTAATTTAAAATTTTTGACTAAGCAATGTGTGGTAGTGTATGCCTATAATCCTTGCACTTGTGAGGTAGAAATGGGAGAATCAGAAATTCTGGGTAATCCTTAACTGGACAGGGAGCTCAGAGTAAGCCTGAGCTACATGAGACCCTGTCTCATAAAAACAAAACAGAAAGTTAAATATTACTTCTTTGATCTGCTACATTAAATTACCTATTTATTTTCCCAAGTTTGAAACACAGAAATTCAGAAGTCTAATAAGTATAGAAAATATTGTATTATAAAGGCTCCATATTTGATTTTAATATGGATTAGTTTTTAAAAACCAATCATCCATTTGCATCATTTGGTTTCCCAGATTAGGAAAGAGCACCCCCAAACACCACAAGTCACAAGACTAAGAATTCATCACAAGTGACTCGATGTATCAGGAGGAGTTCTCATTTCTTAAAAACCAATTTTCATTAAGGGACTTTTTGTCGCAGAATATTTGTTTATACTGTGTAAAGATGTGTCACTGCAATTGGTTTAATGAGGCTCTAAGTAGCCACTAGGTAGGAAGGAGAGAACAGGTGGAACTTCTTGGCAGAGACAGGAACTTGGGATGAATCTAGGCCCTCAAGAGATGCCAGCAGGGAGATGCCAGCGAGACACTGAAGACGTCAGACACATGGTACAGGGGAGAAGCAACCAAGCCACACTGCAAAACACAGACTAACAGAAACAAGTTAATTTAAGTTATAAGAGCTCGCTGGGAGAAAAGCCTAGGCTAAGGTCAAGCTTCCATAATGAACACTAAGTCTCCATGTCATTATCTGTGAATTTGGTGGCCCAGAGAAAAATCCAACTTTTTTTTATATGGAAGTCATGAAGCGAGTATGAAACGTGTGTGTGGAGTGTGTATGTTCCCTTATTCACATAGACATTAAGGTGCTTGTACAAAGAAACAAGTGCTTAATTTCTGTAATATATGGAAAAATGGAAAAATCATAAGGTCCTATTGCTTTCCTAGTAATAGAAATACATCTTGTCTGCAACTATCATCTCACTATTATCTTTGAAACAGGGGTTCTGGGGACGAAGAGATAGTTCAGCAGTTAAGAGCACCTACTGTTCTTGTAGAAGACATCATTTAGTTCCCAGCACACACAGTAGACAGCTCACAATTGCCTATAATCCACTTCCAAAAATGTAGTGCTGCTTTCTGGCTTCTATGGCACCTACATGCAAATTGTGGAGATAAAGTCTTACCAGCACACACACAGACACATAAAAAATAATTTTTTTAAAGTGTCCTACCCTGTTGAGTCTTCAAAAAACAGCTACCTTACCATTCAACTTTTCAGTAGGTCAGTAAGTTCAAGACCAGCCTGGTCTACAAAGCAAGTCCCAGGATAGCCAGGGCTACATAGAGAAACCCTGTCTTGAAAACCCAGAAAGAAAAAAAAAGAAGGAAGGAAGGAAGGAAAGAAGGAAGGAAGGAAGGAAGACAGGCAAAAGAAGGAGGGAGGGAGGGAGGGAGGGAAGGAGAGAGGAAGGGAGAGAGCTAGTTGGTTTTCAGTAGATTTTGTTGAATGTAGTTTCAACACGACTTAAAAATCAAATTGCTTTATATTTATTAGAGACATTGTTCTCTTTTGAAGTTTATTAAGCTAGTTTTATAGACTAGATACTACATTGAGTAATAAAGCTTTGCATCACAAGTAGAAAACAGCAAATGTCTCTTAAACTAGCAGAAAAATAATTCATTGACTACTTCCCATATCCAGGCGGATGACTATATATTTTTCTTTGGGTTCACCTTCTTATTTAGCTTCTCTAGGATCACAAATTATATGCTCAATGTCCTTTATTTATGGCTAGAAACCAATTATGAGTGAGTACATCCCATGTTCATCTTTTTGGGACTGGGATACCTCACTCGGGATAGTGTTTTCTATTTCCATCCATTTGTATGCAAAATTCGCGAAGTCATTGTTTTTTACCGCTGAGTAGTACTCTAATATGTATATATTCCACACTTTCTTCATCCATTCTTCCATTGAAGGGCATCTAGGTTGTTTCCAGGTTCTGGCTTTTACAAATAATGCTGCTATGAACATAGTTGAACAAATGCTTTTGTCATAAGATAGGGCATCTCTTGGGTATATTCCCAAGAGTGGTATTACTGGATCTTGGGGTAGGTTGATCCCGAATTTCCTGAGAAATCGCCACACTGATTTCCAAAGTGGTTGCACAAGTTTGCATTCCTACCAGCAATGGATGAGTGTGCCCCTTACTCCACAACCTCTCCAGCAAATGCTATCATTGGTGTTTTTGATTTGATGGTATCTCAAAGTTGTTTTAATTTGCATTTCCCTGATCACCAAGGAGGATGAGCATGACCTTAAGTGTCTTTTGGCCATTTGAATTTCTTCTGTTGAGAATTCTCTGTTCAGTTCAGTGCCCCATTTTTTAATTGGGTTAATTAGCATTTTAAAGTCTAGTTTCTCGAGTTCTTTATATATTTTGGAGATCAGACCTTTGTCTGTTGCAGGGTTGGTGAAGATCTTCTCCCAGTCAGTGGGTTGCCTTTTTGTCTTTGTGACAGTGTCCTTTGCTTTACAGAAGCTTCTCAGTTTCAGGAGGTCCCATTTATTGAATGTTGTCCTTAATGTCTGTGCTGCTGGGGATATGCGTAGGAAGTGGTCTTCTGTGCCCATATGTTGTAGAGTACTTCCCACTTTCTCTTCTATCAGGTTCAGTGTGTTCAGCCTGATATTGACGTCTTTAATTCATTTGGACT